>NC_133653.1:37833776-38433776 GCF_009905375.1 Apium graveolens
TAGATAATTGTCATATCTTCCTAATTATTTTTATGTTGATTTATGAATTTACAGGAATCATATAAATTTTATAAAATCTTTTTTTTCCAGGTATTTAAAACCTATTTTATAAAAACGGCAACCAACCGACGTCATCCGTTGTTACGTTTTTAGAACCCGAAACTCTTCCGGGAACTCCTTCCTAACCTAATTGTAATATTCCGAGCATTTTCCGTGTTTCGACTTTTTCGATCCGCCGTACGGTTTGTCCTGCGCGGGTCCCGGCGCAATATTTTCGATACAATATTCATTTCAGTAAATCAATAAAACTCGTATTTTCGATAAACGGGAGCTTTTTATTAAACTATCACAATTATCGCCTCGTAATACGTGTAACCAGGCGCTGAGACCAAGACCGCAGTACAAATTGTACTGGTTTGGATAATTATCCCGAAAACCGGTATCGTTTGGATCAGTTTTTATAAATAAACGTACCGTTTTATATCCGGTATGATCCAACGGGGTACCAATATTCCTTAAATATAAATAGTCATTACCGTATCTTATTTTGTACAGAAATTCATTTGCAATCAGTTAATTATATAATTATCCAGAAAAACGAACCGTGTTATTCGTGTTCTTCACAATCAAACGAGAATTTGAAGACGTTATTGGAATCCGATGGAGGCGTATGAATAGTCAAAATGAAGCTCTCGACGAGACAGTCGGTTCCGTATCGAAATCGTTGAATAAGGTTGAATATTTATTAATTTCGTATTTTCATATTTTCCTTTAAATTCGGTTTTTAAGTTTGAAGGATTGTTTGAATGTTTTGATGATGGATTATGATTCCTGAGTTCCTGAGGATTGATTTAGATATGATAAACTCGTAAAACCGAGTGGCTTTAGGGATGAATGAAGGTCGCCGGAGTCCGGCAAGAACCGCCGGAAACTGGGTTCGTCCCCAGAAACCGGCGAGTTCATACCCGACCCGGTGACATTCATCACGACCCGGTTCTCAAACCCGGGTTTGATTCATTTTCCCCCAATTCCAATTATCCAAATATGTTTCTGGAATTTCTTTTTAGAAATAATTCAAAAATTCATTATTTAATTCCTAAAATTCATTTTTAATTCCTAAAATCATTATTTTAATTCCAAAATTCATTTTTAATTCAAAAATAAATCTGATTTATTTTATTAATTGATTTTAATTAGTTTTTAATTATTTTAATTAGTCAATTAATTTAATATTAATTGATTAATTAACTTAATTAATTATTAGTTGATTTTAATTGATTTAATAAATAGATTTAATTATTATTAAATGATTTAAAAATTCCGAAAAATAGTTTCGAGCTTTAAAATATTATTTTAAATTGTTTTCAAGGATCAATAATTATTATAAAATTGTTTTGAAGCTATATTCGGCCAACCGAACCCTTTTTATTACTTTAAAATTGATCCAACGACCCGTTTTAATTCCGAAAAATGTTTTAAAAATCATTTTGAATACCCGAAAGCCTATTTATAACCCGGGACTTCTTTATAAATGATATGTCATTGATTATTTGACGTGTTATGTGCTATATATGACTTGTTGGTTGACTGTCGGTCTACATGTTCGGTGTTTACTTGTTTATATCGTAACTTTCAATCCGTTAGTCGGATTTGGGTAAAACGAAGGGTAGATAGAAGTGTATGTCGAATAGAATCGTATGAGTTAAATATTGATAGATACTTATGATGCCTAGCAGAGTAAGCAAGGCGTAAGAAAGGAAAGCAGGTGATCAGAAAACGGAATCGACATGTAGAAAATACAGCCAATAATCAGAAAATAGAATCGAGGCATAGGAAAAGTAGACGAGTGATTGTTGAAGAGAGTCAATTGATGAATAAAAGTGAAATCGGAATCGATTATGATAAGGCAAGTACTTCTAAACCTTCCTCGAGATATATTGCAAATATTTCTAAATTCTCTTGTGATATATTGTTAATATTCAAAGTAGCTCTGTTTTATATTGGAAATACTCTGAATCCTTCAGCCTTGAACCTGAGCCACATCATTTGATCTTTGAGCCGTAAGCCTTATTCTTTGTGAACTATTTCATATTGATTTACCAGATATTAAACCACACATATACGGTACTACTCCACAAATATATAACCACCATATACCAAACACTAGAACAGAATTGTTTACATATACAGAAACGTTTATACTCAATCATACCTTGTGACATCAAAGTACTAAAACCTTGTAAAGACATTTTTCATCTAATACCCGAAAATCACACAGGCTGGAGGCCACTCCTTTTATATACTTTGACATACCCTTTTTGGTACCCATGAATTTTCACCATGCTTTTATACAAATGCTTTATTGTTATTGATTATGATCCGGTTTTATTGAATTATATTGTTTATCATATTAAACTACTTTAGAATTGGATAGTTTTCTTTATGTGGACCAGATTCGTGGTCACACCATATCGATGGTCAAGTTAGGCCAATGTTTGCCTTGGATCCAGTTGTTAGAGCAGTGCTGTGTGCTTTGCTCGGGGTTAGTGCGTGACTGATCAGCAGCCTAACCTTGGTTTTAAAAACTTAAAATGAATATCCAATTCTATTGGTTGTTTAACAGGAAACTTGATTCCTTTGAATCATCTCGTTTGATCATTGTTTAACCTCAGTTATTATTATTATGACTTGCTGAGCTAGTTAGCTCACTCTTGCGAATCTTTTTATGTATTCTACAGTTAAGAAGGATACGGTTGATAGCGAGGTTTTCCCAGTCCAATGTACGAGCTAGGATTCCAGATTGAGTTATATCGAGCTAGCAGGAGCTTACTACGGTAGTGAGATAGTAAGATTGTAAGAATAATTTCATTAAAGTTAAGGTTGTGGCTTGTTTTCATACTTTAACCTGTTGCGATCCGTGGTTATGTAAAGCAGGGTCATTGCAAATAATATTTCTTATACAGGTTTATATATTGTGTATGTGTTGTGGACCCCAAACTTCTGACCCGGGTTTGGAGGGCGCCACAGTCTAGATTTGGCAAAAAAGGGAAGTTAGCACCTAGATATATAGGTCCTTTTGAAATTTTGAGTCAAGTGGGGAAGGTGGCTTACGAGTTAGCCTTACCACCTCAGTATCAGCATGTGCATAATTTATTCCACATGTCATTGCTTAAGAAGTACAATCATGATGCCAACCATATAATAGAATATGAACTTGTAGAAATTTAGGTAGACTTGTCATTTGTGGAGGAACCTGTCAAATTACTCGACTGACAAGTAAAGAGTCTTAGGAATAAGTTGGTAAAGTTAGTGAAAGTACTTTGGAGGAACCCCAAGGTCGAAGAATCAACCTGGGAGTTAGAGTCTGATATGCATTCCCGGTATCCTCATATGTTCTCTTAGATACTGGGGACATAATCCTTTAAGGGGGAGAGGATGTTACGACCGGCATTTTGTGTAATATTATTTGTGAACTTTGTATAATATTAGAGCTCATTTATAAATATACTTAATGATTGTACGTTTATGTGAATGGAATTTGCTGCGTTATAAGTTGCTTTATATAGATTATAAATTTTTCAAAGAAAGAGTTTTATTATTTGCCTTTATTTTTAATTTATAAGGAATATTCTATACCTTGGAAAATTCTCTTTTAAAAATAATTTCATTCATAAATTTCAAAAGTGATCTCATAAATTTTTTAAAAATCCAAGTTATTTTATGGTACAACTTTTATAATTTTCGAATTATTAATTTTATTTATAAAAATTATTCTTTACAACTAATTGTTTATTTAATTAGCATTTTACTCTTTTTCCCATGCATGCAAATCATTTCTAATTCAACTCAAGGGCACTAGAGTCAATAAACACCCCACTAACCACTTCTACCAAGGGCACTTTACCAAAACACCGTTGCATGCATTTTTACTTTCCACTCACCAATTTACATAAGTGTAATGATTTAACCTCAATCAAACTCACACTCAACCACATTCACTTCACTCCAACTCATCTCTATTTTTTCTCTCTTCCCCCTCCCTCTCTTTATTCTCGGCCGAAGCCCCTCCGCACTCCCTTCCATCATTTTTCCATCCCATTTCTCATCTTACCTAGTATAATTCTCCTACCTACATTTATTTTATATACTTCCCAAGAGTTTTGTGAATGGGAGATGAGGTTTCATGGTTGCATGTGTAGCTTTTGTGTGATCTCCAAAGAGAAACTCTTGATTCTTGTGAATTTAAGAGCACTCTATGAGATACATTTAATATATGTTTTAAACAAGTGTTTTATGGAGAAACCATGCCTTAAAAATCTTTACATGCTACTGAAATTTCACTATATAATCATGTTTAGCCATGCATGCTAGTTTTAAGATTTTAATATGATGATCAACCATGTTGTGTATTCTACTCTTCTCGAAATCATGTTTTCATGTTTAAAAGTTTATACATTCGAATTATTTGTGCTTGAAATAGATTTTTTCCATGATATATTGCTTAATAATAGTTAAGAGAAGATACATTTCATTATTATTAAGGTTGGATAATAGGTTCAAGTCGAATTTACAAGAATATAAACTCTATATTTAGCCGAACCCTTGTTAAGTGTTTTCCTTGAGTTGCATGTTGTATTTTTTTCTTTTTTTTTTATTTGCATGTAAGTGTTCTTGGGTATTAATGATCTCCACTCCTGTTGAGGCACTATTTTAGGATGTTGATTGTAATAACCCCAATTTTTGGGAAATTTTTGAAACCCTTATGAATAGTGTTTTTGCTGAATGAGAAAACTTTTCATGCCACACTATGTAGGGGTTCTGATATGGATATTCTGAGATTTTATTAGTACTTTATATGGGATATAAGTGTATGTAAAGATCGTCAGAATCCAAATCCGAACACTTTGATTTTTCCCGGAAATACACTAGATACGGAAAGATTTGAGAAAAAGGTAACAAGATAAAAAGGATTTAAATTAAAGGATTATAGGAGAGGATCATAAAAGGAATATAATATATTGAGAAAGGTTAAGGGAACCTAAGTAATAAGATCCCGGGTATGATCCTTTAAACGATAAACGAAAATGAAAGTTAAGCGAACCGTATAACAGATCAGCGGTCATTAGGCAAACAATTAGGAAGTTAATCAAAGGGATTAGAGAGGATGATGTCACCCAACCAATGAGAAGAGGACAAGGAGGGGAGGATGACATCATGAGGATGACATAAGCATGACATGGGAAGGAAGGAGATGTGGTGGCTTTTTAACCACACAAAATCAAGGGCAACTAGGTAATTTACTAAAACAAACACAAAAATCAAACCAACCAAGCCAAGCAAATCATTTTTCATCAAAATCAAAAAGAAACCAAGGCATTGTTCTTCATGCTCTCGGCCAAAACAGAACCAGAACACTAAAACTGCTGTATCTCCTTCATTTATCACTCAAATATTGTGTTCTATAGCTCATTGGAAAGGTATTGAGATGGCCTACAACTCTTGTTCACAAGTCTCGTCCAAATAATCATGGTAAGACCCTCATTTTTACAGTTCTTTAAATCGGACTTTTAGAAACTTCAAAGCCTAACTTTGTGTTCTTGATTTCTTTGGAAAGATCAAGCTTGTAGGAGGCTCCCTAAGGCTTCCTAGAAACTTAACACCTCCCAAGTAAGGTATAAACTTCAAACCCCAGCCTTTACTTTATTTGTTAGTAAGTTTAATGGTTGGTGTTGTGAAATGAGAAGCATGAATTGTGATTATTAGTAGTTTGGTTTGATTTGGAAGTGTTTTGGTAATTGAAGCTTGATTATAGTTCATAGGTCTTGATTGTGGTTGTTTGAGTTGAAAACCTTGGAGATTATGGACTGATGTGGTATGGTTTAGGTGAAGTTTTGTTGTATTGATGGTTATGAGTTGGTTGGTGGTTAATTGGAGTAGTTTAAACATTGGTAATCGCGTAAACATAGCCGTCGTAACGTCCGATTTTCTTTGGACTGTTTTTGTGCATAAAATTAGGACCCGAGAACCCCCTGCTAGATTATGACCATTGCCATGTTTAGATAGCTCATGTTACGATCTTCGTTCTGATATGTAGTTCGTTCGATTCCGATGCACGGTTTAGGAGAAACAACCGTTTCAAGTAACGGCGTTTCGCGAACGAAACTTTTCCCCTCGCCTTACTTTGAAACATAGGTTAAAGACCAAAATGGGTTAATTAATGTATGAAACATTTATGGTAAGTGTGTTAGGCACTTGGTAAGACACTCGCGAAGGAATCTCCTTAAAACTCGTAAAGGTTAAATTATTAAAAATGGTGGAGCCGAGGGTACTCGAGTGACTTAAGAGAATCAGTAAGCGCAAAACAAGCGTTAGAGTCTAAGTTAGTTAAAGTATAGATTTACAAGTGACTTTGATTTAATTCCAACTTACTTGTTATTTATAGGTTACCAGACTCGTCCCGAGCCATTCGTAACCCCCAGTCGCTCAGGCAAGTTTTCTACCCGATATACTGTTGTTGTGATGTAAATATATGTATATGCATTATCTTGTGATAGTGCATGATTGTTATTAGCAAATTTTGCGATATATTGGAGCATGCTGATATGGTATATATGCATGTCTGTTTCGTAATCTGGTTATCTATCTGTTGATTTCAATGCTTATAGTTGCATAATACCTATGCTAGAAATAAGCAAGTAGTTGCGTATACCCTTAGTATAGGGGATAAAAGGTGAACATATTTCTAAACCGGGAGTCGATGTTCCCGAGTATATTATATATATATTTATATATATATGGATATAGTTTTTAAAACTATGGATCGAATAAGGTTTATTCGATACCTTTATTTTACTTAATTGAATATTAATTTGAGTACTCATTCGAGGGCTTATGACTCAGTTTATTTTATTATTTGAATATTATTTGAATATTCATTCGAGGGCTTATGACTCTGTTTATATTATTATTGAATATTACTTGGATATTCATTTGAGGATGTATGACTCCTTTATTTTATGAATATTATTTATAGTATTCATTCGAGGTATTATGACTCCGCTTATTACTTAATAATATTCTTTATTGTATTAAAGAATAAGGTGTCGATAATCAAACTTACTTTTGATTATTCAAATAAAGATATTACTTTCGTATAAGTATATCTTTGATTATTTGCTATTCATTTCAAGTATAAGTTTTAATACTTCTACTTCAATTATTTTATAAAGATTATTCTTTATGGGAATATTATTTAAATAATAATATTCAGACATTTTCTAAATATTCTGGGGACTGATTTACTTCATTAAATCAGCTTCACTCCAAACATTCTTAAAAATGTTTTGCGAGTCTTCAAAATGATTTTTTTAAAAGTTAGAGCGGATCCCAAAACTCATTTTTTTTAAGATCCTCCTTTCGAAGGGGATTTAAATACTCGCTCAAAACCTGAGGGATCCGGCTCTGTGGTGTGTTTTATATTCGCAACAAGGTTGCTGTTTTGATAAATGAATTGATTACTTACCCAACACTCGGGAAGTAAAATTCTTGGAACAAGTTAATCCATTAACAGGCATCGCCTGGGAAATATCGGTGAGTTCTCCTTTCCAAATAGATACGACTTCTTGGTGGAGCCGTATCAACAAGTTTCTACTTGGGGAAAGTGGGGACAAGCTTTACGTTTCAGAGTCATGGATTTCATCTGAACTAGGAGTGGCGTAAGTGGCCGAGTAGCGCCGGCCCAGCCTTATTATATTGGCCCAAATGGCCTGGAAGTTCCGCTAAGGCGGTCCATTCCTTAGGAGTTCAGTGTTCGGTTGACAAGTAAATCCGACAGGTTCTCCTCTACATGTAGAAAATGGTGGGGTTGTACTACTATGACTGATCATCGTAAGTGGTCTTCCTGGCGCGACAAACTCCCGTAATGAGTTCATCATCCAATTGGATAATTTCTGCAACACTACCCAGAGCACTTCGATAGAAAGGCTACGGTTAGGCGATTGTTGAGTGTTGGCAGGGTCAAGTTTTCAAAATGATGTTTACATCAAATGAAGTATCTCGTAACTTCATTTTATTTTGATAATATTTTAAAGATTTAATCTATTCAAATCTTGCCTTATAGTCTCTTCTATGTGATGAACTTTTGAAGCTAATTATAACTTGAACGGTGGTAGTTCAAGTAGTATTTGGGAAAGATATAAGTATATTGGGGTATCTTGTAACTTCATCTTTTAAACTTATATCTAATTAATAATTGTCTTATGAATGACAAAGATTTTCAGAAAAACGTTGAGACAAGGTTAGATATATGAGATCACCTTGCAACGATATTTTTTTTTATACAGTTATACACTGGGACTTTGTGTATATTGTGCATGGAAGAGGACTTCCAATATTTTGAAAAGTATATATGTATATATATACTGAATATTTTGCGACTTCATCGCATTAAGATATCAACTTGGTTCATTTCTTTTGACCAAGACTTTCATGAGTACTATGAGAAGGCTCATATATTGTTAATCATTATACATATTATTTTGGTGGGCTTGCTGCTCACCCTTGCTTTCTTCTTTCATCACACAACATCAGATAGACAAGATGAACCGGACCAAGCTCTCGATTCGCAAGAGGTTAGGAGACGTTCCGCAGTTTTCTAGAAGCACTGATGCCGCGATAGCTGAGGTAGGAACTACCAATAGGCTAGGCTTTCAACTTTTGATGTATCAGATTATGTATATTTATGAATTGTAATAATGGCAAAGAAATGTAAATTTATTCAGAAACCTGTTTAAGGTGTATTGGCATATAATTGTGGAATAAAACGACTTGTGATTATTTTTGGATATTCATCTCTGAGACTATAACTTGTGGTGTGTGTGTTTATTGTGGGGTCACAGTACAGAGTAGTTGATTATTTATTAAGATTGGGTGTTGTTAAGGGAAATGGAACTCGTGACAACCCGGATCCCCGACCCCGGATTTGGGGGTGTTACAGAAATGGTATCAGAGCCAAGCGTTATAAACCTCAGAGATGATGGGACGTTAAGATAATAAGTTCACTAAGATAATAAGAACTCTTGCCAAGTTCATAGTCGGACTACCTAACGTAGTACTGACAGTTAAAACCCTTATGGGAACCCTTATAAATGTAGCGATAGAAGCGTAGTTCGTTATCGTATATGGTAGCGGGACTCCGAACCCTGAAGTTGAGGAACATCAACGCGATGATGTTTTATTACTAATTGGAGATCAGATTGTGGATCCAATAGAGCGTCCTAACGCAGGACCGGATGATGTTGATATTGAGGATGTAGCGGTTGAGGATGTTGTCCTAGAAGGGATAGTTGCTGAGGAGGATCCCATGGAGGATCCTGACGAGATTGGATAAAGGACCACTGATGAATTGATGACCCTGGTTGGGTCGACTACCAGAGGTAGGATTGGCCGGTCACTACCAGAGGTTCGTTCACGTTTGTAAAGATAGTAGCCCCTTTAACGCGGCTTACTCGTAAGACTGAGAAGTTCGAATGGACAGAGAAATGCGAGAACAACTTTTAAGAACCAAAGCAAAGGTTGGTGACGTTCCCTATGTTGGCGTTGCCGGATGGAAAATGAGATTTTGTGAAATGTAGTGACGCTTCGCATAAGGAATTAGGGTGCTTCTTATACAGCACAGCAAGGTAATCACGTACGCGTCAAGATAATTGAGGGAATATAAAATTCGATATCCCCACCCATGAGCTTGGGCTCGTGGTAATAGTTTTTCCCTAAAGATTGGAGGCACTACTTGTATGGAGAGAAGTGCAAGATTTACACAAACCATAGGAGCTCTAGTACCTTTTTACGTAGAAAGAGCTCAACATACGCCAGAGGAGGCGGTTAGAGCTAATCAAGAATTATGATTGGGAGATTCTTTATCATTCGGGGAAAGCCAATATGGTGGCTGATGCCCTTAGTAAAAAGGAGAGACTCAAGATGATAATGTCTTTGGGAGAGTTGATAAGAGATTTTGAGAAAATGGAAATAGTAGTGAAGGTAACCGGAGCCGGTACCGAAAAGCTGTTTGAGATTGCAATAGAGACCGAATTATTGGAAAAGAGCATATTGTGCCAGAAAAAGGTGATGAATGAAGGCAGAGAGCCAACAAATAAATATGAGATTAATACTGAGAAAGATGATAAGGGAATAATGAGGTATTCCTATAGAATTTGGGTTCCGAAAGTTCAAGAGCTTAAGGATGAGAACTTAGATGAGAGCCATAGTTGAGGAATAGGATTTAGGGCAAACCCAGAGTGTGATAGTCAGGGAGGTTGCCATCAAGAAAGAAAGAACCCATAACATAATAGAGTGGAAAACATGGTTTTTAATGTATAAGATAACCCCGATTATGGGAGAAGGTTGAAACATTTCATACTAAGGAAACAGAAAGTCGAGTAAGGAAAGGAGACCCGAGACGGTACTCCTATATGGCAATTTATGGACCTGTCTAGACAGAACTTAGACTATTATCCCCAACCACCACCCTGAGGGGACAATGCGGCAGGAAATTCTTTCATGACCTTTAAATCGTTAAGCTCTCAGAGTTCCAAGGAACAGGTTGACCTAGTCGAGGCAAGAGCCTGGCTAAAGGAAATATAGGAATCATTTGAGATTCTAAATGATTGACGAATCACAAAAGACTGTTTTTATCACTCACCCTCCTAAGAGAGAGACCACCTGCTGGTGAAAGGCCAAGGAAGGCACGGAGCAAGAGATTATAATAAACTGATTAAAGTTCAGCCAATTGTTTTCGGGAAAGTAATTCCCAAGGTTATGGAATAGTGTAAAAGCTTTAGAGCTAGAACAAAGGCAGACGAGTATGATGAATTATGAATCTAAGTTGTAAAAGTTATCAAGATTCGTTCTGAAGACACGAATCCAGAATGACGGGATGTTTGAAATCAATGCTTATGTTGTGTTGGTTCATGAAATAACGATAAGAGAAAGGAATATAAAGGCAAGAGAGTTTGAGGAATGATAAGGGAGTTGGGTATGAGGAAACCCTAAAGACTCGTAGAAATAGAAATAGAAGAGTATGTAATCGTCAGGATGAGGGTGATTCACCATGAGTTAAAATTGATGGTTGAAGGCATAAGAGTTATGTATATTTTATCCCCTTTATGTTGGGAGGATTCGAGGAAAACCTTGAGATAGTTCGAAGGATAAATATTGAGACGCGGATAGACTGAGGAGACAAGGAAGTAAGAAATTAGGAAAATTGGATGAAGGAAGTGACCTTCAAGAATGTGAAGTGTAAGACCGGTGGCTTGATACCCAGGAAGGGAGACGCCAGGTATGAAAGATATCCCAACATTGAGATGACTATTGAGATAAACAACAAAAGTAAATAAGGATTTATTAAGAAGAAGTTCACGTTGAACACGACCAATATCTTCCAGATCATCCATGTGATCATTACCAAATCAGGAAAGAAAAGCGGATAACCATTTTTATCTTTTGGAGGCCATGTGGATTGACCTTAACTTGAATAAGGATGCTATTGTGAAATTCGGTATAGACTATCGAGGTGGAAATGATTGAATAAGACACCCTTATCAGGGATATATGACTTGATTTATCCATGGAAGGATACAGGTACCTTTTAAAGGTGGAATTAAGGATAGAACATCGGTAACTTAAAATGAATCCTAGGGGAATGCATAAAGGTTGGCATTTCACCCTTAATAGGGACAGTATGAGTTTTGACAGAATGATTGGGAAAGGGTTAAGGTAACAACAACCTTTAAGAATCAGTGGAGAAATTTTTCAGAAGTATATAGACAATGGTTCTAGTAATAGTAAATGGTATTTTAATATGCCCTGTATCTAGGGAATACAGGAGGAACGATTGAAGGATAACCTTAGAGGTTTTACAAGGAGAAAGGTAATATTCAAAATTCTCAAGAATAGAAATGTTGATAAAGAAAATATGACGTAATTATAATGTTGCCAAGTGGGGCACGTGTTAAACCACGAGAAAGTATGGATCGAACCAGTAATGGTCGAAATTATTCAGGGCAATTAGGACTTAAGATAAAAGATGTTCTAATTATGATTGAGAGTCAGTCATGACAGTGATTAACCTCTAAAGACTGAGGCAATAACTTATGGAAAAATGGTGATTTTTTTTTTACTCATCAGATTTTAAGGAAAGCATTTTCACATAAGCTGTGATTGAAATAAGGTAGAAAATTTATTTGGAGATGGTTAAAGTGACATTGACTGTAAGGAAATTTTACTATCAGGAAAGGCCAAAGAGGTGGCCGACACTTTAAAGGTAAGAGGATAATTATAGGCGCTTGTGCCAAAAGAATACAGTGATGATGGTTAAAACTGTGAAGGTTGTATTATGGTTTGGAAGATTGACATTCCTTCTGATGACTGTGCAATACCCAGCCGTAATAGTAGTTGGTAAAGGTTTAATTCGTGTAATTGCCATGAGCGGGCTATCTATCTTAGAAGGTACTATCTTGAGAATGAGCCTGGACCATGTTTCAAAAGGACTAAACGAACCTTTGAGATCAGGAGTGTTCTTCATGAATCAGAAATGGTGATTATGTTACCTCCTTAGAAGGATTTGATACGACATGTATGGACTCCGTATGGTTAGCTATTAAGATTTCATGGAAAGTGAATGATGACAGTGGGTCAGTGGTGGACCATAGTAAGGCAGCAATGATTCTGCGAGTAACGAGCTGATTACAACCGTGAGAGTTGTATTGGAATGGATGTTGAAATTGAGTACCACTAAACGGGTCGTGGTAGTGTATAAGTTATCATTGATAGACTAATTAAGTAGAGTATCTACCTATTGAATATTTATTCCCTCTTATGAAAAGAGAGTCGTATTACTATATGAGGAAGGTTGCGGTGCAAGCATAAAACTCTAGTAACGGTGATGTCTAAAATGAGATCCCAGGTTCAAAGGTGATTGTGTATAAGCTCGAGGAAGAGCATGGGTCCATAGAATGATGGACGGAATAGAAATATTTAGGCATGGGAAATACGATGCTATAATACTTGATGCTGATATAAATACGTATATGTTTTGTTCTCCTATGACAAACCTCTATAGTTCAGAGGTAGGTTCCAAGCCAGATATTTTGTGGCAGTATATTTTTTTATATATACAATTCTCTTCAGTTCGTTCTTTTCTCTTCTTTTCATTTCATGTAAGTTGAGAAGAACAACCCTTCCAGAAGGGGAGGTATTGCCGAATGACTGTCTATCTGTGTGATAGAAGCCTAGTAGGATACCAACTATTGTTTAATTGCTTGTCAAGTACTAAAGGCTGGCCACCTTCTGTACTAACTATGCGAGATAACAAGTGTTCATGATCATAGTGATCTCTCAATAAATTCTTTTACTTCTATATGAAGGATTAAGCTTTCGAAAATAGAAACAGCTGAAAAAGGAGTAGTAAAGTTATGGTGGTATTCAGAATGGGAACACATTCGTAATACTAAGGTTGACGTGGTTATTAAAAGGTTATAGAACGCTAACGAGCAAAAGTATAACCAGTATAATATTAGGAACGGAAGGTTGTAGCGATTACGAACTAGAAAAGAATGGGTATTGAGAAGCAAAAGCTCTAATGCTAAACGCTATAATGAGAGTCTGTGCAATAGACTTGAAAGAATTTGGAATGATCACTTAACGCGGATTTAGTTATATCACGACAATAGATCATATGTCATTATCGAGGTGTCACCTTATGAGATCCTTGAGGGAAGATAATGTCGATCTCCCTTATGTTAGGATGAAGTTGTAAAGCGCAAGATGCTCGGACCCGCAGTAGTCCAAAGGACCAGGGATATAATAGATCTAATCAGAGGACGGCTGGTAGTAACCCAAGATGGACATAAGAGGTATGCTGATTTGACTCAAGAAGGACAAAGAGTATGAAATAGGGGGCCTAGTAATGTTATAGGAATCCCCTTGGAAACCCTTGAAAAGGATTGATGAGGTTCGGAAAGAAAGGAAAGCTAAGTCTACAATTTGTTGGACCCTTGGATATATTAAGACGTTTGGGAAGTTAGCATACGAGCTAGCCCTACCCCCGAACCTGTAGCAAGTTCATAACGTGTTCCACGTATCAATGTTAAGGAAGTGTAATTCGGATGCCAGACAAATAGGGGCATATGAGCGCATAGACATGCAACCAGACGTAACCTATATGGAGCAACCAGGAAGGGTATAGAGTAAAAAGGAACGAGTGCTTAGGAGAAGGGTTATCAAACTAGTAAGAGTTTGATGGTAGAACCACAATGTGGGAAAATTTACTCGAGAGTTAGAAAGTGCAATGCTAAGAGAGTATCCCTATTCATTTTCTATCTGATTCCGGGACGGAATCCTTTTAAGGAGGGGAGACTGTAATAACCCCAATTTTTGGGAAATTTTTGAAACCCTTATGAATAGTGTTTTTGCTGAATGAGAAAACTTTTCATGCCACACTATGTAGGGGTTCTGATATGGATATTCTGAGATTTTATTAGTACTTTATATGGGATATAAGTGTATGTAAAGATCGTCAGAATCCAAATCCGAACACTTTGATTTTTCCCGGAAATACACTAGATACGGAAAGATTTGAGAAAAAGGTAACAAGATAAAAAGGATTTAAATTAAAGGATTATAGGAGAGGATCATAAAAGGAATATAATATATTGAGAAAGGTTAAGGGAACCTAAGTAATAAGATCCCGGGTATGATCCTTCAAACGATAAACGAAAATGAAAGTTAAGCGAACCGTATAACAGATCAGCGGTCATTAGGAAAACAATTAGGAAGTTAATCAAAGGGATTAGAGAGGATGATGTCACCCAACCAATGAGAAGAGGACAAGGAGGGGAGGATGACATCATGAGGATGACATAAGCATGACATGGGAAGGAAGGAGATGTGGTGGCTTTTTAACCACACAAAATCAAGGGCAACTAGGTAATTTACTAAAACAAACACAAAAATCAAACCAACCAAGCCAAGCAAATCATTTTTCATCAAAATCAAAAAGAAACCAATGCATTGTTCTTCATGCTCTCGGCCAAAACAGAACCAGAACACTAAAACTGCTGTATCTCCTTCATTTCTCACTCAAATATTGTGTTCTATAGCTCATTGGAAAGGTATTGAGATGGCCTACAACTCTTGTTCACAAGTCTCGTCCAAATAATCATGGTAAGACCCTCATTTTTACAGTTCTTTAAATCGGACTTTTAGAAACTTCAAAGCCTAACTTTGTGTTCTTAATTTCTTTGGAAAGATCAAGCTTGTAGGAGGCTCCCTAAGGCTTCCTAGAAACTTAACACCTCCCAAGGAAGGTATAAACTTCAAACCCTAGCCTTTACTTTATTTGTTAGTAAGTTTAATGGTTGGTGTTGTGAAATGAGAAGCATGAATTGTGATTATTAGTAGTTTGGTTTGATTTGGAAGTGTTTTGGTAATTGAAGCTTGATTATAGTTCATAGGTCTTGATTGTGGTTGTTTGAGTTGAAAACCTTGGAGATTATGGACTGATGTGGTATGGTTTAGGTGAAGTTTTGTTGTATTGATGGTTATGAGTTGGTTGGTGGTTAATTGGAGTAGTTTAAACATTGGTAATCGCGTAAACATAGCCGTCGTAACGTCCGATTTTCTTTGGACTGTTTTTGTGTATAACATTAGGACCCGAGAACCCCCTGCTAGATTATGACCACTGCCATGTTTAGATAGCTCATGTTACGATCTTCGTTTTGATATGTAGTTCGTTCGATTCCGATGCACGGTTTAGGAGAAACAACCGTTTCAAGTAACGGCGTTTCGCGAACGAAACTTTTCCCCTCGCCTTACTTTGAAACATAGGTTAAAGACCAAAAAGGGTTAATTAATGTATGAAACATTTATGGTAAGTGTGTTAGGCACTTGGTAAGACACTCGCGAAGGAATCGCCTTAAAACTCGTAAAGGTTAAATTATTAAAAATTGTGGAGCCGAGGGTACTCGAGTGACTTAAGAGAATCAGTAAGCGCAAAACAAGCGTTAGAGTCTAAGTTAGTTAAAGTATAGATTTACAAGTGACTTTGGTTTAATTCCAACTTACTTGTTGTTTATAGGTTACCAGACTCGTCCCGAGCCATTCGTAACCCCCAGTCGCTCAGGCAAGTTTTCTACCCGATATACTGTTGTTGTGATGTAAATATATGTATATGCATTATCTTGTGATAGTGCATGATTGTTATTAGCAAATTTTGCGATATATTGGAGCATGCTGATATGGTATATATGCATGTCTGTTTCGTAATCTGGTTATCTATCTGTTGATTTCAATGCTTATAGTTGCATAATACCTATGCTAGAAATAAGCAAGTAGTTGCGTATACCCTTAGTATAGGGGATAAAAGGTGAACATATTTCTAAACCGGGAGTCGATGTTCCCGAGTATATTATATATATATATTTATATATATATGGATATAGTTTTTAAAACTATGGATCGAATAAGGTTTATTCGATACCTTTATTTTACTTAATTGAATATTAATTTGAGTATTCATTCGAGGGCTTATGACTCAGTTTATTTTATTATTTGAATATTATTTGAATATTCATTCGAGGGCTTATGACTCTGTTTATATTATTATTGAATATTACTTGGATATTCATTTGAGGATGTATGACTCCTTTATTTTATGAATATTATTTATAGTATTCATTCGAGATATTATGACTCCGCTTATTACTTAATAATATTCTTTATTGTATTAAAGAATAAGGTGTCGATAATCAAACTTACTTTTGATTATTCAAATAAAGATATTACTTTCGTATAAGTATATCTTTGATTATTTGCTATTCATTTCAAGTATAAGTTTTAATACTTCTACTTCAATTATTTTATAAAGATTATTCTTTATGGGAATATTATTTAAATAATAATATTCAGACATTTTCTAAATATTCTGGGGACTGATTTACTTCATTAAATCAGCTTCACTCCAAACATTCTTAAAAATGTTTTGCGAGTCTTCAAAATGATTTTTTTAAAAGTTAGAGCGGATCCTAAAACTCATTTTTTTTAAGATCCTCCTTTCGAAGGGGATTTAAATACTCGCTCAAAACCTGAGGGATCCGGCTCTGTGGTGTGTTTTATATTCGCAACAAGGTTGCTGTTTTGATAAATGAATTGATTACTTACCCAACACTCGGGAAGTAAAATTCTTGGAACAAGTTAATCCATTAACAGGCATCGCCTGGGAAATATCGGTGAGTTCTCCTTTCCAAATAGATACGACTTCTTGGTGGAGCCGTATCAACAAGTTTCTACTTGGGGAAAGTGGGGACAAGCTTTATGTTTCAGAGTCATGGATTTCATCTGAACTAGGAGTGGCGTAAGTGACCGAGTAGCGCCGGCCCAGCCTTATTATATTGGCCCAAATGGCCTGGAAGTTCCGCTAAGGCGGTCCATTCCTTAGGAGTTCAGTGTTCGGTTGACAAGTAAATCCGACAGGTTCTCCTCTACATATAGAAAATGGTGGGGTTGTACTACTACGACTGATCATCGTAAGTGGTCTTCCTGGCGCGGCAAACTCCCGTAATGAGTTCATCATCCAATTGGATAATTTCTGCAACACTACCCAGAGCACTTCGATAGAAAGGCTACGGTTGGGCGATTGTTGAGTGTTGGCAGGGTCAAGTTTTCAAAATGATGTTTACATCAAATGAAGTATCTCGTAACTTCATTTTATTTTGATAATATTTTAAAGATTTAATCTATTCAAATCTTGCCTTATAGTCTCATCTATGTGATGAACTTTTGAAGCTAATTATAACTTGAACGGTGGTAGTTCAAGTAGTATTTGGGAAAGATATAAGTATATTGGGGTATCTTGTAACTTCATCTTTTAAACTTATATCTAATTAATAATTGTCTTATGAATGACAAAGATTTTCAGAAAAACGTTGAGACAAGGTTAGATATATGAGATCACCTTGCAACGATATTTTTTTTATACAGTTATACACTGGGACTTTGTGTATATTGTGCATGGAAGAGGACTTCCAATATTTTGAAAAGTATATATGTATATATATATACTGAATATTTTGCGACTTCATCGCATTAAGATATCAACTTGGTTCATTTCTTTTGACCAAGACTTTCATGAGTACTATGAGAAGGCTCATATATTGTTAATCATTATACATATTATTTTGGTGGGCTTGCTGCTCACCCTTGCTTTCTTCTTTCATCACACAACATCAGATAGACAAGATGAACCGGACCAAGCTCCCGATTTGCAAGAGGTTAGGAGACGTTCCGCAGTTTTCTAGAAGCACTGATGCCGCCATAGCTGAGGTAGGAACTACCAATAGGCTAGGCTTTCAACTTTTGATGTATCAGATTATGTATATTTATGAATTGTAATAATGGCAAAGAAATGTAAATTTATTCAGAAACCTGTTTAAGGTGTATTGGCATATAATTGTGGAATAAAACGACTTGTGATTATTTTTGGATATTCATCTCTGAGACTATAACTTGTGGTGTGTGTGTGTTTATATGGGGTCATAGTACAGAGTAGTTGATTATTTATTAAGATTGGGTGTTGTTAAGGGAAATGGAACTCGTGACAACCCGGATCCCCGACCCCGGATTTGGGGGTGTTACATTGATGTACTAGGATTGCTTTGGTAAAGGTTGGATGCTTGGTTAATAAGTGGGAGTTAAGGTGGAAAGGGTTTGGTTAGTGTTTGCAATTTTCCAGAATTTTGCACTAGTTTGTGGGGAAGTTTTGATTGGGCATTTGTTGTGCACTTTGAGGCCCAAGCAACCAGAAGCTATAACCAGGAGTATATAATAGGTTTAATGTGTTTTTTGGAGGTTTGTAAGACGTTTGGTTAGGTGCACGAGTGGAATCACAAAATCTGTCCAGCAGGGGACAGTTTTGTTGCAACTAAGAAATGGGAAGTTTTGACCATGTCATAGGTAGGCCCTCATTAGGAACTGTTGGGACTTAGTTAGAGGGAGTGTCAAAGGAGTTTTTCCAGCCATATTTCATAGGATTTGAGTTAGAATAATGTGTCACAAGTTAGTTCAAGTCAGGACCTTTTCTACCCAGAAAAACAGGGAAACCATGGACTTTAAGCTTAGGCCTAGGGAGGTCCAAGCTAGGCCCTTGAGCCACATCAAGTTTGGGAGTTGCCTTATGATCAGAAGAGTCTAGTGTAGAACTTTTGGAGGAAAACTTGTAGTTTAAGAGTGTCTAATGCACCCAAGAAACCATAGATGTCATTCTGAAATTTACCATAATAAGCACCTTCACTTACCACATAGTTTTAGAGCACCTATGAGTGAGGCCTAGGTTGACCAATATAGTTGCAAGATAGCATAAAGCCAGTAGAGTGAAAGGCCCAAGTTAGGGTCAATAGGATTTGTATGGTTTAGTAAAGGCACATCGAGTTAGGAGGCCAAAATTTGGAGATTTTGTCTAGTTTAGCGATAAAGTGACTTATGTTGTGGAGCGAGATCATCCAAGCCTAGTGTTGCAATATGGTGTGTGTGATATTATTTGGTACTTAAATATGGTATGTGAGTATATGTGGATATGTGTACTATTATGTTTATAAGGTGATTATAAATTCCGTTCATATAGGCCTAAGTGCCATTTGTGTTTAATTTCGGGTTGTAAATAGGTTGAGTTGGTGAGAATATATTATAATGAGGTTATTATTAATTGCGTAGGATCTCGAGACGAAGGTAAACTTGCAATAAAGGTCGATTAAAGCTTCCAGTTGCTCCTACTTGCCAGTCCAGTCCAGTCCAGCCTTCTCAAGGCAAGTGATTAATCATGCTTTTAGTTTACACTGCAAATGTGTGATAACTAGTTACTATATATGATACGAGTATTCTGAAATGCCATGAACCCTCAAGTGTCTATTGCAAGTAATTTAACCTTATTGGAAGATTGTTATACAAGTAGATCAAAAGTCATACCATGCTAGTATACCAAAGTAATTGTGATGCCATGATAAAGTAGAAAATTGTTATAATGCTTATTAATCCTTTTGATTAATATGTTATTTATTCCTGAGAAATCTTGACATTGCACCCTGATACTTTGATTCAACTCTTGTAATAACCTCGATAGAAACTTTATCTTGATACCTAAAAGCCAGTTATTCCTTAAAGTCGTTCATAATTGTTTGATAACACTATTCTTACCCTAAAAACATGATACCCTGTTATACCTCAAATTGATGCTCACCTTCTTTGTATTTTAATACCTATACCTTATCTGGAACCATTACCTTAAGCCTAGTTTAGCTTTATTCTTTCATATTATTCGATAACCTTACTAAATCTCCTTGTCAAAATCCTTGTAAATAGAAACCATTCAATTACCCTAATAAAGTAAAGTCTAGTGGATCATGACCCTAAGATTTAGTGGACATATTCCCAGTGTTTCACAATTTATCTATAATCCCTTGATAAAGATGTTTACTGTTTAAGAAATTAATTATCAATCGGCATCACTTTTTGAAATGATTAAAAATTTGGATTTTCAGTCCCAAAGGGGGATAAATGTTTTCTTTAAATAGTGGATCTGGACTGAGACGCGGGTCTTTTCCACACTTATATTGTAGGCTTAAAAGTTGCCTAGGGATCCCATTAATGTTTTAGAACCCAGCAAGGTTCGGGATTACTTCGCGGCTGATCACCGGCTGTAATCCGTAGCGTCATAAAATGGTTTTTGATTAAGAAATGTTTTTGGAAATGTTTTTATACAAAAAAATGATGCCATCACACAAAAGTTCATCTCTTATTATTGTTAGCTCTATCTTCACAATGTTATATCTCGTTTTATGTTTTATATTGTATTGTTTAGCACTTGTTGAGCATTTGGCTCACTACTTGCTTTCACCCTGATATTACAGCTAGCAGCTATGGTTAGATTCAAGCAGACAACCCGTAAGACTTGTGATGTCGATGCGTATGTTCGAGCTCAGGTAGAATGAGAGATAGTTTTGTGTGAGGACTCGATATTAAAATCAGTTGTAATAGTTAATAGTGTTGGGCTGTTCCAAACCCTAAACTGTAAGATCTTGGATTCGGTTGTATTTACTTTCTTTTAATTATTGTAATAGTTTTTATATTATGTATTGTTAAGTTGGGGGTGTGACACCTAGTACCAGAGTCTACCCCTCCCTTGTCCTTTAAATGAATTCTATCAATCTCGAGAACTTGAACCACATCGAAGTTCCCCAAGCGTTTTGCTTGTTGATAGAAGCAGCTTATCTCACTAAGATATAAGTGTATATATGTATATACGTACTTTCGAGATTTTCGGAGGAAGTACTAAGGATGTGAGTTGACCGTTGTCAACAGATAATTAAATAAGGGGGAAAGTTTCTCCTTGAAACTATATTCAAAATATTAAATAAGTCGGGATAATATTCACCGATGATCTGAAATTAATCGAATGACATTCTGAAATCAGGAAGTATATTTTAAATCAGGATTTATGATTTTTAAATCAATAATAAACCCTTTATGAATAATAATAGTCGATAAATAATTAAACCTCGAATGAGTTTACTCTCTAAAAGAATATTTAAAATAATAATCCTCAACTAGTTTGTGTCTACATAATTAATAATCTATAATGATTAATCGGGTTTGAAATAAATAATCGTTGGAGTATACTACTCCCATAATAAAGGAATAGGTATAGTATTTATTATTCGAACCATAAAATATAGTTGAGGTAATATGATTGTTGGGAAATCGTTTTAATAAAAGTTCGAGGTATTTTAATATTTCGTAAGTGGACGTTGAGTCCCTTTTAACACGTACTACTATGGACTTATAATTGTCCAAAATATCTCCGGGATGATTCTCGGGTTTATACTTTATAAAACAAAATTGACCGACTCTCGGTCTTACGACTTATACATCACGCTCTACTGTAGCGTTAATATTCTTAATTAAAACACCTCTGAAATACTTCCGGGTTTTCATCAATTTTTACTGACCGATCCTCGGTCTAAAATATATATACGCCACGCTACTCGCTAGCGTCAACATTCTCAATTATACTAGAAATTATCAATAATTGAGTAATGTAATACATCTCAAACTTCATAAAACAGTTTAAAGCAATCTCATGCATATATCATAGTTTTGTAAAATATTCACAACACAACAATTCTTAAAAGGTAGGGTTTGAACACTTGCATGGGTATCTCGAGGTGGAGGATGTTCTAAGTTCCGCTCAGAAATCTATAACCATAAACACAATTTATTTCGTTAGGTCCCGTTCTAATTTACGGCGACTCGCACCCATGCGCTACTTATAATGCACCCTCTTAACTTATACTACCCTTATTATTCCTTTAGTCCTTATTCACATCATGGTCGCTTCATTTTTCTAGGTATCTTAGGTTCATTCTCTTTATCGTCGTCGGCTCCGCTTATGGATTATTATGGTTTCTAATCGCGCGGTCTCGGCTCCGATATTTTTATAAAACTAAAAAAATCATTGTTTTCACTTCAAATTTTTATGGAAGTTAGGAAACTCAATATGTTACTCTCTTTTAAGTCGATCCTTTATATTTTCAAAGTTCGTGATTTGTAGCAGTTTTGTCACGTTAATCATTTTTACCAAACCGACCATAACTTTTGATCCGTAAATCGGAATCAAGCGATTCAAGCGCCTAAACTATCCTTATAACATTGCCTATCATAGTAAAGGGTTATTTTTCAAGACTTACATTTTAAAACTCCGGGATTTTCTGCAGAAACTTAAAGTTACGATTCGTTGGTTTTAACGGAGTCACATTTACAATCGGGGTTTCGTTTACGCTCTAACTCTTAACACAACCACCAAAAATCATCATTTCATCATCAATACATAAACTCCTCTCAAGAACATCATGTTCTTGAGGCAAAAACAATCAACCTTAAATCTACTCAACTTAAACTTCAAGATCTCAACAATACCACTTCTTAAACTAAGTTTTCTACCATATACTAAATGGATCTTAAATAAAGTTGGGCCAAAGATTTTTACCTTTCTTGAAAGCTTGAGATGTGTTCTTGAGTATGGTGGAGGCTTGGAAGTGCTTGGTATGATTTTTGGAACCTAAAACCACCATTGAAATCAAGAAACCAAAGATGAGTTACTATTCACACTATTCACTAGTGACTATCTTGATTTTATTTCACCCATAAAACCTTGATAAAAAGAGATGAAAGAATTTTCTTACCTTATTTTGATTGTTAGGAAGCTTGAGAATTAATGGGATGATTTTACCATGGCTAGATTTTGAGATTTGAAATTGAATTCTCCCCTTTTTCTTCAAGGTACCGAATGGAGCAATGGTGAAGGGGGTGGGATATTTATACTTTCTTCCCTTGGTTGCTTAGCTTGGTTGCTTTGCTAGGTTGCTTCTAGGAAATGGGGGTGATATCTTTCCTTGATCTTTATTCTTCCTAGGTTGAATCCTAGGTTTATTCTTGTTGCAAATCTTGGGGACAAATCTTTGGTAGCATCCTAGAAACTACTTGTGTTAGCTTCATGTTAGGTCACACACACTGTAGAAGGGGGTTGAATACAGTGTTTATCACAATCAAATCGTATATAAGAACACAAGGAACAAAAAATAGATTTTATTCAACACAATAAACTCTGTTACAATATGGAACTGTCCTCTCTCAGTGATGAACAACTTATCACGAGAGCTGCTAGGGTTACAATAAATAATAACTTCGATTATGATAACACATATAGTGTAAACCCTATGTCTGTGTTTATATACTACACAGTTACAAGATAATCTCTAATTGATGTTGAATATGATTCTGTATCCTAAAATATATCAATTAGATATCTTCTTTTCCAAGTCTTCTATTTTCCATAGAAATCTTCTCCATGCATATCTCTTCTTTATTTAGTCTTGATCTTCTTTCCTTTCAATCATCCTTTCCTTAACTGTTCGTCCTCCCGCACTTAAGTTCTGATATCCATCTTCTGATAATTATCTCCTTATAATTTAAGTACTGATATCCTTAAGTTCTGACTTCCAGTAAGTGCTGATTTCAGTAAGTACTGATATTTCCTGTTTGTTAAGATGTGAAAACTAAACATGAAACACATTAGACATGACATCTCAAATATATCTAACAATCTCCCCCAACTTGTAAATTAGCATAATATACAAGTTCAATATATATTTGATGATGTCAAAAACATTAAGTACAAATGCACATGAGAATTTGACTAAGAAACTACAACTTACAGTACTTGTAGCTTTTACAATCCTTAAAGTATGATATCAGCTTTAGCCTGTATGTTCTTCAGAATTTAGCAGTTGCAGTCCCTGACTTGGCTTCATTATGTGATCTCTTTAATATCAAGAGTTGTCCTAAGATAATTCTTCAAAAGACATCTCTCAGAATATGCAAGTTCATTCAATATCCTCTTTTTGGCTTCTTTTAGCTCATCTGTATCTTCACTTATCTGAAAGATAGCAGCTCTGAGATCATTAATCTTTGTCTTTCTTATATCCTCATTAAGTCTGATATAATAGGCTTTGTCTGATTCTATGTTGAATTCAACAGCCCTATAACCCAGAAAGGTAGTAACAATCTTTGCAGTGTTAGGCTTCATTTCAACAATTTTTCCATCATGAGCTCTGTACTTAGGATAGTATGAGCTGTCAGACTTTATCCTGTAAAGTTTCTTCTGTCTCTCTATATTAGACCTTAAGAATTTGGCAGCATCATCTGTAGACTTGTTCTTTACCTAAAGCAAATATAGCACATGTTCCAATTCTTCATAGTACTTCAAGTTAACAGCATCCTGCCTAATCTGGAATACCCTCCCATCTGTCATGAAATATAACATAACCCGTTCTTTCAGTGCAGAGTGGTAAACCATCTGTACAGACTCCAATTGATCCAATCTTTCAGGAGTTGTGCCTATTCCTGGTTTAGATAGAGATGTAGGATCTAGAGTTATGTTGCTTACTCTTCTTTCATCAGCATTTCCCAAACCAGTTTTATCTCTTGCCTCCTTTCTTAGAAGCAATCTACTCTGAAAACCTCTTGATGTACTCTTCATAGTTTGAGCAGATTGTTTAGCTTGGGTGAATCCTGGTAGAGTAGTTGAAGGTTTAATATGAGCAATGTCAGAGGTTATTCCCTTATCTCCTGATGTCAAGCTAACTTGAGCTGTGTCAGAGGTTGCTTGCTTCCTTGTAGCATCTGAATTTACTATCTCCTAACTTTGAACAAGTTGAGCTTTGTCAGAGGTTGTTTGAGAATCTTTCTTTTTCTACAAAATCAGATCAGTATCTTCATCAGCATCTATTTGTTCATCCATAGTTGGCATGTAAACCCTTACAGGTTCATCAACTTTACCGTTTCCCTTAAACTTTGGATCATACTCCACTTGTGATTTGGCTTTAGATGCCTCAGCACTTGTTCTTTCTTTAATCACAATGCCTTTAGCCTGTGGAGGTTTCTTTGCTGTTACAGAAACTTTAGACTTAGATTGTGACTTATCAATTGCAGCTTTCAGTATAGCTTCTTGTTCTTCCAGCATTTCAAGATCCATCCCTGGATTTTCTTTAAGAAACAACTTCTTTGAGATCTCTTCATCAAGATCTTCAGGATTGACTAGAACTTGTTTACCTGAGCTTGATTTCTTTCCAGCATCAGAACTTAGCCTTTGACTTGTAGTTCTGTCTTTCTGTAATGAAGAGCCTTTGCTTTTTCTTTGACCTCCACCCTTTTTAGAGTTTCCCTGATCTTCATTTTCATCATCTTTTTCTTTCTGTGATTTAGTAGACTTGCATTTGGACTTAATTACTTTCTCCCCCTTTTTGGCATCATCAGGAAGAAGCAATGAGACAAGCAATTCCACAGAATTTTGAAGTTCATTAAGCCGAACTTGTTGATCAGGTTGATTTTGTAAAAGATCAGAAATTTGAGCTTGCTGCTTGTCTTGAGACTTTTCAATATTTGCTAAACGGTCAAAGTTAGGCTTGAAAAACTTCTGCTTCTCTACTTTGATCTTCTCCGCATCCTCTTGTAATTTATTTCGAATTTTGTCCAGCTGGTCATGAGTTGCTGAGTGTTGACCTTGAAGGTGCCTTGTACTCAGTGCTGTAACTCTAAGATGCGTCTTGAAATCATCATTGGCAAAAATCTCACCAGCTTTTGTCCGATGTTCAGAAAGAACAGTTGCATTAGGGACAAATTCAACATTATTCCAGTCTTTGATCCACTCTTGCCCTCTTTGAGTCTCACTCCAAGGAACTGGAGGAGCCATTTCTACAAACTTCTCGATAAAAGCAACCTTAGAAGCTTGTGGTAGAGGAGCATGTCCAGATGGACCAGCTACATCAGCATCTACATTAACATCAGCTTCATCAGAGTTTGCAGCAGGCAGTGCAACAGAAGTGGCAGAATCTTCCCTATCATCATCTGCTGATAAAATGACTATATGAGAAGAAATTGGAGATCCATCTCCATGATCATCTGAATTTAGCACTGGAGTGGCTGGAGGAGTGTGCTGAGAAAGTTGTGTAGTTGGTGGAGCTTCTAGATGCAAAACCTGAGGCACTTCCAAGTTATGGATGTCAATTTCATCACTTGGCCCCTGGTTATCAGCATGTACTGGAGATACTGGAGGTGTGGGAATATGAGTTGTTTCTGGCTCACGAAATGGAGAGTGATGATTTGCATGAAGGTCTGGATCAGCACTTGAAGAATTATGAGCTTCAACAGGGTCTTGTGAGATCAGATATTCCTGACCCCCTTCCTTAGCTGCTGCTTCCATTCCTTTACCAGAATCTGCAGGCCTTTTTGCTAATGTTTTAAATCTTTTTGCTTTTGAAGAGACTGTAGGAGCTGCATCATCAGAATTAATTGTTCTAGGCCTTTTCAGGGACCTAGAACTCCCAGTCTCTGTATCTTTCTGAGAAGAGACTTTCACAGCTGCAGGAACAACAGGTTCTGTAGGTTGAACCTGTGCCTCATCATCTGATTCATCTCTCAAGATGATCCTCCTTCTTGTCCGTTGTGAAACTTTCTTAGATCTTGATGATGTTGCTCTAGCAGAAGAAGGCTGCACTGTAGTATATGCTGATGGATAATGAGTTGGAACTCCATTGTTCCAAATAGTCACCTTGTCTGAGCCATAGCAGTAAAACCAACCAAACAGAGTCATTGTTTGAGAGAAGAAAGAATTGATTTTTACTGAAGGATTATCGGTCAGTTATATAGACAAGGGAAGACCAAGGGATGCAGGGAATGTAAAAATTAATATCAGAAGTAAAAATTACTGTGCATATACGTGTACCACTAACCCAAATTATTTTGACTGTTTATATCTCACCCATACATATTCTGATTTTAAATATGATTGTTTCATATTTAACCACAAATAAGTCAAGTAAAGAATCGGGATTTAATATCAGAACTTAACAGTCAACAGAACATGGCTCCTTAACTCGAAAAGTGAATGTCTATTTCTGTAATTCTTCACACAAATACTGATTTCGTTTCTTCAGAACTTAATCATCAGAATTTCCATCATAACTTGTCCTCAGAATTTGTGCAACTGACACTTGAACTGTTTATCCAACACAACATTGACCACCACAGTTATTTTCATCATTCATATGGAGTGTAAGTGTGTGATTGAAGCTAAATATCAGATAAAGATTAAAGTCTGATTCACTTCAGTACATCTTAGAAATAAGGCATAACTAAGAACTTTGCTCAAAATATGTCATTATTCTAAAATCTACTATAGAATGAGTTCATGCATGAGTCCACCTCAACTGTTTTGTGCTCATTTTATGCATCTTTTGACATTTTACAGTGGCTTCTCAGTGTAAGTGAGTCACGACTGCTTATCAGAATTTATGCTATTATCAGAGTATTTCTCCAATAATCAGAGAATGTGAAAAGTCACCAAGAAAATTTTATTTTGCTTTTCTAATGCATATAACTTAATACCAGCAATGCACTTGGGTCTTCCCTTCCACATTTTTACTCTAGATCTCAAAGGAGTACCTGATTTTTATTTTATTTTCTTTTCTTTTTCTTTTAATAAGTGAGGCTTATCAGCACTTAGTACATCCATCAGATTTACCAACATCAGAACTTAACAGATAAGAAGCATTATTCTAGTTTTGGACTTATTAACAAGATACACAAAGTAAACTTTAACTAAGCTCAATATCAGAATTTGCTTGTGTTAAAAGATTTCCACATAAACAATTACTTCATACATGGGATCTTTAGTATATTAAAGATTACTAGGTCAGCATCTAGTACAATTATCCTCATTGGATTGAATAGTCATAGAAACATGCATATCACTATCAGAATTTAGAAATTCACATCAGACAACAATCAACACTTAAGCAAATTTCAATTTAAGCACATAATACACAAAGATAGTAATATCTGTAAATACTGATCATAAAGTCTGATGTATCAGAACATAAACTAAGCAGATTTAGAGAAAGAACCTGAAACCATTCCAAGTTCATTTACCAATCTTGTAAAGGTTGCTTCACATAGTGGTTTTATGAAGATATCCACTAGTTGTTGATCTATTGAAACAAAATGCAATTCCACTGTACCTTCATCCACATGTTCCCTTATGAAGTGGTACCTAATGCTGATGTGCTTTGTCATTGAGTGTTGAATCGGATTACCTGTCATAGCAATAGCACTTTGATTATCACAATAAATAGGGATTTTAGAATATGTTAACCCATAATCCAGTAATTGATTCTTCATCCAAAGAATTTATGCACAACAGCTTCCTGCAGTTATGTATTCTACTTTTGCAGTTGATGTGAAAATCGACTTTTGTTTCTTGCTAAACTAAGAAACTAATCTGCCTCCAAGAAATTGGCAGCTTCCACTTGTGCTTTTCCTGTCAATTTTGCATCCTGCAAAATCTGCATCGGAGTAACCTATTATCTTAAAGTCCGATTCTCTAGGATACCACAATCCCAGGTCAGCTGTACCCTTAAGGTACTTGAAAATTCTTTTAACAGCTGTTAAGTGAGGTTCTCTTGGATCTTCTTGAAATATTGCACAAAGACAGGTAGTATACATGATATCAGGTCTACTTACAGTTAGATAGAGTAATGAGCCAATCATAACTCTGTAATCAGTAAAATCTACTGATGTACCAGTATCCCTATCCAGTTTTGTTGTAGTGGCCATAGGAGTGGATGCACTTGAACAATCTTGCATTCCAAATTTCTGGTGTACTTAGATTGACAAATAAAAGCACCTTCTTCATTCTGCTTGACTTGAAGGCCCAGAAAATAGCTGAGTTCTCCCATCATACTTATTTGATATCTTGACTGCATAAGCTTGGCAAACTTTTTACAAAGTCTGTCATTTGTAGAACCAAAAATGATATCATCAACATATATATGCACCAAAAGTAAGTCCTTTCCATGGTTGAGATAAAACAATGTTTTGTCAATAGTCCCTCTATTAAATCCACTTTCCAAAAAAAACTGAGCTAGTGTCTCATACCATGCTCTTGGAGCTTGCTTAAGGCCATAAAGTGCTTTGTCAAGTCTGTAGATATGATTAGGAAATTTTACATCTACAAAACCTGGAGGTTGTTCAACATATACTTCCTCTTCCAATTCTCCATTGAGAAAAGCACTTTTCACATCCATTTGAAAGACTGTAAACTTTTTGTGAGTAGCATAAGCCAAAATCTCTGTATGGCTTCCAATCTAGCAACTGGTGCAAATGTTTCATCATAATCAATTTCCTCCTATTGAGAATACCCTTTTGCAACCAGCCTTGCTTTATTCCTTGTAATTATGCCATCAATATCAGTTTTGTTTCTGAACACACACTTTGTACCAACAACAGATTTATTCTTTGGTCTTGGCACTAGGGTCCATACTTTATTTCTTTCAAATTCATTTAACTCTTCATGCAAATCTTGCGCCCAATCAACATCTTGAAGAGCTTTTTCCACTTTCTTTGGTTCAGTCTGAGAGAGAAAAGAGTGATAAAGACATTCATTTGATGTAGCTGTTCTAGTTATGATACCTGCATTAGGATTTCAAATAATTAAGTCAGGTGTATGTGCTTTAGTCCACTTCCTTGCAGATGGAAGATTTTCTCTAGAACTGGATGCTCCCCCATGATCCATGCTGTCTTCATCAACATTTTATGATGCTCCCCCTGAAATTATGTTGTTTGAGCTGGATCCTTCAGAATTTGAGTTTCCAGAATTATCAACACTTGAGTTTCCAGAATTATCAAAACTTGGCCCATCAGAACTTGATGAATCAGAACTTGAAGAGCCTATTGTAGGTTCTGATGCTTCTTGAGATGTAGTTATATCTTCAGTATGCTCCCCCTGCACAGGTGCATCTTCCTTCGGCGTAGTCACCACAGTTTCAATAACATCAGAGTTTAATCCATCAGAATTTGCAGTATCAGGATTTAGACTGTCAGGATTTAGACTGTCAGGATTTACAGTATCAGAATTTAAAACTTTATTCTCAAATCTCAGATGATCATGATCATTGAAATCTTCAAGTCCTGTAATCTTTTTATCATTAAAAGAGACATTGATAGATTCCATGACAACCCTTGTTCTTAAATTGTAGACTCTAAAGGCTTTTGTGGAAATTGGATATCCAACAAAAATTCCTTCATCAACTTTTAGATCAAATTTGGATAGCTGTTCAGGATGAGTCTTAAGAACAAAACACTTGCATCCAAATACATGAAAATACTTCAGATTTGGCTTCTTTTTCTTTACCATCTCATATGGTGTTTTTCCATGCTTGTTAATAAGTGTTGCATTTGAGTAAAACAAGCAGTCTGCACAGCTTCAGCCTAAAAGTAGGTTAGCAACTTTGCTTCATCAAGCATAGTTCGTGTAGCTTCAATAAGAGTTCTATTCTTTCTTTCAACAACTCCATTTTGTTGTGGAGTTCCAGGAGCAAAAAATTCCTGCTTTATTCCATGGTCTTTGCAGAACTCTTCCATGATCAAATTCTTGAACTCAGTGCCATTTTCACTTCTTATGATTTTCACAGAATCTTTGACCAATTTATCCAGTTGCTTGACATGATCAATCAAAATAGATGTAGTTTCACTTTTTATGTGCAAGAAATACACCCATGTGTATCTGGTGAACTCATCCACTATGACCATAGCATATTTCTTCTTTGCAATAGACATGACATTCATTGGACCAAATAGATCAACATATAATAGGTGGTAAGGCTCAAGAATTGAAGATTCAGTCTTGCTCTTGAATGAAGATTTTCTTTGTTTTGCCTTTTGACAGAAATCACAAAGGCCATCAGGAGCAAATACTGATTTTGGCAAACCTCTCACAAGATCTTTCTTGACTAGTTCATTTATATTGTTGAAATTTAAATGAGAGAGTTTCTTGTGCCAATTCCAGCTTTCTTCAATTGATGCTCTACTTAACAGACAGATTGCAGAACCATCAGTATTCGTTGAAAGCTTGGCTTCATAAATGTTACCATGCTTGTATCCTTTCAGAACAACTTTGCCTGTAAATTTGCTTAAAACTTCATAGTGTTCTTCAAAGAAATCCACATGATAACCTCTGTCACAGATTTGACTAACACTCAGCCAATTATGTTTAAGTCCTGAGACTAGAGCTACTTTTTCAATGATGACATTCCCCAGATTGATATTGCCATATCCCAAAGTTTTTCCCATATTGCCATCTCCATAAGAAATACTTGGGCCAGCTTTCTCCACAAAGTCTGATAGCAGGGCTTTATTTCCAGTCATATGTCATGAACATCCACTGTCCAGAACTAGGATATTTTTCCTGTTGCCCTGCAATCACAAAGACCACTAATGGTTAGTTTTAAGGATCCAGACTTGCTTGGATCCTTTGGCCTTATTAAGTTTGTTAACATTTGCAGCGGATTTAGCATCATAATTTATGTTAACAGTTTTCTTATCAGCATTTATAGTATCAGACTTTGCATCAAAACTTACACTACAAGGAATAATGCTAACTTTCTTTAAAGAAGGTTTTATTTGAGAATAATCATAGTACAAACTATGATATTCCTTACAAGTATAAATGGAATGCCATAAACTACCACAATGGAAACAAGGATTTTGTGGCCTATATCTAACAAACTGACTCTTAACTCCTGACTTTGAAAATAAGGAGTTTATGTTCTTATTTTTCCTGCAAAAAGAAGCCAGATGGTTAGAATTTCCACAGTTATAACATTTCTTTCTAGGAGCATTAGGAACAGGCTTATAATCATTACTTTTATTCACACCTTCCTTTCCATTCCTATTTTTCCTAGGTGGCTTTACCTTGTTTACATTCTTAACATCTTTCAGCTTATGCTTAAGCTACTTCTTTGTCATCAAGTCTATGTTTACTTCAGTTGGCTTACCCTGTTTTGGTTTGTCAGAAGGTAATTTCTCTTTAACTTCTGATTTATCAATATCAGACTTTACAGCTACAAACTTAACATGATTTAACTTTGGCTTTTGTTTAACAATTATAGGATCAATCTCCACAGTTTTCTTATCATTCTTATCATCACCATAACCTAAGAGCCCTCTTTCCAGTTTCCACTACTAAGAATATCCTGAGTTGCTTTACCAGAGTTAGTCCAAGTCCTGATAATCTCTCTTTCCTTTTCTAACTCAGTTTTTAGAGATTCATTCATTTTAAGTACTTCATCCCTAACATAGAAAGCATCATCTCTATCTTTCTGAGTTTGATGGAACATGACTAACTCTTTTTCTAAATAATTATTCCTCTTTTTATAAGCAAGATTTTCAGAAGTTAATCTTTCACATGTTAAAGTTTGATCTCTATAACTAATGAACATGGTTTTAAGATATCTTCTCAACTCATTAATATCATCAGTATGAAAGGCATAAGTAGTTTGAGGTACCTTTAACTCATAAGCACCAGAACTGCTATCAACATTTGCCATCAAGGCATAGTTCACCTTACTTTCAGAATCTGAAGTGTCTGTCCAACTTTTCTTCTTTGTGACAAGAGCCTTGCCTTTGTCACTCCTCACTTTCTTGCAATCAGGAGATATGTGGCCTTTCTCACCACAGTTGTAGCATTTGACATTTGTGAATTCTCCTCTGTCAGACTTTCCTCCTTTACCTTCAGATTTTCTGAAATTCTTCTTATCAGAACTTGCACCTTTCCTGGAAGACTTCTTTCCCTTTCTGAATTTCCTGTATGCAATCCTTGTGATTCCTTTCACCATAAGAGCACACAGCTTCATCATCTCTTCATCAGGATCCATCTCAGGTAAGCTTTCAGTTTCTGAGTCATCATCGGTATCAGAACTTGATGATTCGTTATCAGACTTTGTGATGAGAGCTTTTACCTTGCCTTTCCTTGAGGCAGCTGCTTTGGGGGATTTCTCCTCAGCCTTAAGAGCAACTGCCCTTGACTTTCTTCCATTCCTCTTGCTTCTTTGTTCCATCTCAAGTTGATGAGTCTTGAGCATCCCATAAATTTCATCAAGAGTTATTTCTTCAAGAGCATAGTTGTCTCTTATAGTGGTGGCCTTCGAACCCTAACATTCAGGAAGAGCTAACAGGAATTTAAGATTTGAATCTTCAAGATCATATTCCTTGTCAACTAGTAAAAAATCATTCAAGAGTTTGACAAATCTGTCATATAAACCAGTTAATGACTCATCGGGCTTTGAGTCAAAGTGTTCATACTCTTGATTGAGTATAGTCTTACTGTTTTTCATAATTGAATCAGTTCCCTGGCATCTTGTCTCCAAGGCATCCCATATCTCCTTTGCAGTCTTGCAGTTGATTACCATCTTTGACATTACATTATCAATGGCACTATGTAGCAAGTGTCGTACCTTAGCATCCTTAGCAATTGATGAGATATCTTCAGCAGTGTAATCACTCTTCTCCTTTGGTACAGACTTTGCTGGTTCACCTGCAACTACAACAGAGAGTTTGGTTGGCTTGTGTGGTCCTTCATTGATTCTGTCAAGGTATTCTGGATCAGTATCTTTCAGAAACATAGACATCCTCACCTTCCATATGGGATATTCAGATGGTTTCAGTATGGGAACTCTAATAGTCTCATATTGACTGTGGATTTGAGTCTTTGGAGGTTCTTCAGTTTTGGTGGGCTTGGTTGGAGTTTGTTCTTCTTCAGATATGATTGTTTTTAGATCTTAAACTGTTTGTGTGTTAACGGATTTGCTCTGATACCACTTGTTAGGTCACACACACTGTAGAAGGGGGTTAAATACAGTGTTTATCACAATCAAATCGAATATAAGAACACAAGTAACATAAAACAGATTTTATTCAACACAATAAACTCTATTATAATATGGAACTGTCTTCTCTCAGTGATGAACAACTTATCACGAGAGCTGCTAGGCTTACAATAAATAATAACTTCGATTATGATAACACATATAGTGTAAACCCTATGTCTGTGTTTATATACTACACAGTTACAAGATAATCTCTAATTCATATTGAATATGATTCTGTATTCTAAAATATATCAATTAGATATCTTCTTTTCCAAGTCTTCTATTTTCCATAGAAATCTTCTCCATGCATATCTCTTCTTTATTTAGTCTTGATCTTCTTTCCTTTCAATCAGCCTTTCCTTAACGGTTCGTCCTCCCGCACTTAAGTTCTGATTTCCATCTTCTGATAATTATCTCCTGGTAATTTAAGTACCGATATCCTTAAGTTCTGACTTCCAGTAAGTGCTGATTTCAGTAAGTACTGATATTTCCTGTTTGTTAAGATCTGAAAACTAAACATGAAACACATTAGACATGACATCTCAAATTTATCTAACACTTCCTTAGCACATTATTTGGATAGCTTGCTTGATCATCCTATGGTTAGCTTACTATTGGATAAAGTAACCATGGTTACTTTCTTACCATGGTTTAGTTAGTGTGTTACATTTATTTAATCGTTTACGCGTTCGCTCGGTTGCTTAAACGTTTTCGTAATACTTACTCGTAAATGGTTCGCAATGTAATTCCTTTCGTATTTATTCCTTATATTTTTAATTATCATACTTGAATATAAATCCGTAGGGTTTTAATCTTGTAATTATATTGTGATTCCCGTAATCCTCGATTAGTCGTAAATACGGTCATTTTTCAAAGTTCATTTTCTTCGAAAACTAATAGCGTTTACATACAATCATTTGGTACGTATAATCGTAATATCAACTCCGAAACTCATTTTCTCATACACTACATAGTGTGGGCTCAAAAGTTTTTCCCGCGTGTCAGGGTTACTATTTATTAAACGTTTTACAAGGTCTCAAAAATTCAAGTTATTATATTACCATTCACAAAAGTCTTTTACCGATGTCAAAAATTTGGGTTCTTACAGGGAGCCTGGTCAAGAATTCACAGGTGTATGTAGCTGTTGAAGTTGGGGATTCGTCCCTTGAGGAGCTGGGGGAATCGTCCCTTGAGGTTGAGGTTCAGTGGTCCTTACCTGGGTTCCTCCTTGGGTGGCGGCATAGGTTGAATGCGGAGGTACCTCCACGGTTGACGAAATCGTTTGGGTTGTCCCCGTTGGTGTTCCTCCTTCAAGGGCGCTACTTCCTCTCCGTGTTCTCGCCATGGTTGTTTTTGTGCTTTCCCACAAACGGCACAAAATATTATGGATCAAAAACTAAGGTATAATAATTTCTATATTTATTACGAGGGAACGTGAGCTTCGAGGCTCGATTTGACTGCTCTTGTATTACGTGACTCAATCTGCCTCACCCCAAACATTTTGGACTTTTTGTAACCCTTATGAATAGTGATTTTGCTGATTAAGGAAATTTTTCATGCCACATTATATAGGAGTACTGTTATAGAAATTCTAAGATCTTATTAGTACTTTATATGGGATATAAGTGTATGTAAAGATCGTCAGAATCCAAATTCGAACACTTTGATTTTTCCCGAAAATCCACCAGATACCGAAAGAATTGAGTATAAGGTAACATGATTAAAAGGATTTAAATTCAAGGATTTTAAGAGAGGATCATAAAAGGAATATAAAATATTGAGAAAGGTTTAGGGGAACCCAAGTAATAAGATCCCGGATATGATCCCTCGAACGATCACCGAGAACGAGAGTGAAGCGAACCGTAAAACAAATAAGCGACCAAGGATCAAGCTTATATAAGTAACCATAACCAAATAATTAAGCACTAATCAAAGAGATTAGAGGAGGATGACATCATCAAACCATAAGGGAAGGACATGTGGCAAAGGAATGATGCAAGCAATGACATGTGTTAGTGATGTCATCACTTTATCAAGATATTTGTTCAAAATCTCCTCCACCAAGCATTTATTTCTCATTTCCCAAGGAAAAACAAGCAAGCAAAAGCTCTCCCCCATTTCTTTCTTCTTCCATTCGGCCTTTTCAAGAAATGAAGAAATAGATTTTCAATACTCAAGTTCTAGGCCATGGAAAATTACAAGGTTTGTTTCCTTGGATCCTATATTTCATAACTTAGTTATACCATGAGTTTAAGATCAAGATTCCATGGTATGCTTAGCTAATCCACTCATCAAAGATGATGATGAATAGTAGTGAATAGTAACTTACTTTGATTTTCTTGATTTTCATGAAAGCTTAATGTTGATTAAGCATAGATCAAGGTTCCTAGAGGCTTGTTAGTGACTACCCACTCTCCAAGGAAGGTATAAATTCTTGAACCCTTAGTATTAAGTTTGGTTTGTTTGGATGATAATGTTGCTTAGATGAATGGGTTTAGTTTTATGTTGTTGGATGGATTTTTGTTGAATTGGTGATGATTTGGTATAGTTTAAACTTTGGAAATTGTTAGGTTATAGCCGTCATAATGCCCGATTTTCTATAAACTGTTTTGTGATTAACTTTTTGACCCGAACACCCACTTCTATAAACTAACCACTTCCATGCTTAGATAGGTTATGTTTCAAGCTTCGTTTTGATATGTGGTTCGTTTTAATCCGATGTAAGGTTTAGGAGAAACGACCGTTTTAAGTAACGGCGTTTCGCGACCGAACCATTACCCCTCGCCTTACTTTGAAACCTTGGTTAAGGCCCTTAAATAACTAATTGGAGTATGAAACATTTATGAAAAGTGGATTAGTCAGTTGGTAAGGTGCTCGCGAAATAATTGCCTTAAAAATCTTAATGGTTAATTTATTAAAAATGGTAGAGCCGAGGGTACACGAGCGACTTAAGTGAATCGTTAAGCGCTAAAGCGAACGTTAGGGTTCAATTTGTTAAAGTCTAGTTTCTTAAGCGACCGGGGTTTAATTCCGACTTATGTTGTTGTTCATAGGTTATCGGACCCACTCTAAGCTTAAGTCTATCCGGGAGCACTCAGGCAAGTTTTCTACCCGTTATACTGTTGTGGTGATGTAAATATATGTATATGCATTATCTTGTGATATGTGCATTATTGTTATTAGCAAATCTTGCGATATATTGGAGCATGTAATATGGTATATATGCATGTCTATTTCGTAATCTTGATATCTAATTGTTGATTCAATTGCTTATAAGTTGCATAATACCTATGCTAGAGATAAGCAGTAGTTGCGTATACCCTTAGTATAGGGGACCCAAAGGTGAACATTTTTCTAAACCGGGAGTCGATGTTCCCGAGTATAATATGTATATATATATATATATTGATATAGTTTTCAAAACTATCAATCGAATAAGGTTTTTTTGATAACTTTATTTTATTTAATGAATATTATTTTGAATATTCATTCGAGGACTTAAGACTCCGTTTATTTTATTTAATGAATATTAATTTGAATATTCATTCGAGGACTTAAGACTTCGTTTATTTTATTTAATGAATATTATTTTGAATATTCAATTGAGGACTTATGACTCCGCTTATTTATTAAATAATATTCTTTATTTTATTAAAGAATAATATTTCGATAATCAAACTTATTTTCGATTATTCAAATAAAGATCATACTTTCGTATAAGTATATCTTTGGTTATTAATATTCATTTCAAGTATGAGTTTTAAAACTTCTACTTCAATTATTTTTATAAAGATTATTTTTTATGGGAATATTATTTAAATAATAATATTCAGATATTTTCTAATATATTGGGACTGATTTATTTTATTAAATCAGCATTACTCCAAACATTCTTAAAAATGTTTTCGAGTCTTCAAAATGATTTTTAAAAGTTAGGGCGGATCCCAAAACTCATTTTTATATTTAAGATCCTCCTTTCGAAGGGGATTTAAATACTCGCTCAAAACCTGAGGGATCCGGCTCTGTGGTGTATTTTATATTCGCAACGAGGTTGCTGTTTTGAGAAAACAATTTGATTACTTGCCCAACGTTCGAGAAGTAAGTCCATCTAATTGAGTCGGCATAAGCGACAGGCCGGGGTACGGTCTATGAAGGTGTAAGAGGCTGGGTGACAGTCCATCCACGCGTGAGTGGCCGGGTAACGGTCTAGCGCAAGGTCCTAATGCGGCCAGGGTGATGACCCGCGAGGAATTCATCCATCTACAGTAGAAAAGGTTACTTATTGGTATCTTTGCCTGATCAACAAGATATCAGGTTTATGCCAAGGTTTTCTTCTTTCCCAATTCATTGGATATTATAACTCTGTTTACACTTTCCATAACAGAGGTTTCCAAGGAAAGTATGTGAGATATATATAGGTGTATATATATATATCGGGACTTAATGGAGTATCTCGTAACTTCATTTCTTTTGAATGATATTTCAAAGATTGAATCTATTCAAACCTTTTCTTGTAGTCTCATCTATGTGATGAACTTTTGAAACTGATGATACCTTGAACGGTGGTAGTTCAAGTAGTATCCGAAAAAGATATAAGTATATTGGAATATCTTGTAACTTCATCTTTTGAACTTATATCTAGTAAATGATTATCTTATGCATGTCAAAGATTTTCAGAAAAACATTGAGACAAGGTTAAATATATGAGATCACCTTGCAACGATATTTTTATATAGTTATAAACTGGAACTCTGTGTATATTATACATGTCAGAGGATTTCAAAGATTATGAAAAGTATATATACTTATATACTGAATAGTTTACGACTTGGTCGCGTTAAGATATCAACTTGGTTCATTTCTTCTTGACCAAGACTTTCATGAGTACTATGAGAATGCTCATATATTGTTAATTATTATACATATTATTTCGGTGGGCTTGTTGCTCACCCTTGCTTTCTTCTTTCATCACACAACAACAGATAAAAAAGATGAACAAGACCAAGCTTATAATTCGCAAGCGGTTAGGAAACGTTTCGCAGTTTTCTGGAAGCGTTGATGCCGCCGTAGCTGAGGTAGGAGCTACCAATAGGCTAGGTTTTCAACTATTGATGAACCAGACTAATGTATATTTATGAATTGTAATAATGGAAAATAATATGTAAATTATTCAGAAACCCTTTTTAAGGTGAAATGGTTTATAATTGTGGAATAAAATGACTTGTGTTATTTTTGGTATTCATCTCTGAGACTATAACTTGTGGTGTTTGTGAGTATATTGTGGGGTCACAATACGCAGTAGTTGGTTGACTGTTAAGATTAAGTATTGATAAGGGAAATGGAACTCGTGACAACCTGGATCCCTGACCCCGGATTTGGGGGTGTTACAGAATTGGATCAGAGCTAAGCGTTATAAACCTCAGAGATGATGTGACGTTAAGATGATAAGTTCACTAAGATAATAAGAACTCTTGCCAAGTTCATAGTCGGGCTACCTAACGTAGTACTGACAGTTAAAACCCTTATGGGAACCCTTATAAATATCGTGATAGAAGCGTAGTTCGTTATCGTATATAGTAGCGGGACTCCGAACCCTGAGGTTGAGGAGCAACAGCGCGATGATGTTTTATTACTGATTGGGGATCGGATTGTTGATCCAATGGAACACCCTAATGAGGGAGTGGATGATATTTATATTGAGGATGTAGCGGTTGAGGATGTTGTCCCAGAAGGGATTGTTGTTGAGAAGGATCTCATGGAGGATCCTAACAAGACTGAAGAGATGATCGCTGAGGAATTGATAACCATGGTTAGGGCGACTACCAGAGGTAGGATTGGCCGGTCACTGTCGGAGGTTCGTTCAAGTTTGTAAAGATAGTAGCCCCTTTAACACGGCTTACTCGTAAGACTAAGAAGTTTGAATGGACAGAGAAATGCGAGAACAACTTTTAAGAACTGAAGCAAAGGTTGGTGGCGTCCTTTATGTTGGCATTTCCGGATGGAAAATGAGATTTTTTGAAGTGTAGTGACGCTTCGCATAAGGAATTAGGGTGCTTCTTATACAATACAGCAAGGTAATCGCGTACGCGTCATGACAATTAAGGGAATATAAAATTCGATATCCCCACCCATGAGCTTGGGCTCATGGAAATAGTTTTTCCCTAAAGATTGGAGGCACTACTTGTATGGAGAGAAGTGCGAGATTTACACAAGCCATAAGTGCTCTAGTACATTTTCACGCAGAAAGAGCTCAACATGCGCCAAATGAGGTGGTTAGAGCTAATCAAGGATTACGATTATGAGATTCTTTATCATCCATGGAAAGCCAAAATGGTGGTTAATGCCCTTAGTAGAAAGGAGAAACTCAAGATGATATTGTCTCTAAGAGAGTTGATAAGAGATTTTGAGAAAATGGAAATAGAAGTGAACGCAACCGGAGCCGGTACCGAAAAGCTGTTTGAGATCGCTATGCGGTCTGGATTATTGGAAAATATAATATTATGCCAAGAAAAAGTGATGAATGAAGGCAGAGAGCCAACAAATAGATAAGAGATTTATACCGAGAAAGATGATAAGGGAATAATGAGGTATTCCTACAGAATTTGGGTTCCAAATGTTCAAGAACTTAAAGATGAGATCTTAGATGAAAGCTAGTTTGAGGAATAAGATTTAGAGCAAACCCTGAACGTGATAGTCAGGGAGGTCGACATCAAGATAGAAGGAACCCATAACATAATGAAGTGGAAAACAAGGATTTTTAACGTATAAGATAACCCCGATTATGGGAGAAGGTTGGAACATTTCATACTGAGAAAACAGAAGTTGAACAAGATAGGGAGAATCAGGATGGTACTCCTATTGGGCATTTCATGGACCTGCCTAAACAGAACTTAGACTATTATCCCCAACCACCACCCTGAGGAAACAATGCGGCGAGAAATTCTTTCAGGACCTTTAAGTCGCTAAGCTCTTAGAGTTCCAAGGAACAAGCTGACCCAGTCGAGGCAAGAGCCTGGCTAAAGGAAATATAGGAATCATTTGAGATTCTAAATGATGGATGAATCACAAAAGACTATTTTTGTCACTTACCCTCCTAAGAGAGGGGCCACCCGCTGGTCAAAGACCAAGAAAGGCACGGAGCCAGAAGTTAGAATAAACTGATTAAAGTTCAGTCAATTGTTTTCGGGAAAGTAATTCCCAAGGTTATGGAGATAGTGTAAAAGCTTTAGAGCCAGAACAAAGGTGAACGAGTATGATGAAATATGAAGCTAAGTTGTAAAAGTTGTCAAGATTCGTTCTGATGACAAGAATCCCAGAACGATGTGATGTTTGAAGTCAATAATAAGTGGGTTCATGAAATGATTGTAAGAGAAAGGAAAATAAAAAGAAACTGAAGTGGAAAGGAAAATAAAGACAATAGAGTTTGAGGAATGATAAGGGAGTTGGGTATGAGGAAACCCTAAAGACTCGTAGCAATAGAAATAGAAAAGTATGTATTCGTCAGGATAAGGGTGATTCACCATAAGTTAAAGTTGATGGTTGAAGGCATAAGAGATACATATATTTTATCCCCTGTAAGTTGGGAGGATTCGAGGAAACCTTGAGATAGTTCGAAGGATAAATAATGAGATGCGGATAGACTAAGGAGACAAGAAAATAAGAAATTAGGAAAATTGGATGAAGGAAGTGACCTTCAAGAATGTGAAGCGTAAGACCGGTGGCATAATACCCAGAAAGGGAGACATCAGGTATGAAAAATATCCCAACATTGAGATGACTGTTGAGATAAACAACAAAAGTACATGAGGATTTATTAAGAAGATTTTCACGTTGAACACGACCAATATCTTCCAGAATATCCATGTTATCATTACCAAATCAGGAGAGAAAAGCGGATAACCATTGTTATCTTTTGGAGGCCATATGGATTGACCTCAATTTGAATAAAGATGCTATTATAAAATTAGTTGTAGACTATCGAGGTGGGAATGATGAATAAGATAATCTATCAAGGAAATATGACTTGATTTATCCATGGAAGGATGCATGTACCTTTTTAAAGGTGGAATTAAGGATAGAACCTCGATAACTTGAGATGAATCCTAGGGGAATGCATAAAGGTTGGCATTTCGCCCTTAATAGGGACATCATGAATTTTGGCAGTATAAATTAAAAAGGATTATGGTAACAACAACCTTTAAAGATCAGTAGAGAAATTTTTTAGAAGTACAGAGACAATAGTTCTAGTATTAGTAAATGGTATTTTGATATGCCCTGTATCTACGGAATACAGGAGGAGCGATTTAAGGATAACCTTAAAGGTTTTACAAGGAAAAAGGTAATATTCAAAGTTCTCAAGAATAGAAATTTTGATAAAGGAAATATGACGTAATTATAATAATGCCAGGTGGGGCACGTGTTGAACCATAAGAAAGTATAGATCGACCCAATGAGGGTCAAGATTGGTGAAAACAAGAAGGACCCATGATAGGAGACGTCCTAAGTATGATCGAGAGTCATACGTGACAATGTTCACATCTAAAGACTAAGGCAATGACTTATGGAAAAATGGTGATTTTTTTTCTCTCACCAGGACTTAAGAAAAGCATTTTCACATAAGCAGTGATTGAAATGAGGTAGAAAATTTAGTTGAAGGTGGTTAAAAGACATTGATTATAAGGAACTATTACTATCAGGAAAGGCCAATGAGGTGGCTGACATTCTAAGTGCAAGAGAGCAATTATAGGCGCTCGTGCCAGAGGAATGCAGTGATAATGGTTGAAGCCGTGAAGGTTGTATTATGGTTTGGAAGATTGACATTCCTTCTGATGACTGTGCAATACCCAACCGTAATAGTAGTTTGGTAAAGGTTTAATTCGTGTAATCGCCATGAGCGGGCTATCTATCTTAGAAGGAACTATCTTGAGAATAAGCCAGGACCATGTTTCAAAAAGGACTAAATGAACCTTTGAGCTTCATGTCTCCTAATATAGACATATGATTAAGAATGGTATTAACCTACTATCGTTGCTTTCATTAAAACTCTTCTGCATTTTATCTGCTTCATGTCATGAATGTACGTCAGGAACAGGAGTGTTCTTCATGAATCATGAACGGTGATCATGTTACCTCCTTAGAAGAATTCGATACGATATGTATGGACTCTGTATGGTTAGCTATTAAGACTTCATGGAAAACGAATGACTACAGTAGGTCAGTGGTAGACTATAGTAATGCTCCAATGAGTCTATGAATAATGAGACAATGACAACTGTGAGAGTTGTATTGTAATGAATGTTGAGATTGAGTACCACTAATCGGGTCGTGGTGATGTATAAGTTATCATTGAATAGACTAATTAAGTAGATTATTTACCTATTGAATATTTATTCCTCCTTATCATTAGAGGGTCGTATGACTATACGAGGAAGGTTGCGATGCAAGCATAGAATTTGAGTAACGATGATGTCTCGAATGAGATCCTGGATTCGATTTTCGATGTCGAGGGAGTTTCAAAGGTGATTGTGTATAAGCTCGAGGAAGAGCATGGGTCCATAGAATGATGGACGGAATAGCAAAAATATTTAGGCACGATGCTATAATACTTGATGTTGATATAAATACATATATGTTTTGTTCTCATATGACAAACCTCTATAGTTCAGAGGTAGATTCCAAGCCAGATATTTTATGGCAATATTTTTTACATATATACAATTCTCTTCAGTTCGTTCTTTTCTCTTCTTTTCATTTCATGTAAGCTGAGAAGAACAACCCTTCCAGAAGGGGAGGTATTGCCGAATGACTATCTATCTGTGTGATAGAAGCCTAGTAGGATATCACATGTTGTTTAATTGCTTGTCAAGTACTAAAGGCTGGCCACCTTCTGTACTAACTATGCAATAGAACAAGTGTTCATGATCATAGTGATCTCTCAATAAATTCTTTTAATTCTATACGAAGGATCAAGCTTTCGAAGATGGAGGGTGCTAGAGATGAAGTGGTACCAAGTAAGGTGGTATTCTGATTCTAACGCGTCCGTGATACTAAGGTTGACACGATTATTAAGAGGTTATAAAACTCTAGCGAGTAAAGGTATATCTAGAATAGTATCCTGTATGGAAGATAGTAACGATTACGAACTGGAAGAGAATGGGTATTGAGAAGCAAAAGCTATAATGCTAGAAGTTATGATGAGAGTCTGTGCAATAGACTTGAAAGAATTTAAAATGGTCACTTAACACGGATTGAGTTTTCTTACGACAATAGATCATATGTCATTATCGAGATGTCGCCTTATAAGATCCTTGAGGGAAGACAATGTCGGTCTCCCTTATGATATGATGAAGTTGCAGAGCGCAAGATGCTTAGACCAACAGTGGTCCAAAGGACCAAGGATATAATAGATTTAATCAGAGGACGGCTGGTAGTATCCCAAGATGGGCACACGAAGTATGTTGATTTGACACGAAAGGACAAGGAATAGGAAGTAGGGGACCTAGTGCTGTTATAGGTATTCCCTTGGAAAGGATGGATGAGGTTCGGAAAGAAAGGAAAGCTAAGCCCACGAATTGTTGGACCCTTTGAGGTATTAAGACGTATTGGGAAGTTAGCATATGAGCTATCCCTACCCCCGAACATGTAGCAAGTTCATAACGTGTTCCACGTATCAATATTAAGGAAGTATAATTCGGATGCCAGAAAAACAGGGGCATATGAGCGCATAGACATGCAACCCGACGTAACCTATATGGAGCAACAAGGAAGGGTTATAGATTGAAAAGGAACAAGTGCTTAGGAGAAGGGTTATCAAACTAGGCAGAGTTTGGTGGTAGGACCACAATGTGGGAAAATTTACTGGAGAGTTAGAAAGTGCAATGCTAAGAGAGTATCCCTATTCATTTTCTATCTGATTCCGGGACGAAATCCTTTTAAGGAGGGGAGACTGTAATAACCCCAAAAATTTTGGACTTTTTGTAACCCTTATGAATAGTGATTTTGCTGATTAAGGAAATTTTTCATGCCACACTGTATAGGAGTACTGTTATAGAAATTCTAAGATCTTATTAGTACTTTATATGGGATATAAGTGTATGTAAAGATCGTCAGAATCCAAATTCGAACACTTTGATTTTTCCCGAAAATCCACCAGATACCGAAAGAATTGAGTATAAGGTAACATGATTAAAAGGATTTAAATTCAAGGATTTTAAGAGAGGATCATAAAAAGAATATAAAATATTGAGAAAGGTTTAGGGGAACCCAAGTAATAAGATCCCGGATATGATCCCTCGAACGATCACCGAGAACGAGAGTGAAGCGAACCGTAAAACAAATAAGCGATCAAGGATCAAGCTTATTTAAGTAACCAAAGGATTAACCAAATAATTAAGCACTAATCAAAGAGATTAGAGGAGGATGACATCGTCAAACCATAAGGAAAGGACATATGGCAAAGGAATGATGCAAGCAATGACATGTGTGAGTGATGTCATCACTTTATCAAGATATTTGTTCAAAAATCTCCTCCACCAAGCATTTCTTTCTCATTTCCCAAGGAAAAACAAGCAAGAAAAATCTCTCCCCCATTTCTTTCTTCTTCCATTCGGCCTTTTCAAGAAATGAATAAATAGATTTTCAATACTCAAGTTCTAGGCAATGGAAAATTACAAGGTTTGTTTCCTTGGATCCTATATTTCATAACTTAGTTATACCATGAGTTTAAGATCAAGATTCCATGGTTTGCTTAGCTAATCCACTCATCAAAGATGATGATGAATAGTAGTGAATAGTAACTTACTTTGATTTTCTTGATTTTCATGAAAGCTTAAGGTTGATTAAGCATAGATCAAGCTTCCTAGAGGCTTGTTAGTGACTACCCACTCTCCAAGGAAGGTATAAATTCTTGAACCCTTAGTTTTAAGTTTGGTTTGTTTGGATGATAATGGTGCTTAGATGAATGGGTTTAGTTTCATGTTGATGGATGTTGGATTTTTTTTGAATTGGTGATGATTTGGTATAGTTTAAACTTTGGAAATCGTTAGGTTATAGCCGTCGTAATGCCCGATTTTCTATAAACTGTTTTGTGATTAACTGTTGGACCCGACGCCCACTTCTATAAACTAACCACTTCCATGTTTAGATAGGTTATGTTTCAAGCTTCGTTTTGATATGTGGTTCGTTTGAATCCGATGTACGGTTTAGGAGAAACGACCATTTTAAGTAACGACATTTCGCGACCGAACCATTACCCCTCGCCTTACTTTGAAAGCTTGGTTAAGGCCCTTAAATGACTAATTGGAGTATGAAACATTTATGTAGAGTGGATTAGGCAGTTGGTAAGGTGCTCGCGAAAGAATCGCCTTAAAACTCTTAATGGTTAATTTATTAAAAATAGTGGAGCCGAGGGTACACGAGCGACTTAAGTGAATCGTTAAGCGCTAAAGCGAACGTTAGGGTTCAATTGGATAAAGTCTAGTTTCTTAAGCGACCAGGGTTTAATTCCGACTTATGTTGTTGTTCATAGGTTATTGGACCCACTCTAAGCTTAAGTCTATCTGGGAGCACTCAGGCAAGTTTTCTACCCGTTATACTGTTGTGGTGATGTAAATATATATATATGCATTATCTTGTGATAAGTGCATTATTGTTATTAGCAAATCTTGCGATATATTGGAGCATGTAATATGGTATATATGCATGTCTGTTTCGTAATCTTGATATCTAATTGTTGATTCGATTGCTTATAAGTTGCATAATACCTATGCTAGAGATAAGCAGTAGTTGCGTATACCCTTAGTATAGGGGACCCAAAGGTGAACATTTTTCTAAACCGGGAGTCGATGTTCCCGAGTATAATATGTATATATATATATATATTGATATAGTTTTCAAAACTATTAATCGAATAAGGTTTTTTCGATAACTTTATTTTATTTAATGAATATTATTTTGAATATTCATTTGAGGACTTATGACTCCGCTTATTTATTAAATAATATTCTTTATTTTATTAAAGAATAATATTTCGATAATCAAACTTATTTTCGATTATTCAAATAAAGATCATACTTTCGTATAAGTATATCTTTGGTTATTAATATTCATTTCAAATATGAGTTTTAAAACTTCTACTTCAATTATTTTTATAAAGATTATTCTTTATGGGAATATTATTTAAATAATAATATTCAGATATTTTCTAATATATTGGGACTGATTTATTTTATTAAATCAGCATTACTCCAAACATTCTTATAAATATTTTCGAGTCTTCAAAATGATTTTTAAAAGTTAGGGCGGATCCCAAAGCTCATTTTTATATTTAAGAAACTTCTTTCGAAGGAGATTTAAATATTCGCTCAAAACCTGAGGGATCCGGCTCTGTGGTGTATTTTATATTCGCAACGAGGTTGCTGTTTTGAGAAAACAATTTCATTACTTGCCCAACGTTCGGAAAGTAAGTCCATCTAATTGAGTCGGCATAAGCGACAGGCCGGGGTACGGTCTATGAAGGTGTAAGAGGCTGGGTGACAGTCCATCCACGCGTGAGTGGCCGGGTAACGGTCTAGCGCAAGGTCCTAATGCGGCCAGGGTGATGACCGGCGAGGAATTCATCCATCTGCAGTAGAAAAGGCTACTTATTGGTATCTTTGCCTGATCAGCAAGATATCAGGTTTATGCCAAGGTTTTCTTCTTTCCCAATTCATTGGATATTATAACTCTGTTTACACTTTCCATAACAGAGGTTTCCAAGGAAAGTATGTGAGATATATATAGGTGTATATATATATATCGAGACTTAGTGATGTATCTCGTAACTTCATTTCTTTTGAATGATATTTCAAAGATTGAATCTATTCAAACCGTTTCTTGTAGTCTCATCTATGTGATGAACTTTTGAAACTGATGATACCTTGAACGGTGGTAGTTCAAGTATTATCCGAAAAAGATATAAGTATATTGGAGTATCTTGTAACTTAATCTTTTGAACTTATATCTAGTAAATGATTATCTTATGCATGTCAAAGATTTTCAGAAAAACGTTGAGATAATGTTAGATATATGAGATCACCTTGCAACGATATTTTTATACAGTTATAAACTGGAACTCTGTGTATATTATACATGTCAGAGGATTTCAAAGATTATGAAAAGTATATATACTTATATACTGAATATTTTGCGACTTGGTCGCGTTAAGATACCAACTTGGTTCATTTCTTCTTGACCAAGACTTTCATGAGTACTATGAGAATGCTCATATATTGTTAATTATTATACATATTATTTCGGTGGGCTTGTTGCTCACCCTTGCTTTCTTCTTTCATCACACAACAACAGATAGAAAAGATGAACATGACCAAGCTTCCAATTCGCAAGCGGTTAGGAAACGTTCCGCAGTTTTCTGGAAGCGTTGATGCCGCCGTAGCTGAGGTAGGAGCTACCAATAGGCTAGGTTTTCAACTATTGATGAACCAGACTTATGTATATTTATGAATTGTAATAATGGCAAAGAATATGTAAATTATTCAGAAACCCTTTTTAAGGTAAAATGGTTTATAATTGTGGAATAAAATGACTTGTGTTATTTTTGGTATTCATCTCTGAGACTATAACTTGTGGTGTGTGTGAGTATATTGTGGGGTCACAGTACGCAGTAGTTGGTTGACTGTTAAGATTAAGTATTGATAAGGGAAATGGAACTTGTGACAACCTGGATCCCCGACCCCGGATTTGGGGGTGTTACAGGTGAGGCCCCATATATAGATGTTGGGAGTCTTTGAATTGGACTTGGGTTAGGAGACTTGGTGGGCGAGTCTCAGAATTAGAATATACATTGGAGTCCTGGGAAGTGGGAAGCTGATTCCTTATCCCACGAGGTTCCTTGGAGGTCAATCCATAATGATTTTTTTCCGCACTAGGACTCATCTTGTCAACTGACTTATTCATTATTAATTAATTATGAAATTAATTAATATTTAGGTTTTGGGCCCTCTCAAATGGACCTAACTTTCAGCCCAATTCTGATATAACTAATGCAATATTAATTAGATACTCAGGCCTTATTTTTTCCCTATCAAGAAGTGAGTCGACTTTCGATATTTATTTACCTATAAGTCTTATTACGTACATAGACGAGTCCAATAAATTCTTAAAAATAGGAAATGAGTCAGATATTACTTAGTGAGGCGAATAGCGAGTCGATTTTGATTCTAAAAGTTATTTTAAAGCTAAAAATGACTATGTGACTTATGTGCTATGTGAATTACGTGGTTAATCGAGTCCTAATTGCTGTTATTTATTATATGAGTCAATAATACGCGTACGAGTAGACGATAAGGGCGATGTGAAGTTGGTTTGAGACGCGATTGGAATGCGAGATGACTAAATGAGTCTATTTCCTTCATAGAGATGAAGCTAACAAATCAGGATTGATCCAGTGATAAGGAAGGTGATATACTTGTGGCCGATCACGTAAGAGGCATGTTTTTCCCCTATTTTAATTTCAGAATAGTGAAGTACTTTCAGATTCTTATCTCAATTACATACTGATAATCCTTGTTCACAATCACTGACACATAATAATCATGAATTAGTTCATATATCATTTCGATTCCTGATTTCTCCTAATACGTTGAATCCCCTATTCATATTCCAATATATATATATATCATGATATATTCCGATGTTGGGATACATCAAAGCATACCGATTGTTCCGGTTGTTCCTCTATGGACTGGATGGTGACGATTAGAATCAGGTATATACTTGATCCTAAGGACCGGGAATTAACCGGATCCTTGTGTTGGGCCATAGATCCTGCGTACCTGAATGGATCTATACATTGAGGTATATATCAGCACTGTATATCCTGGCTGATCAGCAGGATATATGTGCGAACTTTTGTCCAGTTTAGTTTATTGTTACTCGCCGATAATGGCCATTGTTCTTTGTTGCGAGGTTATATCTTCGGAGATATAACCAAGTTACCAGTTCATTTAGTACATTATAAAACTATTAATATATTGTGGACTTGTTGAGGCACTTATGGCTCACCCCTTTTTGTTGTTATTCACCTTATTGTTTTCAGTTAAGAAGGAAAATGAAACCTATCAGGACTCGAGTGGTAAAGAAACGAGTCAAGTCGCGGGACCCTTTTATACCAAAGATGTTAATCCCGATCCAGGAAGAAAGCTTTGAGTTGCCTGAGCAGGTGTTGTGTAAATAGTTATGGGTGTGTTTGAATAAAGGAAAATTGTAGTTAAAACTTGTTAGACAATGGCTTGTAATAAAGAGAGTTTATGTGAAATGTTAAATTGGGTTGTAATAAAATTAGATAGTGGTTCTTGTTTTCATACTTTGTTAGGTTACACAACACTATAGAAGGGGGTTGAATATAGTGTTGTGTGACCTAACAAGTGTATCAAAGCCACGTTGTTGATATACAAACAGTAAGATCCAGTTTACAATCATGTCTGAAGAAACACAAACTCCAACCAAGCCCACCAAAACTCAAGACACTCAAAACAATCAAACCCACAGTCGATATGAAACTATTAGGGTTCCCTTACTGAGAGCATCTAAGTATCATATATGGAAAGTGAAGATGGCTATATTTCTGGAAGCCACAGATCCAGAATACCTTGATAGAATTTATGATGGACCACATAAGCCTACCAAACTCTCTGCTGCAGTTGCTGATCAACCAACAAAAGTCATTCCAAAGGAGAAAGGTGATTACACAGCTAAAGACATCTCATCTATTGCCAAGGATGCAAGGGTAACGCATTTGCTGCATAGTGCAATTGACAATGTCATGTAAAACAGGGTAATTGGATGCAAGACTGCAAAGGAGATATGTGATGCTTTGGAGACAAGATTTTACAGAACTGATGCCATCAAAAAGAACAGGAAGACAATACTCACTCAGGAGTATGAGCACTTTGACTCAAAATCTGATGAGTCATTAACTGATTTATATGACAGGTTTGCCAAACTCTTGAATGATCTGTCACTGGTGGACAAGGAATATGATCTTGAAGATTCAAATCTAAAATTCCTTTTGGCTCTTCCTGAGAATTGGGATTTGAAGTCTACTACCATAAGAGACAACTATGACCTTACTGAAACTACTCTTGATGAAATTTATGGTATGCTTAAGACTCATGAACTTGAGATGGATCAAAGGAGCAAAAGGCATGGAAGAAAGTCAAAGACAGTTGCTCTTAAAGCTGATGAGGAATCTCCTAAAGTGGTTGTCTCAAAGAAGGGCAAAGGAAAAGCTCTCATCATAAAGTCTGATTCTGAATCAACAGATTCTGATGATGATTCAGAAACTGAAAGTTTATCTGAAGTGGATGTTGATGCAGAGATGATGCAACTGTGTGCTCTTATGGTGAAGGGTATCACAAAGATAGCCTACAAGAAATTCAGAAAGGGCAAGAAGTTTTCCAGGAAAGGTGGAAGTTCTGAAAAAAAGGTTCATAAAATCTGAAGGCAAAGGAGGAAAGTCTGACAGAGGAGACAACTCAAATGTCAAATGCTACAATTATGGTGAAAGAGGCCACATCTCTCCTGACTGCAAGAAAGGAAAAGGTGATAAAGGCAAGGCACTTGTCACAAAGAAGAAAAACTGGGAAGACACTTCAGATTCTGAAGAAGAGGTGAACTATGCCTTGATGGCAAATACTGATAGCAGTTCTGAAACTGTTGAATTGAAGGTACCTCAAACAACTCTTGCTTTTCATACTGATGATATTACTGAGTTAAGATTATATCTTAAAACCATGTTCATTAGTTTTAGAGATCAGACTTTAACAAATGAAAGATTAACATCTGAAAGTCTTGCTGTTAGAAACAGAAATGACTACTTAGAAAAGGAGTTAGTTATATTTCATCAAACTCAGAAAGAAAGAGATGAGGCTTTGTATGTTAGAGATAAAGTGCTAAAATTGAATAAATCTCTTCAATCTGAACTAGAAAAGGAAAGAGAAATCATCAAAACTTGGACTAATTCTGGCAGAACAACTCAGAATATACTAAGTAGTGGAAACTGGAAAGAGGGCTTAGGTTATGAAGATGATAAAAGTGAGAAAGAAACTTTGCCAATTAAGCCAATTACTGTTAAATATACAGTTAAGCCAAAGGTAAATCCTGTTAAGTTTGTAGCAAAAACTGATAAGTCTGATTCTGAAAAGATGAAAGATTCTAAGATAGAAGTCAAAGAAAAGTCAACTTCTGACAAATTAAAATAGGATAAACCAACTGAAGTTAACATAGGCTTAATGACAAAGAAGCAGCTTAAGCATAAGCTGAAAGAGATTAGAAATATGAACAAGGTCAAGGAAGCTAGGAAGAATATGAATGAAAAGGAAGGTGTGAATAAAAGCAATAATTATATGCCTGTTCCTAATGCTTCTAGAAAGAAATGCTATAACTGTGGAAACTCTAACCATCCTGCTTTTTTTTGAAGGAAGAATAAGGATATAAACTCTTTACCTCCTAGATCAGGAGTTAAGAGTCAGTCTGTTAGGTTTAAACCACAAAATCCTTATTTTCATTGTGGTAGTTTATGGCATTCCATTTATACTTGTAAGGAATATCATAGTTTGTACTATGATTATTATCAAATAAAACCTTCTTTAAAGAAAGTTAGCATTATTCCTTCTAGTGTAAAGTCTGATGCAAAGTCTGATATAAAGTCTGATAAACAACATGTTAGCATAAACTCTGAAATTAAATATGCTGCAAATGCTAACAAATTTAATAAGGCCAAAGGATCCAAGCAAGTCTGGGTCCTTAAAACTAACCAATAGTGGTCTTTGTGATTGCAAGGCAACAGGAAAAACATTCTAGTTCTGGACAGTGGATGTTCAGGACATATGACTGGAAATAAAGCCCTTCTATCAAACTTTGTGGAGAAAGCTTGCCCAGGAGTTTCTTATGGAGATGGCAACATGGGAAAAACTCTGGGATATGGAAATATCAATCTTGGGAATGTCATCGTTGAATCAGTAGCTCTTGTCTCAGGACTAAAACACAATCTCCTAAGTGTAAGTCAAATCTGTGACAGAGGTTATCATGTGGATTTCTTTGAAGAACACTGTGAAGTTGTAAGTAATTCTACAGGCAAAGTGGTTCTGAAAGGTTACAGGCATAGTAACATTTATGAAGCCAGACTTTCAACAAGTTCTGATGGTTCTGCAATCTGTTTGTTAAGCAGAGCATCAATTGAAGAAAGCTGGAATTGGCACAAGAGACTCTCTCATTTAAATTTCAACAATATAAATGAGCTTGTAAAGAAAGATCTTGTGAGAGGACTGTCAACATCAGTATTTGTTCCTGATGGCCTTTCTGATTCATGTCAAAAGGCAAAATAAAGAAAATCTTCATTCAAGAGCAAAACTGAATCCTCAATTCATGAGACTTATCACTTACTGCATGTTGATCTATTTGGTCCAGTCAATGTCATGTCCATTGCAAAGAAGAAATATGCTATGGTTATAGTGGATGAGTTCACAAGATACACTTGGGTGTATTTCTTGCACATGGAGAATGAAACTGCATCTACTCTAATTGATTATGTCAGAAAGCTGGATAAGTTAGTCAAAGACTCTGTTAAAATCATAAGAAGTGATAATGGCATTGAGTTCAAGAATTCAATCATGGAAGAGTTCTGCAAAGAGCATGAAATTAAGCAGGAATTTTCTGCACCTGGAACTCCACAGCAGAATGGAGTTGTAGAAAGAAAGAACATGACTCTTATTGAAGTTGCACGAACTATGCTTGATGAAGCAAAGCTACCAACCTATTTTTGGGCTGAAGCTGTGCAGACTACTTATTTTACACAGAATGCTACACTCATCAACAAGCATGGAAAAAACCATATGAGGGTGAAGAAAAAGAAGCCAAATCTGAAATATTTTAATGTATTTGGATGCAAGTGTTTTGTTCTTAATACTCATCCTGAAAAGTTGTCAAAATTTGATCTAAAAGCTGATGAAGGAATTTTTGTTGGATATCCACTTTCCACAAAAGCCTTCAGAGTCTACAATTTAAGAACAAGGGTTGTCATGGAATCTATCAATGTGTCTTTTGATGATGAAAAAATTACTGGACTTGAAGATTTCAATGATCATGATAAGCTGAGATTTGAAAATGAAGATATAAATTCTGATTCTGTAAATTCTGATGACCTAAGTTCTGATCCTGTAAGTTCTGACGGGGTAAATTCTGATGTCATTGAAACTGTGGTAACTGCTCCTGGGGAAAATGCACCTGTTCAGAGGGAGCAAACTAATGATAATACCACATCTCAAGACTCTCAAGAAGCATCAGAACTTGTTACTGGTTCTTCAAGTTCTGATTCATCAAGTTCTGATGAGCCAAATTCTGATAATTCTGGAAACTCTGATTCTTCAATTCCTGAAGGATCCAAACTCAAATTTTGGACTCTCAAAAAGCATAACTTCAGGGGGAACATCAGAAAATGCTGATGGAGACAACATGGATCATGGGGGAGGATCCAGTTTTAGAGATCAACTTCCATCTGCAAGGAAGTGGACTAAAGCACACATACCTGACTTGCATCGGGATTGGCACGCTTTCGGGAAAAACATTCTCTTTGCACTCACTCCCGTCAAGGGAGAGGAAAAGAAAAAAGATAAGAGACTCACTCACGGAACAAAATTTGCTTTTGAACCAGAGTGAAACCCTGGACTGGGAATTGGTTTCGCCCGAAGCATCGGACTTGCTATCTAATCTTCCTTTGCCTAGCTGCCCAAATAAATCTTACATAATTATATATTTGTAAATGTTCAAACCAAATAAAATCAATAAAATTATAAAAATATAACCAAAATTTGGTATTCTGATATTAACATAATCTGTGTTAATTATATTAATAAATTGTATTGATATAATTAGAGAATTAATATGTGCACACCTTTGTTGTATTGGGTGCATATCATTCTTCACACATTTAAATCCAACATCTTTTACTATTTATTAAGTAAAATTTAGTCATATAATTTTGTGTACACATATCATCTCCCTATATTAATATAATTGCAAAGGTTCGAAATCGATGAAATTAATGAAATTAAATTATTTAGTCGTAATCAAAATTTGATATTTTGATGCGACTTGTGTTCACCGAAAAAGTATATACTTATTATGTAGAGTAGGGAATTAAAACAATAGAGTTTTCGATAATTGATTTTAAATGTTATGTGGAGAAATTATTAGAAATATCATTTTTTGTAATTTTTATGTGATTTTAACATCTTGTGAAAATATTGTAAAATACCATTTTGTAACCAAAATTAATTACAAATTAATTGAGCACTTGAGCACGATTGGATATATAAGTGATTAATAGTTTATCCTTTATCATCCAGTTCAAATTTGGCTCATCATGATAATAGTTTAGAACATATACTCAACTGTAAGGATATAAGGCATTTTAGTATCCTGAAGCAGGTGTGAGAACTAGAACAGCAACATCAAATGAATGTCTCTATCATTCCTTTCTATCCCAGACTGAACCAAAGAAATTGGAAGAAGCTCTTCAAGATGCTGATTGGGTGCAAGCAATGTAGGAAGAGTTAAATGAGTTTGAAAGAAATAAAGTCTGGACCCTAGTGCCAAGACCAAAGAACTGATCTATTGTTGGTACAAAATGGGTGTTCAGAAATAAAACTGACAGTGATGACATAATTACAAGAAATAAAGAAAGGCTGGTTGCTAAAGGCTACTCTCAATATGAGGGTATTGACTATGATGAAACATTTGCTCCAGTTGCTAGATTGGAAGCCATAAGAATCTTTTTGGCTTATACTGCTCACAAGAAGTTTAAAATCTTTCAAATGGATGTGAAAAGTGCTTTTCTCAATAGAGAATTGGAAGAAAAGGTATATGTTGAACAACCTCTAGGCTTTGTAGATCCAAAATTTCCAAATCATGTCTACAAGCTTGACAAAGCACTTTATGGCCTTAAGCAAGCTCCAAGAGCATGGTATGAGACTTTAGCTCAATTTTTTCTGGAAAGTGGATTTAACAGAGGCACAATTGACAAGATTTTATTCTACCTCAACCATGGAAATGACTTACTTTTGGTACAGATAAATTTTGATGATATCATTTTTGGTTCTACAAATGCCAAACTTTGTGAAAGGTTTGCAAAGCTAATGCAGTCAAAATATCAAATGAGTTTGATGGGAGAACTGAGTTATTTTCTGGGACTTCAAGTCAAACAAACTGATGAAGGCACTTTCATCAGTCAATCCAAGTACACCAGAATTCTACTCAAGAAATTTGGAATGCAAGGCAATTCAACTGCATCAACTCCCATGGCCACTGCAACCAAGTTAGATAAAGATACTGGAGCATCAGTAGAGATTACTAACTACAGAGGTATGATTGGCTCTTTACTCTATTTAACTGCAAGTAGACCTGATATCATGTATGTTACCTGTCTTTGTGTAAGATTTCAGGCTGATCCAAGAGAACCTCATCTAATAGCTGTGAAAAGAATTTTCAAGTACCTCAAGGGTACAGCTGATCTAGGATTGTGATATCCTAGGGAATCAGATTATAAGCTAATAGGTTACTCAGATGCAGATTTTGCAGGATGTAAAATAGACAGGAAAAGCACTAGTGGAAGCTGCCAATTTCTTGAAGGCATATTGGTTTCTTGGTTTAGCAAGAAACACAAATCAATTTCCACATCAACTGTGGAAGCAGAATATATTGTTGCAGGAAGCTGTTGTACACAGATTCTTTAGATGAAGAATCAGTTACTGGACTATGGGTTAGAATTTTCTTAAATACCCATTTACTGTGATAATCAAAGTGCTATTGCTATGACAGGTAATCCAATTCAACATTCCATGACAAAGCACATCAGCATAAGGTACAATTTCATAAGGGAACATGTAATAGAAGGTACAGTGGAATTGTATTTTGTTACAACAAATCAACAACTAGCAGATATCTTCACAAAAGCACTATGTGAAGCTACTTTTACAAGACTGGTAAATGAACTTGGAATGGTTTCAGGTTCTATCTTAAAATCTGCTTAGTTTTTGTTCTCATGCATCAGACTTTATGATCAGTGTTTACAGATTGTCTTATCTCCATGTAATATGGGCTTAAATTGTAATATATTAAATACTGATTGTTATCTGATGTGATTCTCTAAACTCTGAAAGTGTTTTGAATGTTCTGTGACTATTCACTCCAATGAGGATTACTGTGCTAGATGCTGACCTAGTAGTCTTTAACATATCATATATCCCATGTTTGAATTAGTTATTTATGTGGAAATCTCAAACACAAGCAAATTATGATTTTGATCTTAGTCAAATTTACTTTGTGTATCTTATTACTAAGTCACAAACTAGATTATTGCTTCTTATCTGTCAAGTTCTGATGTCAGTAAATCTTAAGGATGAACTATATGCTTGATAAGCCTCACTTATCTGAAGAAAACAAAAGAAAAAAACAAAATTGAAGTTAGGTACTCCTTTGAGATCTAGAGTAAATATATGGAAGCGAAGACCCAAGTGCATTGCTGGTATTAAGTTATATGCATTAGAAAAGCAAATAAATTTTTCTTGGTGACTTTTCACATTCTCTGATTACTGGAAAAATACTCAGATAATAGAATAAATTCTGATAGCAGTTGTGACTCATTTACACTGAGAAGCCACTATAAAAAGAATGTCAAAAGATGCATAAAATGAGCACAAATAGTTGAGGTGGACTCTTGCATAAATTTGTTCTATAGTAGACTTCACAATTAAAAATAGATTTTAAGCACTTTTCTTAGTTATGCCTAATTTCTAAGATATACTGAAGTTTATCAGACTTTAATCTTTATCTGATCATTTACAAATGCACACACTCTCACTTCATATGAATGTTGAAAATTACTGTGGTGATTAAGTTGTTTCTGACAAACAATTAAGTATTATTTGCATAAATTCTGAGGACAAGTTCTGATGATTAAACTCTGAAGAAACCAGTCAGTATTTGTGTAAAGAATCCCAGAAGCAGACATTCACTTTTTGAGTACAGAAGCCATATTCTGATGACTGTTAAATTCTGATAATAGTCAAGTTCTGATGCAAATCCTGATGGAAACTCTGATGCTTACGTGGCATTATTTAATTACTTGACTTATTTGTGGTATTTACAGTAACGGTCATATTTATTAGAAAATGATTAAGTGAGATAAAAACAGTACTAATCATTTGGTTTAGGGGTTGTGTGTTTGTTTTGAAAACAACATGTGAACAATAATTACTGCACATTTCCCGTGCCCACTAACCATGCACATTTCTCGTGCCCACTAACCACTGTTTTGACTATTTACTGCGTGACAGGTGTCAAATGTCTGTTTTACTTCCAAAAAGAGCCGTTGAGTGGAAAGAGTAGAAATATTAGAGTTAAAAGATTTCACAATCTTTTACCTACTCTCACTTTATCTATTATTTCTTTTACTCTCTCTCTCTCTCTCTCTCTCTCTCTCTCTCTCTCTCTCTCTCTTTCTCTCTATTTTCTGACGGATTTTCTTACAGGCATTTTAACAAACATCTTGTGAACACACATTTTCTCACTTATTTCTTTACAGAAATGGCACCCAAAGATCTAATCTATGATGGAGCCAAGTTTGTTCCTAATAACTACATGGTTATTCTCTCTAAAGACGAGGCTCCTTCAGAACTTCATTTCGTCCAAGACTTTCTTGCTCGAAGTGAAATAGGCTATGCACTGACCCAAACCCAGGATCTCTCAGGCAAGCAGATTCTGGAGTTTTGGCGGTCTGGTGTTTATGATGATGGTGGAAAAGCTGGGTCCCCAAGTATTATCATTACAACAGGGGAGGATGAGCATGTGGTGACCTTGTCAACTGTTCAACAAGCACTACATTTGCCAAAAGATTGCACCTTCAATTCATCAGTTGAGGAGCCAGCTCTTCAACAAATGATGGCAAATCTAGGGTATGAAAAGTATTTGGCAAAGCTGGGACAATTGAAGAGACCCCACATAAGAAGGAAATGGAGTTTTTTCTTTGACTGCATCACCAGAGCTTTTGCCAACAAATGCTCAAATTTTGATGCCATTCCCATTCTGAGTCAGCAAATAGGGTATGCACTTCTAAATCAAACTCACTTTGATTATGCTACTTCTATATTGGGTTTTATTGGAGATAGGATGAAGGAGGACACAAATACTGTTTATTTTGCTAGATTTTGTCAACTCATTTACTGTTTTTGTTGTTCTAATGCACCTCAAAATTTTAGTGAGTCAATTTCACCTTTTAAACTTACTAAAAGGGCCTTCACAGACTTGTTATCTACTGATAATAAGAAGAAATACTAAGACCCCTTCAAATTCCTACATCAGTAAAACAGTTCTTAGTAAATTCTGATCCTCACACATACAAACCCATATATCCTAATATTGCATCCACACAACCTACCATCTCTCAACCTCCATCAGTACCTACAACCAATACACAACCAGCTCAATCCTCTCAACCTCAACCACAGCCTACCATCAGAATATATTTCCAACCAGCACAATCTTCTCAACAACAACCATCAGCACCTACAATCAGAACCTCATCCTCTAGGCCTAAAAGGAATATCTCTGTGCCTAGATCTCCACCAAGGAGAAAAGGAATGATTATTCTAAGGGATGAATCTGATGAAGATGAACAGGTACAGGTTCCCACATCAGAACCTGTAGAGCTAGAAGCTAAAAATGTAATTTTTCAGAAGGAAGTAGCAGCTGAAAAGGTAATTTCTCAAAAGGAAACTGAAGCTGAGGGTTTCGATATTTTAAAGAGGAAAAGAACTTTAAGTTCTGATGCTGCTCAAGCAACTCCTCTACCATCCAGGAGATCTAAGAAGATGAGAGATGGAAGGCATATAGCACAACCTCAATCTAAGGATGCTACAGAAACTGAGGAAGGAGATCAGGAATCTCTGATCTTAAAAGAACCTACAATCATTGAAGCCCTTCCAGCACCTGGAAACACTGTTCATGACACAGTGGTTACACCTCTTGTCTCTCCTATCAAAGAAACAAATACAGTTGAAGATTCAGAATTAAGTCCTGAAATTGACCTTTAAAGGCTGAACATTCCATCTGTATTGTATCTGGAAGCACCACAAGCAAAGGTGAAAACTCCACCTGTTTCTCCATTAAATGTTGAAGTTCCTACCACACCAATTCTGGATGTGGAAATAGATGAAGTTGTACCAGAATCTTCAACAGCCACACACACACTTGTGTTGTCAGAAGATGCTGAGATTTCTTCAAGTTCTGGAGACAGTGCTTCAGCAAGTACTCCAGTAAATGCTCCAATTCTGGGAAAGGAGGCATTACTTAAAAAGTTTGTTGAAGAAGATGCTCCTGTTCCATGGGAAGAAACTCACAGAGGAGTGGAATGGACCAAGAAGTGGAATGAATCTGATTTCATTCCAAGCTCCAAAGTTCTGTCAGATCATATTGCTAAAGCTGATGAGTTGATGAAATTTTTTGACTTTAAAGCTCAACTTAAAGTCACAGCTCTCAGTACTAAAGCCTTCAAGGTCAACACTCAATTACTCATGCCAAGGTTGATAAACTACAGGAAAATGTTGATAAGCCGGACCTGATGTTAAAGCTAGACAAGAACAGGTTTATCAGACCTATTCATGAGAAAGTAGAGGCTATTGAGAAAATTCAAGAAAAGCAACATGCCCAACTGACTGAGGTCCTGCAAAATCAAGCCTCTCAACAAGCTCAACTGAATGAAATTCAATCTTCAGTAGAACTTCTTCTCTCTCTACTTCCATCTGATGATGCCAAAAAAGGGGAGAAGGTAGTTAAATACAAATGCTCAACTAGTCAAGTACTAAAAAAGAAGGATTATGAAGCTGATGACCAGGGAAACCCTAGCAAGGGTAAAGGTCAAGACAAAGGTCAAGGGCAAAGCAGTAAAGTTTCTTCACGGAAACTAATCTCTGATTCCAGCAAATCTTCTACACAGAAGAATTCAAGTGCTGAAGCTGTAAATGCTCAAAATCTGATAGCAAGTTCTGATAATCAAAATCTGATATCAAGTTCTGATGTTCTCATTCAAGCTGAAAGTCAAGACTCTCAGAAGTTTTTGCAAACTCTGAAGCTCAAGGGAAGGGAGACTACAGTCTATTATAAAGATCCCAAGATCCAGACACTTGATGAAGAAATTGCTAGAAGATTATTTCTCAAGCATAATCGTGGAATGAATTTAGAGAATCTAAAGGAGGAAGAAACTAGATTTGCAGCTGAGAAGACAAATCTTAAGTCTAAAGCTTCTAATGCAAAGAAACCTCCAAGGCCTAAGGAAAAAGGCATTGTGATCAAAGAGAAGTCAAATTCAGAGGCATTAAAGCCCAAGACAAGATCACAAGTTGAGATAGATCCCAAGGCAAAAGGGAAAGAAAAGGTTGATAAACCAGCAAATATTTAGAAGAAGAAAATTCCTTCAGTTCTAATAGAACCTGTCTATCAAGCTACAGTGCATGATGATGATACTCTGATAGAAGAGGAAGTTAAATCTTTGAAGAGAAGGAAGAAACTAAAAGAAGCAGAGTTAACTACTGATATTGCTCAATCTACTCAAACTCTGGACGCTCAGAGTTTATCAAAATCTGAGGAGCTATCTGCTCAAGTTACAAATCCTGATCAAGTCATCAAGACATCAACCTCTGACAATGCTCAAGTTGATTTGAACAAGATGACAATTGCTGACAAGAAGAAGTTGTTATGGAACAAAGCTACTCAGGTGGAACCAAAGTCCAATCTAATGATTAATCAACTTGCAATGTTTGGGTTAAGAGCCAAGCAAGCTAGAGATAGAGCTGGATTGGGTTCTAATGAAGAAAAGTTACAAACAAGAGTAGAAATTACTCTTAGAGATCCTTTCATATTGACAGACAAACCATATGAACAAATCAAATAAAAGCACCTTGACAAAGTGTTGTCTGCTCAAATTGTGATGGATGCTCATGATAAAGATGATCTAAAAGAGAAATTGATTTTATTTCTCAATGATGGAAAAACTTACAGACTAGCTGATACTGATGTACTAAAGAAGTCTGTCAAAGAGCTTCAACATATTCACTATCTTTTCGAAGTAAAAGCTGATATTACAAGAAGATGGTTAGAATATATTTTGAAGGCTATAAGAAATATTCTCAGAATCTCTGGTACAAAGGCTTCTCAATACACTCCAATGATTACTGAAGATTATGGAAGAGAAATCCAATGAGGAAGAACTCTGCTAAAGTGGAAGTTATTCTGAAGAGAAAATGTTTATGTTACAATGAAGACTCTTCACATCCTAGAGTTATCAGACTTGGAGATAGTCTTGAAAGAACATTTATTCCAGCACTCAGAACAACAATTTTATCAAATTGGTGACATAAAGATGAAGAACTGATGCAAGTCAAAGCACAGTTAGTTGAACACGAAATTTCCTTACCTATCCATTTTGTAAAGTTCAGAGAAAAGCTGAAGACAAGCTGGTAAATGACTTTACAAAGAATCACTTTGGATTGAGATTGATCCAGTGATATTCATAAAGCGACATGTACTGTAAGTTGTAGTTAGTTGTCTAAATAAACTCTCATTGCATTTGTACTTAAATGTTTTTGACATCATCAAATCTATTAACTTGTATATTTTTCATAATTTACAAGTTGGGGGGAGATTGTTAGGTATATTTGTGATGTCATAACTAATATGATGTGTTTAGTTTCAGATATTAATATCAGGACTTATCAGGACTTACTGGAAATTAGAACTTACTGAAGTCAGAACTTATATCAGAACTTAAGGCCGTCAGGATTTATATAAGGACTTAAGTGCGGGTACTTCAGATAAGGAATGCAGCTGATTTACAGGAGAGGATCATGACTAAAACAATAGAAGATATGCTTCAGAGTTGGACAGCTAGAAGACTTGTAGAAGATAATATCTGATTGATATATTTTAGGAGACAGAATTATATTCCATATCAATTAGAAGATATCTTGTAATTATGTACTATATAAACACAGCTTAGGGTTTACACTAGATGTGTTATCAATCTCGAGAACATTATTCTAAATAACCCTAGCAGCTCTTAGTGATATTGTTCATCATTGAGAGAGAACAACTGTTCTATTGTAATAGAGTTTATTATATTGAATATAGTTGATTACTGTTACATACTTGTGTTGATAAATCGATTTAATTGTATAAACACTATATTCAATCCCCTTATATAGTGTTGTGTGACCTAACATACTTTAACCTAAAAAGATCCAGGTTAGTGTTAAAGGGGTTAGATATATGTATGTTTAACTGTTATGCAAGTCAGTGTAGGTTTGGTAATTAGTTAGTAACCCCCAGACCTATACCCCGGGTTTGGAGGCCGTTACAACTGACTCTCAGGTTGCTCCTCTAAATGAGTTGCTGACTCACACCTTAGGACACAGTTTCCATACCCTTTTTGACTCGAGTCTTAACCTAAATCTGGGACTTGAACCTGTAGCTCTGATACCAACTGTGATGGCCTCAACCCCGGGGTAAGGAGTTGACGTCATCAAATATAACAAACCACAAAACATAAACTACAAGATAAATATTATTATATTATCACGACCCCAAAACCAAGATCCGATCCACGTTCAAGTATGATTTAAGCTACTCACTATTACAAACCATTTATTAAAAAGTCTGACAGACTAAACTTATTCAGCAACTCATCAGACCGCACATGGTCTGATATAAACTACCTCAGAGCACACATAATCTGGTACAAATCTAGCCAACTCCGTGAACTTAGCCTCATACTCAGCTACACTTCTGTCACCTTGCTTCAGTTCTAGAAACTCAATTTCCATTTGGTTTCTTACACAGTCAGGAAAATACTTTTCTAAAAATAACTCAGTAAACCTAGCTCATGGAACAGGGCCTCCTCCTTCTAACGCATTAGTTGACTCCCACCAGTAATTTGCTTCATTTTTCAAGAAATAGCTCGCATAATCAGTCTTAAGATTCTCACTTACTTGAACAAGATTAAAAGCTTTCTCCATCTCTTTTAACCATGCTCCAGCAGCTATTGGATTAGGTTCACCTTTAAACTCAAGAGGGTTGACATTCTGAAAGGATTTGAAACTACTTCTTTGGTTCACTCCTTGCTGTTGCTGCTGCAACAGTAGTTGCTGTTGCTGAACCTGTTGGATTAACTGTAACTGTTGTTGCTGCTGCTGGTGCAACAAGTCTAGAATTTCATTTATAGCTGGACTCTCCGTAAAACTACTATTATTTCCTTTAGACTGGGTAGCTTTCTTGGGTGGCATCTTCCTGAGATATAATAATGAGTTTATTCAATAACAAAAATATTTAACAAAAGGTATCACCACTTAAACGGTGCACCCGTATCAGGAAAATGCTGCCCAATCACAGTACCCATGTCGTTAATACTGGGTCCATTTACAAAAGAAATCTAGATTAATAGCACTAGCAATCATAGCAACAATAACAGTAACAGAATCAACAACAGTTCAAAAGATTTTTATTACGTAGAACTAACACCATAGCACGACTCTTCAATATAACAGCAACCAACCAACTTCCCATCTCTACTCAAGTACAACATCTAAATTTTTCCAACATACCACAAAAGTCGGCTTAATATATTAGTCACGCACTATGTAGCACAAACCAATAAATCGAATCAAGCTTAAGGGGCACTAACTCCATTAAGCATCATCGTCCCTGTTTCAATCAATCCTTCTTCTAAGGATGATTTCTTGTCACCTGAAAGTACCCCATCAACCACTGATTTCCTTTTCCTGAAGCTATAATTCCTCATTATGTTCCTAAATTCTCACGATTACCATTATTCTTAAATGATATCCTGATATAGGACTCACATTCTTCTCAACAGTCGTTCTTACTTGCTTTCAATAACAAGCACCATCTAATCGCAGAAATTCATTACCATAGAAAATCCAATAAAATTTCTGGCTCGAGGGAATCGAATAAGAAGAAACAGTGAAGAAGAAAATATAGGTATGACTGAGAGCAACCATACAAGTACATAAGATGGCCAGTCTTAGTACCATACGTCACAACACATAACTCGGTGGCATCCCACCAGACCCTTTTGTTACAAGGACAAATGGTCAATTCATATGCATTGTTTGCCCCAATCAACCGAAAAGTCACCAAGGAAAAGAACAATATTCAAATAAGAAGTTCACAAATAGAAAAGAAAGAATCTAATTTGTAAGGGGATCAACAAGACCCTAAGTAGCTTATCTCGGGTTCACAACTTTCTCACAAGAAAGATAAACAACTTATGGAATATGAAACAATTATTCTGGAGATAAAATACATTTAAAGGAAGAAATAAAAGAGTTCAAAGATGTCACCTCCCATTCTGATCCACATTCACTACTAAACTTAGTCATCATAACAGCCCCTGACTATTATCACGCTATCTGAACTCACCAAGGTCACACAATCAGTCCAATAACATTCATTGATATAGAAAAGACGATATTTAGAAATAACGGGGGCGTCTTCTCAGCTAACACAACAAGAGCCCGCTCAACGCTGAATTTTCGCAATTAGACTCGTTTTCTCGAGGGAAAACTAGAAATCTCTATTGAACGCTATTAATAATAGATATACGAAGGGAATATACTCTAGGTTAGGGCAGTTCCAGTCAATCCTCTACAAACGTCAGGGCAGTTCCAGTCAATCCTCTACAAACGTCAGGGTTACGTCTCTGAAACCCTTGACTAAACTCATAGACTCACTCCTCTGATTGAGTTGCTGTCTCACATCTATCTACGAACCTTTCTTCACTCTTTTGACTCTACCCATAACCTAAATCAGGAACTCAAACCTGTAACTCTGATACCAACTGTGACGGCCTCAACCCCGGGGTCTGGAGTAGACGTCACAAATAATAATAATAACAATCATAATTCAGCCTAACTCATTAATAATGCATATACTACGACCCCTCTACCAAGATCTTTGCCAAGTTTAAGTATGACTTAGGTTACGACTATTATACACCAACTTACTACAATTTATCCTAATACAATTAACCTAATACATCAACTTAGCAGACCATCTTTGGTCCAGCACAACTACCTCAGAGGAGCCTGACGCAAAAGGAACTGGAACTCCGCCCTGACTATTGCGGAAAAATCTTCTAGGCATCTACAACACATATATAAAACATTCTGCAAGGGTGAGCAATCAATGGCTCAGCAGTACCACTATATGAATAACAAATAAAACAGTTTATGATAAAATAGTTATAGGAACAGAATTCATAGCTCAATAGAAAATAAGTAAATATTCATAATTGGATATTAAAACTAGCATGCTTCTAATAAAACAAACATAGTAGTGTGCTGTGCATAAATACCAGCGTTCAATTCTTTTAGCATGCTATTTACATTTTCAAACCTTCTGTTCCATTACAGGAACCATCAAATCATTTATCTCAAACACGTTGATTTGTTAAAAAATTTCAAAACTGAATCAATCAAATCTATTGGACGTTAACGGGTGAAGATAGCTGATCAGTCTACCCTCACCGGACAGCGACTAGCGGCCGTCCAGATATAGAATGTATTCCGGAACTTGGGAAAAGACTAGCTAGGTCTTTCCCCCACGCTGGACTAATCGGTTAAACAAAATGCACAACCCAATTAGCCACTTATGCAACCTCATGCTGGGCTGTTACCGAATAACGGGCCTCTTACGCAACTCCAATAGATCAACTGAATTCCCTTTTTGTCTCTTCCCAAAATTCCACGACATAGGTGGATAAAAACATTTTCTTTATCCAGTTTTTAAAAATCACTGTCACCTATCTATTTTTAAAACCAATCTGTCACAGCACACTATTCAAATACTCTTTTCATTTAAATCACGTTTAGAGATAGGTGCTTTCAGAAGCTACTTTTCTCCAAAACATAATTTTAAACAACATTTTCAAATACGGGGGATACGTAACTTAAAACGTTTCTGTTCCATTACGAAAGTACAACATTTAGTTATTCACATATACTGAACCATAAAAGAATGGTCAGGGGTACTTGCCTTGCAGAGCGTTACGACTATCACTGACTGTTTCTGATAAACTTGAACGTTCGGGCTCTCATGGAAAAATGACTGTCTCACTAGAAGACATCCCTGCTTCGCAGCAATCTATCTCAAGATAGTATCCAAGACTCTCACGGTTCCTTGCTTGGAAACCTCGAGGCATTTGCCGACTGATCACTAGATTATCTTAGTTTGATATCAATACCTGAGTTCTTCGACTAGAACCTACAGAGCCGAAATACCCTACGTTAGACGTCTAGGTATGCTTGACATATCCTCGATATACATCTTCCCATTCGATATCAAATCCGACTCGTAACTATATACATATTATAATACCATCCACAATAATTAGGGTTACTGGATTGTGACCGAACATTCACCATAACATACAATCAGGTTTCACACAAGATATATGTATATACTTATTTAGGCTCGTTAGACGTTCCGATAACTACAGGGTAGGTCCCGAATTTCTGAATTTAATTTCCAAAATTCGGGCAACAACTCCTCTGTTTATCGGCCTACCCATCGAACAATTTGACGTCAAATTAATCACAATCAAATCCAAACTAATTACAATCCAACTCACATATTCTCCAACACCAATTAAATATAATTATTTACATTTTATATTTTTATTCAGGTTTTATATTTATTTATTTATTTATAGAATTTAGGACTCAGAACATTGTCATCACCGTCCACCGTTGACTCACCGAAGTTCATCGTCAACGGCGACACCATTTATTGGCGCCCGATATATTACGGGTTCCCAAATAAATTATACCGATTATTTTAAAACTAATTCCAACACGAAAAATTAATATCACGAATATTAATCAATAATTCCCTGCAATAATGGAATTTTAAAAAATTAAAATCTGCAATAATCCAATCCAACAGAACATAAACAGCCCACAAAATCCAAACCAACAACACTCAAACAGCCTAACAAGGCCCAACAACCAAAAATCCAACTGCAAAAACATGCCTAACAGTAAGGCCCAAAATGTGCGGCCCAACTGCAAGCCCAAACCACAGAGAAACATCGCACACAGCCACAGCACACGGCTGCAACCACACCAACACACGCGCCACCGCGCAGAACACACACACACACATCACAAACACACACGTACATCACAAACACACACACACACACATACTTACTCACATAGGCACACACATATATAACCACATGCATATACACAAATTAACAGCACAATCGAACCAGCCAAGCAAGGAATTCAAGCGGCGGCTCACCGAAAACGGCCGGAAAACAGAAACGGCGACAGAACAGGGCAACCGAAACACAGAGAAAACAAGAAACGGGAAGAGAGAGTGAAGAGAGATAACGAGAGAGATGAGAGAAGAGGGATTTTGAGAGAGATGGAGTGCGAGAGAGGCAGAGATAAGAGAGAGCGAGAGATTGAGACTGAGAGAGAGACTGAAATGGCACAAAGAAAAACAACTGCAGCCAACACGTGTCCTGTGAAAATGAGATACGTGTTGGTCTATTATTAATCCAGAATTTTGAATCCCCGAAACCTCGTTTATATCCCGATATTACACTTTTAACGAACCAAGTAATATTGCTAACATATTGAAATAGATTCCAACCAATCTAAAAAGATTCGATACACTCCGAAGTAATTAAAAACATAACTTTCGAAATTTTAAACTAATTTTTAAAACACAATTTATACCCGTTTTTAACAAATAAATGAATCAACGCGCGGGTAAAACGACTTCCGAAAATTTCCAAAATAATTTTAAAATTCTTAAAATAATACGAACTTAATAAAATATAAGTTTCATAATTTTTAAAGATTCCCATAATTAAATATGGATTTTAGCATTTAACACACTCAGAAATTCATTTAAAAATGAATAATTAACAAAATATTGATTTCTCAATTTTATAAAGTCCTAAAAATAATTATTGAAATTATAAAATTAGAAAACTAATTTTAAAGACAACCCAAATATTTACGAAATTAAAATTACAATAAAATCACTTTTACAAATGAAATAAAATCATATAACTCACCATTAAATCACATAATTCCAATCTCACATACCAACAAATCATAATTAATTAAATAACAATCAATAATCGCTGCCCAAAATCAATACACACCTTTTATTTATTTACTTAAACTTTTGTTACACTTCCAAGTATAAAATAAAATAAAAATACACGAGTCGTTATAATGTAAACACCAGAGTCCAATTTTAGCATGCTATTCACATTTGTTATTCAACTGTATAAACCACTTATTACCTTACGGGAACCACAAAGCCAAATCAGATACGTGATGGATATGTGAAGACAGCTGATCAGGCTATCAGCAGCAGACGGCTCCAACTGCCATCCCATAAACTTGTTCTGGAACTCAAAGACTAGCTAGGTCTCTGACCTGCTGGACTAATCTATTATGTAATGCGTGCAACCGAGTTAGCCTCTTACGCAACCTCAATAGGCCACTCTGGCCCCTATGTATCCAATATCTGATCGTTTTATCCAGTTTTCAAATCACTTATACCTATCTCAGTTTAAAACCGTTCATTTAACAGCACACGTAAAAACTGGTACATAAATCATTTTCATTCGAGTTAGGTACCTTTTGAAGTTACTTTTCCCCAAAACAGATTTAAAACAATTAGTTATAACGACAGGGGATACGTAACTTAAAAAAGTGTATGTTCCTGTACGAGAATAAAACAACAGTGTATCCATAAGTACTGAACCATAAAATAATGGTCAGGGATACTTGCCTTGCGACGCTTTAACAGAAACCCTAGGTAGCTTTTACGCTGACTTCAGTCCTTGAGAGACTCGGCTTAGATCTACAGTAACAGAATAACCTAATTAGTTATACCGACATGCTTGATATCCTCAATCCTAAATAACCCAATCTGATAACCCGACTCGTATAATGAATACACATAATCATGTAATCAATAATCACAATAAGGGTAAAACGTTTATATCGTATAGTACGCTTTTCGTATTTAAAAGTAATTTTTAGAAAAAATTTGACAGCGACTCCTCTGTTTATAAGCCTACCCATCGAAACATAATCGACGTCAATTCCCAACAAGCACAATTCCACAATTTACTTCACAATATAATTTTCATAATTAAATAACTAATTACGTACGAAAACTAATTATACGAATCACTTTATTTATTTTATAAATTTTGGACTCAGAGCGTATCATCACGGTCCACCGTCGACTCACCGAAGTTCATCGTCAACGGCGGTAAAATTTACGGGTACCCGATTAATTTCAGGTTTCTAACGTAAATTCCACCGAATACAAAATTAATTTCCCGCATGAAATATTTTTATCACGAATATCACTCAAAATATTCCTGCAATAATTAAGAATTTGAAATCAGAATTTCACAACCGAATTTGGAACCATCACAAAAAAAAATCAATTCGAGTTATTCGAATTAACCAAAACACGCAGCAAGGCAACACAGAACAACAATACACACGGACACAGCCACACACGAGCAACGCGCGCAGCAGCCACACAACGCAGACCATGCCAAAACATCCCTCGTCGGAAAAGCAAAAGGGAGGCGGCGCCGGGAAGAATAAATGTAACACCCCCAGATCCGGGGTCGGGGATCCGGGTCGTCACGGTCTTTCTTTCCACAATATCACTTCACTTAATTAATAATAACCAACCTTATGCTGTGACCCCACACTAACATACACCACAACCCGTTATAGTCTCAGAGATGAAATTCAAATAAATACAAGTCTTTGAATCCACAATTTAAAAGTTATTACAGCCCAAAACGATTACTTGATAAATTTACAGTTAATTGCCATTATCTGCCACAAGTTATAATTATACATAATTGATTCTCAAAAGCAGATGGTCTAATCTACAATAGATCTACCTCTGCAGCTATAGCAGCTACGACATCAACGGGAAGACGCGGAACGCTTTCCACGCGCTTGCGCTGGGTCTGCTGGAGTCTGGTCATCTTTCCTAACTGTTGTTGTGTGATGAAAGAAGAAAGCAAGGGTGAGCAGCAAGCCCACCAAAATAATATGCATAATTATTTACAGTATATGAGTCTACTCATAATACTCATGAAAGTCTTGGTCAAACGAAATGAACCAAGTTGATAACTTAATGCGATGAAGTCGCAAAATATTCAGTATATATATATACATATATACTTTTCAAAATATTGGAAGTCCTCTTCCATGCATAATATACACAAAGTCCCAGTGTATAACTGTATATATAAAAAAATATCGTTGCAAGGTGATCTCATATATCTAACCTTGTCTCAACGTTTTTCTGAAAATCTTTGTCATTCATAAGACAATTATTAATTAGATATAAGTTTAAAAGATGAGGTTACCAATTACCCCAATATACTTATATCTTTCCCAATACTACTTGAACTACCACCGTTCAAGTTATAATCAGTTTCAAAAGTTCATCACATAGATGAGACTACAAGACAAGATTTGAATAGATTCAATCTTTGAAATATTATTGAATGAAATAAAGTTACGAGATACTTTATTTAGTCCCGATATATATATATCCACATATATATATCTCTTAAACATTTCCTGGAACCTCTGTTATGTAAAGTATGAACAGAGTTTGAAACATCCAATGAATTTTGGAAAGGAAAAGAATTTTGGCATAAACCCGATATCCTGCTGATCAGGCAAAGATACCAATAAGTAACCTTTTCTACTGTAGATGGATGAATTCCTCACCGGTCATCACCCTGGTCATAATTAAGACCTCGCGCTCGACCGTACCCCGGCCCCTCACGCGTTGATGGACTGCCACCCAGCCACTTACACAATATTAGACCGTACCCCGGCCTGTCGCTTATGCCGACTCAATTAGATGGGCTTACTTCCCGAACATTGGGCAAGTAATCAATTCATTTACCAAATCTGCAACCTCGTTGCGAATATAAAATACACCACAGAGCCGGATTCCCCAGGTTTTGAGCGAGTATTTAAATCCCCTTTAAAAAGGAAGATCTTAAATATAAAAAAAAAGAGTTTTGGGATCCGCTCTGACTTTTTAAAAATCATTTTGAAGACTCGAAAACACTTTAAAGAGTGTTTGGAGTAAGGCTGATTTAATGAAGTAAATCAGTCCCCAGAATATTAGAAAATGACTGAATATTATTATTTAATATAATATTCCCATAAAGAATAATCTTTATAAAAATAATTAAAGTAGAAGTATTAAAACTTATACTTGAAATAAACATTAAATAACCAAAGATATACTTATATGAAAGTATTATCTTTATTTGAATAATCGAAAACAAGTTTGATTATTTACACCTTATTCTTTAATAAAATAAAGAATATACCTCAGCAAATAATCGGAGTCATAGATCCTCAAATGAATATTCAAATAATATTCAATAAATAAAATAAGCTGAGTCATAATACCTCGAATGAATATTATAAATAATATTCATTAAATAAAATAAAGGAGTCATACATCCTCAAATGAATATTCAAATAATATTCAATAAATAATATAAAAGAGTCATAAGTCCTCGAATGAATATTCAAGATAATATTCAAATAATAAAATAAACTGAGTCATAAACCCTCGAATGAATACTCAAATTAATATTCAATAAATAATAAAAGGAGTCATACGCCTTCGAATAATATTCGAAATAATATTCAATAATAAATAAAGTTTAAAGTTATTGAATAAACCTTATTCGATTAATAGTTTTGAAAACTATGACCATATATATGTATATATATATAAATATATATATATATATCCATATCCATATATATACAAAATCTACTCGGGATCCTCGACTCCCGGTTTTAGAAAATATTTTCACCTTTGGGTCCCTATACTAAGGGTATATGCAAGATACCGCTATCCTCTAGCATAGGTATTACCAACTGAACCAACAGATATATATTTCAAGAATATGAAACAGGCATGCATATATACCATATCACATGCTACAATATATCGCAAGAATTTGCTAAATAACCAACATGCATCTATCGCAAGATAATGCATATACAAGTGTATTCATCACAACAACAGTATAACGGATAGAATACTTGCCTGAGCGACTGGGGGTTACGAATGGCTCGGGACGAGTCTGGTAACCTATAAACAACAAGTAAGTTGGAATTAAACCAAAATCACTTGTAATTCTATACTTTAACTAGCTTAGACTCTAACGCTTGTTTTGTGCTCACCGATTCGCTTAAGTCACTCGGGTACCCTCGGCTCCACCATTTTTAATAATTTAACCTTTACGAGTTTTAAAGCGATTCCTTCGCGAGTGACTTACCAACTGCCTAAAACACTTACCATAAATGTTTCATGCATTAATTAACCCTTTTTGGTCTTTAACCTACATTTCAAAGTAAGGCGAGGGAAAAAGTTTCGTTCGCGAAACGCCGTTACTTGAAACGGTCGTTTCTCCTAAACCGTAAATCGGAATCGAACGAACTACATATCAAAACGAAGCTCGTAACATGAGCTATCTAAACATGGCAGTGGTCACAATCTAGCAGGGGGTTCTCGGGTCCTAATGCTATGCACAAAAACAGTCCAAAGAAAATCGGACGTTACGACGGCTATGTTTACGCGATTTCCCATTTTTTAAACCATCCACAATCAACCCAAACCATCCTCAAATCCAACACACAACAAACATCCATCCTTATCACATCATAACAATCCCAACCAATTCACTTTTAATCATTCATACATATGCTTAAACCTAGCTTTAATCATACTTAAGTTTCTTTAGATCAAAACCACAAAATTACCATTTCATTTCACTACCATTCCAAATCTCAAACTCTAATCATAACAACAAAACCAACTAATCTCTACAAACTCAACCAAACTTCAACCAATCAAGCATCATGCCTCACATATGCTATATCAAACACATTCAATCCTAATTACTCAAAACTAAAGCTAGGGTTTGTAGTTTATACCTTCCTTGGAGAGTGGAGAATCAAGAGGATGGCTTGGAATCACCTTTAAAGCCCTTAACCAAGCTTAATCTAAACAAAACTTCAAGAACACAAATTTTAGTTCTTGAAAACACTATTCACCATCTTCTTTGATGATTTATAGAAAAAGATTGGCTTGGATTTAGAAGCTTAAACTTATAGGAAGTATGTAACTATCCATGGGGATGCTTAGATAATTACCTTGCTAAATAATAAGTGGAGGAGCTTGAACTTCCATTTTTTAAGAGGAGAACCCGAGAGCTTCATGAAGAAGAAGAAGAATTTTGTGTTTTGCCTTGTCTTGATCTTTTGGTTGGTTGATTTGGTTTTGTTTTTGATTTAGTAAAGTACCTTCTTGCCCTTGGATTTGTGTGGTTACAAAGCCACCACACCTCCTCCTTCCCATGTCATGCTTATCTCATCCACATGATGTCATCCTTCCTTCCTTGTCTTCTTTCTATTGGTTGGATGACATCATTCCCATTAATCCCTTTGATTAACTTCCTAATCGTTTGCCTAATGACCGCTGATCTGCTATACGGTTCGCTTAACTTTCGTTCTCGTTTATCGTTTGAGGGATCATACCCGGGATCTTATTACTTAGGTTCCCTTAACCTTTCTCAATATATTATATTCCTTCTATGATCCTCTTTTATAATCCTTTAATTTAAATCCTTTTTATCCTGTTACCTTATACTCAATTCTCTCCGTATCTTGTGGATTTCCGGGAAAAACCAAAGTGTTCGGAATTGGATTCTGACGATCTTTACATACACTTATATACTTCATAGAGTACTAATAATATCCCATAAGATCAATAACAGAACCCCTACATAGCGTGGCATGAAAAGTTTTCTCATTCAGCAAAAACACTATTCATAAGGGTTTCAAAAATTTCCAAAATTGGGGTTATTACAGTCTCCCCTCCTTAAAAGGATTCCGTCCCGGAATCAGATAGAAAACAAATGGGGATACTTTCTTAGCATTACACTTTCTAACTCTCGAGTCAATTTTCCACATTGTGGTTCTACCACCAAACTCTGCCTAGTTTGATAATCCTTCTCCTAAGCACTTGTTCCTTTTCACTCTATAACCCTTCCTGGTTGCTCCATATAGGTTACGTCGGGTTGCATATCTATGCGTTCATATGCCCCTATTTGACTGGCATCCGAATTACACTTCCTTAACATTGATACGTGGAACACGTTATGAACTTGCTACATATTCGGGGTTAGGGCTAGCTTATATGCTAACTTCCCAAACGTCTTAATATATCCAAGGGTCCAACAAATTGTAGTCTTAACTTTCCTTTCTTATCGAACCTCATCAATCCTTTCCAAGGGGTACCTATAACATTACTAGGTCCCCTATTTCATACTCTTTATCCTTTCGTGTCAAATCAACATACTTATCATGTCCATCTTGGGCTACTACCAGCCGTCCTCTGATTAGATCTATCATATCCTTGGTCCTTTGGACTACTGCGGGTCCGAGCATCTTGCGCTCTACAACTTCATCCTAACATAAGGGAGATCGACATTATCTTCCCTCAAGGATCTCATAAGGCGACATCTCGATAATGACATATGATCTATTGTCGTAAGATAACTCAATCCGAATTAAGTGATCATTCCAAATTCTTTCAAGTCTATTGCACAGACTCTCATTATAGCTTTTATCATTAGAGCTTCTGCTTCTCAATACCCATTCTTTTCCAGTTCGTAATCGCTACTACCTTCCGTTCCTAATATTATACTGGTTATACTTTTGCTCGCTAGCGTTCTATAACCTTCTAATAACCACGTCAACCTCAGTATCACGAATGTGTTCCCATTCCGTATACTACCACCACTTTATTACTCCTTTTTCAGTTGTTTCTATTTTCCGGAATTTGATCAATCAAATAGAAGTAAAGGAATTTGTTGAGAGATCACTATGATCATGAACACTTGTTATATCGCATAGTTAGTACAGAAGGTGGCCAGCCTTTAGTACTTGACAAGCAATTAAACAACATGTGGTATCCTACTAGGCTTCTATCACAAAGATAGATAGTCATTCGGCAATACCTCCCCTTCTGGAAGGGTTGTTCTTCTCAGCTTACATGAAATGAAAAGAAGAGAAAAGAACGAACTGAAGAGAATTGTATATATGAAAAAAAATATACTGCCACAAAATATCTGGCTTGGAACCTACCTCTGAACTATAGAGGTTTGTCATAGAAGAACAAAACATATTTGTATTTATATCAACATCAAGTATTATAGCATCGCATTTCACGTGCCTAAATATTTTCGCTATCCCGTCCATCATTCTATGGACCCATGCTCTTCCTCGAGCTTATACACAATTACCTTTGAAACTCCCTCGACATCGAAAATCGAATCTGGGATCTCATTCTAGACATCATCGTTACCTGAATCCATTTCTATACCGCAACCTTCTTCGTATGGGTAATACTACTCTCTATTGATAAGAAAGAATAAATATTCACTAGGTAGATACTCTACTTAATTAGTCTATCAATGATAACTTATACACTACCACGACCTGATTAGTGGTACTCAATCTCAACACCCGTTCCAATACAACTCTCACGGTTGTAATCAGCTCACTACTCGCAGAATCATTGCTGCCTTACTATGGTCCACCACTGACCTACTGTCGTCATTCACATTCCATGAAATCTTAATAGCTAACCATACGGAGTCCATACATGTCGTATCAAATCCTTCTAAGGAGGTAACATAATCACCATTCACGATTCATGAAGAACACTCCTGATTCTGACATACATACATGACATGAAGCAGATAAAATTGCAGAAGAGTTTCGCTCAAAGCAACGATAGCAGGTTAATACCATTCTTAATCATATGCCTTCGATAGAAGACTTAACTCAAAGGTTCGTTTAGTCCTTTTGGAAACATGGTCCTGGCTTATCCCAAGATAGGACCCCCTAAGATAGATAGCCCGTTCATGGCGATTACACGAATTAAACCTTTACCGAACTACCATTACGGTTGGGTATTGCACAGTCATCAGAAGGAATGTCAATCTTCCAAACCATAATACAACCTTCCGCTTTTAACCATCATCACTGTATCCTTTGGCACAAGCGCCTACCATTATCCTTTTACCGTTAAAGTGTCGGCCACCTCTTTGGCCTTTCCTGATAGTAAAATTTCCTTACAGCCAATGTCTTTTTAACCACCTCCAAATAAATTTTCTACCTTATTTCCGATCACTGCTTGAGTGAAGATGTTTTCCTTAATATCAGATGAGTAAAAAAAAATCACCATTTTTCCATAAGTTATTGCCTCAGTCTTTAGAGGCTAATCACTGTCAAGACTGACTCTCAATCATACTTAGAACATCTTTTATTCTGGGCCCTAATTGCCCTGAACAATTTTGACCTTTACTGGTTCGATTCATACGTTCTCGTGGTTTAACACGTGCCCCACTTGGCATCATTATAATTACGTCATATTTCCTTTATCCACATTTTTATTCTTGAGAATTTTGAATATTACCTTTTTCCTTGTAAAACCTCTAAGTTTATCCTTCAATCGTTCCTCCTGTATTCCCTAGAGACAGGGCATATCAAAATACCATTTACTAATACTAGAACCATTGTCTATATATTTCTGAAAAATTTCTCCACTGATTCTTAAAGGTTGTTGTTACCTTAACCCTTTCCCAATCATACTGTCAAAACTCATACTGTCCCTATTAAGGGTGAAATGCCAACCTTTATGCATTCCCCTAGGATTCATTTTAAGTTACCGATGTTCTATCCTTAATTCCACCTTTGAAAAGGTACATGCATCCATCCATGGATAAATAAAGTCATATATCCCTGATAAGGGTATCTTATTCAATCATTCCCACCTTGATAGTACATGTCTATTTTCACAATAACGTCTGTATTCAAAATGGGGTCAATAAATATGGCCTCCAAAAGATAACAACGGTTATCCGCTTATCTTGCCTAATCTGGTAATGATAACAAGGATGTTCTGGAAGATATTGGTCGTGTTCAACGTGAACTTCTTCTTAATAATTCCTTATTTACTTCTGTTGTTTATCTCAACAGTCACCTCAATGTTGGGATATCTCTCATACCTGGCGTCTCCCTTTCTGGGTATCAAGCCACCGGTCTTACACTTCACATTCTTGAAGGTCACTTCCTTCATCCAATTTTCCTAATTTCTTACTTCCTTGTCTCCTCAGTCTATCCGCGTCTCATATTTATCCTTCGAATTACCTCAAGGTTTCCTCGAATCCTCTCAACTTAAAGGGAATAAAATATATCCATCTCTTATGCCTTCAACCATCAATTTTAACTCATGGTGAATCACCCTCATCCTGATGATTACATACTTTTTCTATTTCTATTGCTACGAGTCTTTAGGGTTTCCTCATACCCAATTCCTTTATCATTCCTCAAACTCTATTGCCTTTATATTCCTTTCCACTTCAATTCCTTTTTATTTTCCTTTCTCTTATCATTAATTCATGAACCAACACAACATAAGCATAGATTTCAAACGTCCCGTCATTCTGGATTCGTGTCCTTAGAACGAATCTTGACAACTTTTACAGCTTAGATTCATAATTCATCATACTCGTCTGCCTTTGTTCTGGCTCTAAAGCTTTTACACTATTCCATAACCTTGGGAATTACGATCCCGAAAACAATTGGCTGAACTTTAATCAGTTTATTATAATCTTTTGCTCCGTGCCTTCCTTGGCCTTTCACCAGCGGGTGGCCTCTCTCTTAGGAGGGTAAGTGATAAAAATAGTCTTTTGTGATTCGTCAATCATTTAGAATCTCAAATGATTCCTCTATTTCCTTTAGCCAGGCTCTTGCCTCGACTGGGTCAACCTGTTCCTTGGAACTCTGAGAGCTTAGCGACTTAAAGGTCATGAAAGAATTTCCTACCGCATTGTTTCCTCAAGGTGGTGGTTGGGGATAATAGTCTAAGTTCTTTTTAGACAGGTCCATGAATTTCCGTATAGGAGTACCGTCTCGGTCTCCTTATCTCGCTCGACTTTTGTTTTCTCAGTCTAAATATTTCTTCCTACTCCCCATACTTGGAGTCATCTTTTAATTTAAAATCTTCATTTTCCACTTTATTATTTTCCGGGTTCTTTATATCTTAATTGCGACCTCCCTGATTATCACGTTCAGGGTTTGCTCTAAATCTTATTCCTCAAACTAGCTTTCATCTAAGATTTCATCTTTAGGCTCTTGAACATTTGGAACCCAATTTCTATAGGAATGCCTCATTATTCCTTTATCATCTTTCTCGGTATTAATCTCATATCTATTTGTTGGCTCTCTGCCTTCATTCATCACTTTTACTGGCACAATATTTTCTTTTCCAATAATTCGGGCTGTATTGCAATCTCAAACAGCTTTTCGGTACCGGCTCCGGTTACCTTCACTTCTATTTCCATTTTCTCAAAATCTCTTATAAACTCCCCAAAAGACATTATCATCTTGAGTCTCTCTTTTTTACTAAGGGCATCAGCCACCACATTGGCTTTCCCCCGAATGATAAAGAATCTCATAATCGTAATCCTTGATTAGCTCTAACCGCCTCCCCTGGCGTATGTTGAGCTCTTTTTACGCAAAAATGTACTAGAGCTCCTATGGTTTGTGTAAATCTTGCACTTCTCTCCATACAAGTAGTGCCTCCAATCTTTAGGGAAAAACTATTGCCACGAGCCCAAGCTCATGGGCGGGGATATCAAATTTCATATTACCTTAATTGTCTTGACGCAGACACGATTATCTTACCGTGCTGCATAAGCACGCACCCTAAGCCCTAGTGCGAAGCGTCACTATACTTCACAAATCTCCTTTTCCATCCGGCAATGCCAGCATAGGGGCCATCACCAATCTTTGCTTCAGTTCTTGAAAGCTGTTCTCGCATTTCTCTGTCCATTCAAACTTCTCAGTCTTACGAGTAAGCCGCGTTAAAGAGGCTACTATCTTTACAACTTGAACGAACCTCCGGTAGTGACCGGCCAATCCTACCTCTGGTAGTCGACCAAACCATGGTCATCAATTCATCAGTGGTCCTTTATCCAATCCTGTCAGGATCCTCCATGGGATCCTCCTCAACAACTATCCCTTCTAGGACAACATCATCAACCGCTACATCCTCACTATCAACATCATCCGGTCCTGCATTAGGACACTCTATCGGATCCGTAATCCGATCTCCAATTAGTAATAAAATATCATCGCGATGTTGCTCCTCAACCTCAGGGTTCGGAGTCCCGCTACCATATACGATAACGAACTATGCTCCTATCACGATATTTATAAGGGTTCCCTTAAGGGTTTTAACTGTCAGTGCTACGTTAGGTAGCCCGACTATGAACTTGGCAAGAGTTCTTATTATCTTAGTGAACTTATTATCTTAACGTCCCATCATCTCTGAGGTTTATAACGCTTAGCTCTGATACCATTTCTGTAACACCCCCAGATCCGGGGTCGGGGATCCGGGTCGTCACGGTCTTTCTTTCCACAATATCACTTCACTTAATTAATAATAACCAACCTTATGCTGTGACCCCACACTAACATACACCACAACCCGTTATAGTCTCAGAGATGAAATTCAAATAAATACAAGTCTTTGAATCCACAATTTAAAAGTTATTACAGCCCAAAACGATTACTTGATAAATTTACAGTTAATTGCCATTATCTGCCACAAGTTATAATTATACATAATTGATTCTCAAAAGCAGATGGTCTAATCTACAATAGATCTACCTCTGCAGCTATAGCAGCTACGACATCAACGGGAAGACGCGGAACGCTTTCCACGCGCTTGCGCTGGGTCTGCTGGAGTCTGGTCATCTTTCCTAACTGTTGTTGTGTGATGAAAGAAGAAAGCAAGGGTGAGCAGCAAGCCCACCAAAATAATATGCATAATTATTTACAGTATATGAGTCTACTCATAATACTCATGAAAGTCTTGGTCAAACGAAATGAACCAAGTTGATAACTTAATGCGATGAAGTCGCAAAATATTCAGTATATATATATACATATATACTTTTCAAAATATTGGAAGTCCTCTTCCATGCATAATATACACAAAGTCCCAGTGTATAACTGTATATATAAAAAAATATCGTTGCAAGGTGATCTCATATATCTAACCTTGTCTCAACGTTTTTCTGAAAATCTTTGTCATTCATAAGACAATTATTAATTAGATATAAGTTTAAAAGATGAGGTTACCAATTACCCCAATATACTTATATCTTTCCCAATACTACTTGAACTACCACCGTTCAAGTTATAATCAGTTTCAAAAGTTCATCACATAGATGAGACTACAAGACAAGATTTGAATAGATTCAATCTTTGAAATATTATTGAATGAAATAAAGTTACGAGATACTTTATTTAGTCCCGATATATATATATCCACATATATATATCTCTTAAACATTTCCTGGAACCTCTGTTATGTAAAGTATGAACAGAGTTTGAAACATCCAATGAATTTTGGAAAGGAAAAGAATTTTGGCATAAACCCGATATCCTGCTGATCAGGCAAAGATACCAATAAGTAACCTTTTCTACTGTAGATGGATGAATTCCTCACCGGTCATCACCCTGGTCATAATTAAGACCTCGCGCTCGACCGTACCCCGGCCCCTCACGCGTTGATGGACTGCCACCCAGCCACTTACACAATATTAGACCGTACCCCGGCCTGTCGCTTATGCCGACTCAATTAGATGGGCTTACTTCCCGAACATTGGGCAAGTAATCAATTCATTTACCAAATCTGCAACCTCGTTGCGAATATAAAATACACCACAGAGCCGGATTCCCCAGGTTTTGAGCGAGTATTTAAATCCCCTTTAAAAAGGAAGATCTTAAATATAAAAAAAAAAGAGTTTTGGGATCCGCTCTGACTTTTTAAAAATCATTTTGAAGACTCGAAAACACTTTAAAGAGTGTTTGGAGTAAGGCTGATTTAATGAAGTAAATCAGTCCCCAGAATATTAGAAAATGACTGAATATTATTATTTAATATAATATTCCCATAAAGAATAATCTTTATAAAAATAATTAAAGTAGAAGTATTAAAACTTATACTTGAAATAAACATTAAATAACCAAAGATATACTTATATGAAAGTATTATCTTTATTTGAATAATCGAAAACAAGTTTGATTATTTACACCTTATTCTTTAATAAAATAAAGAATATACCTCAGCAAATAATCGGAGTCATAGATCCTCAAATGAATATTCAAATAATATTCAATAAATAAAATAAGCTGAGTCATAATACCTCGAATGAATATTATAAATAATATTCATTAAATAAAATAAAGGAGTCATACATCCTCAAATGAATATTCAAATAATATTCAATAAATAATATAAAAGAGTCATAAGTCCTCGAATGAATATTCAAGATAATATTCAAATAATAAAATAAACTGAGTCATAAACCCTCGAATGAATACTCAAATTAATATTCAATAAATAATAAAAGGAGTCATACGCCTTCGAATAATATTCGAAATAATATTCAATAATAAATAAAGTTTAAAGTTATCGAATAAACCTTATTCGATTAATAGTTTTGAAAACTATGACCATATATATGTATATATATATAAATATATATATATATATATATCCATATCCATATATATACAAAATCTACTCGGGATCCTCGACTCCCGGTTTTAGAAAATATTTTCACCTTTGGGTCCCTATACTAAGGGTATATGCAAGATACCGCTATCCTCTAGCATAGGTATTACCAACTGAACCAACAGATATATATTTCAAGAATATGAAACAGGCATGCATATATACCATATCACATGCTACAATATATCGCAAGAATTTGCTAAATAACCAACATGCATCTATCGCAAGATAATGCATATACAAGTGTATTCATCACAACAACAGTATAACGGATAGAATACTTGCCTGAGCGACTGGGGGTTACGAATGGCTCGGGACGAGTCTGGTAACCTATAAACAACAAGTAAGTTGGAATTAAACCAAAATCACTTGTAATTCTATACTTTAACTAGCTTAGACTCTAACGCTTGTTTTGTGCTCACCGATTCGCTTAAGTCACTCGGGTACCCTCGGCTCCACCATTTTTAATAATTTAACCTTTACGAGTTTTAAAGCGATTCCTTCGCGAGTGACTTACCAACTGCCTAAAACACTTACCATAAATGTTTCATGCATTAATTAACCCTTTTTGGTCTTTAACCTACATTTCAAAGTAAGGCGAGGGAAAAAGTTTCGTTCGCGAAACGCCGTTACTTGAAACGGTCGTTTCTCCTAAACCGTAAATCGGAATCGAACGAACTACATATCAAAACGAAGCTCGTAACATGAGCTATCTAAAAATGGCAGTGGTCACAATCTAGCAGGGGGTTCTCGGGTCCTAATGCTATGCACAAAAACAGTCCAAAGAAAATCGGACGTTACGACGGCTATGTTTACGCGATTTCCCATTTTTTAAACCATCCACAATCAACCCAAACCATCCTCAAATCCAACACACAACAAACATCCATCCTTATCACATCATAACAATCCCAACCAATTCACTTTTAATCATTCATACATATGCTTAAACCTAGCTTTAATCATACTTAAGTTTCTTTAGATCAAAACCACAAAATTACCATTTCATTTCACTACCATTCCAAATCTCAAACTCTAATCATAACAACAAAACCAACTAATCTCTACAAACTCAACCAAACTTCAACCAATCAAGCATCATGCCTCACATATGCTATATCAAACACATTCAATCCTAATTACTCAAAACTAAAGCTAGGGTTTGTAGTTTATACCTTCCTTGGAGAGTGGAGAATCAAGAGGATGGCTTGGAATCACCTTTAAAGCCCTTAACCAAGCTTAATCTAAACAAAACTTCAAGAACACAAATTTTAGTTCTTGAAAACACTATTCACCATCTTCTTTGATGATTTATAGAAAAAGATTGGCTTGGATTTAGAAGCTTAAACTTATAGGAAGTATGTAACTATCCATGGGGATGCTTAGATAATTACCTTGCTAAATAATAAGTGGAGGAGCTTGAACTTCCATTTTTTAAGAGGAGAACCCGAGAGCTTCATGAAGAAGAAGAAGAATTTTGTGTTTTGCCTTGTCTTGATCTTTTGGTTGGTTGATTTGGTTTTGTTTTTGATTTAGTAAAGTACCTTCTTGCCCTTGGATTTGTGTGGTTACAAAGCCACCACACCTCCTCCTTCCCATGTCATGCTTATCTCATCCACATGATGTCATCCTTCCTTCCTTGTCTTCTTTCTATTGGTTGGATGACATCATTCCCATTAATCCCTTTGATTAACTTCCTAATCGTTTGCCTAATGACCGCTGATCTGCTATACGGTTCGCTTAACTTTCGTTCTCGTTTATCGTTTGAGGGATCATACCCGGGATCTTATTACTTAGGTTCCCTTAACCTTTCTCAATATATTATATTCCTTCTATGATCCTCTTTTATAATCCTTTAATTTAAATCCTTTTTATCCTGTTACCTTATACTCAATTCTCTCCGTATCTTGTGGATTTCCGGGAAAAACCAAAGTGTTCGGAATTGGATTCTGACGATCTTTACATACACTTATATACTTCATAGAGTACTAATAATATCCCATAAGATCAATAACAGAACCCCTACATAGCGTGGCATGAAAAGTTTTCTCATTCAGCAAAAACACTATTCATAAGGGTTTCAAAAATTTCCAAAATTGGGGTTATTACAATAAAGGCAACATAGAAACCTCAATTGATTGCACACACATATACACACATGTATATATATATATGTGTACAATAAGCAAGAAAGGAACCACAACACCCGACTAGAAAAACAGAATAACGGCCATGCTTACCGGAAAAGCACAGAACGGCGGCGACCGGAGCAAAAAAAGGGAAGAAAGAATCGGGGAAGAAGGGAGAGGAACAGGGAGAGAGGAAAGAGATTAAAGGGAGAGATAGAGATTGTGCGAGAGAGAGTGATTAGAGGAATCTAGAGAGAGATTAGGCTGATGTTTGTGTGTATGTTTAACAGCTGCCACGAAGCAAATAAACAAGACACGTGGCAATTTAGTAAACTGATTACCTACACGTGTCCCTGACTCAATTAAACAGAATTCCGACTCGCTTTTCTTAATTAAATGTACCGTGATGCACATGAAAAATCATCAAAATATTACAAATAGAATACCAAAATTCTCAGAATATTCTAAAGTTAATAAAATAAAAGTTTCGTAATTAAATACAAATTATTCAAACGCGCACTATATCTGGATTTTACAAAATAACGAATAAATGCGCGGATGAATTTAATCCCAAATATTACCAAAATAATTTTAAAATTCTCGAAATATTATAAGCTTCGTAAAATACGAGTTTCGTAATTTTTGAAGCATCCTGTAATTAAATACTATTTTTACAAATAAAGGTAATCGAGAAAATCATTTAAAGATGAATAATTGATAAAATATTGATTTCTAAATTTTATAAAATCCCAAAAATAGTTATTGAAATTATTATATCAGAAAAACAATTTTAGAGACAATCCAAATATATATGAAAATAAATCTGTAATAAAACCACTTTGAAAATTGAAAATAAACAATATGGCTCAATAATTAATTATACAAATAATCCTCGTAATCCAATAATCACACATAAATAGTAATAAAACAGAACACAACTAACAGAAACAATATACATATTTTATTTATTTAAATATTCTACAATTACACTTTAAATTATATAAAATATAAGAGTCATTATAGCGACATTGATGTTGGTATTGGTGTTTTTACTGATCTTTCTTCAACATAAAGTGAAAAAAGTGTAAGAAATTATACTATTTCTCCTTGTGGTAATAGGTATTATATACCTAGTTGTGTTGGTGAGAATGGTGTGCCTTACACTAGGGGAGAGCATTAGCCGGTTCAGCTCGATTTTCCCATAAAAACAAAACCTCAACCATATATCTTTGGTTTCTAAAATCAGAAACCCCAACCGCCGATTCAGATTCGGTTTAAAAATCCTAGTTTGGTTATGATCGGCTCAGTTTCAGTTACAAAACCGAATGAAATAATAATTAGACAATCTATATACGGTTGTAGACCAAAAACATACTTAATTCAAAAGTTATTTAAGCGTCCAAGTTTACGCAATGACACTACAAAGTTAATCACAAACTTGGTTGAAATATAAGAAATGAAAAATGCCAAAATTTTCTAATAACAGATGAATTTAAAATTTGTCAGCAAGTGCACTACTACATTTGCACAAGACAAACATTTACAAAGAGGAGAAAAAACAAGGATGATAAGAAGTCACCTGCCAAATTTTATATAGTTTACCAGTTTGATAATAGTGAAGACTCGCCGGTAAAACCACTACCACAATAATACAAATTTCTTGTACAAAGACATATTAATACTGCATGAGCTTGAATATTAAGCTCAAAATGTAACACTGGCCCAAAATATAAAATATTGCATATTTGAAATTGTTTAAAAATGATGTAAATTATAGAAGTTATATATTTATTTAATTATTCAAATATTCAGATCGATTCGATTTTTTCGGTCCACTTTTAGTCAATAACCGGAACCGCACCCATGAAATTGGTTATGTTTTCAATTTTCCGGTTTCGTTTCGGCTCAGTTTTTTTGGCTCGGTTATTAGGGTTTTACCGGTTTGGTTAGGATTCGATTTTGTTTCGGTTTTTTCTCATCCCTACCTTACATTAATCAGATTTTTGAGGGTGTGGATCAAGGTTACATGTTTTACGAGGCTTATTCTCGGTTGGATTGTTATAGTGTTCGGAAAATGACCAAAAATATAGATGATGACGCTACTGTTATGTTGAAACATTATGTTTATAGTTGTGAAGGGTTCAACAATCTTAAGGATGATCCAAAAGTGTTGAAGAAAAGCTGGTCTATTTCTCGTAGGTGTGTAAGTAAAGCAAAGATGGTTCTGAAGTATATACCTATGGATAAGTATTATGTGTACTGCTTTGATGAACAGCACAATCATCTTTTGACATGTGAAAAAGGTCATAATTTTTTACGATCTAGTCCTGAGATAAGTAATAATTTGAGGAATATTGTTATAATGGTGCAAAGGTCAATATTGATGTTAGTAAGTCATTTAGTTTTTCCATGGAAATGTATGGTAGATATGCTTATGTTGGTGCTTCGCTGCAAGATTTATGGAACTTTAATAGGGATTTGAAATTATTTATTGGTGATAAGGATGCACGGATGAAAATTAACAAATTCAAACTTATTTAGGAGAAAAGTAAAGGTATATATTATGCGTAAGATGTTGATTATGAAGGATGCCTAACAAACCTGTTTTGCGCTGATGCTATTGGTCATAGGAATTTCGAATTGTATGGTGATGTAATATCATTTGATGTAACATTTGATATAAATAAGCATGTTTTTTTATTTATTTGTATTATTTTTATATCTTCTAGACTACAATATACTTTCCATGTTTTTAAGGTTGTTATGGCTATATAGTTTTTAACGGGTTTTAGCTTCTTATTAGTATTATTTTTCTTTCCTTTTTGTTCCAGGTATAATTGAATTTTTACTCCATTCACTGCATTGATAAACATGACAGATGTGTAACTTTTGCAGTCTGTCTTCTTTCACATGAGAGTATTACTGATTACGGTTGGGCTTTTGGTCATCTAGTAAAGACAATGGGATGAAATCATGTGTTGATTATTACTAATCAATGTGATGTTATGAAGGTTTCTGTACGTGATGTATTTTTTGATGGAAACAGTCTTGTTTGTAGTAAGCACCGTTTATGCATGTGGCATATTATGGAAAAATTCCTAGTCAAGGTATTAATTTTGATTTTTCCTTTTACTTAAGTTTAGTGATTAAAGTACCAGTACTAGTGATTAAAACACCAATGTTTAGTGATTTGACATGTTTCCTTGTGTTTTTATTGTATCGTGCTTCTTACTTGCTATTTTCAGGTTATCAATCCTTATGTTATATATTTTTTAAGGGTTTTTAATCTCCATGGTATTACAATAATTTATTGTTTTAATATGGTTGTTTTTTTTAGTTTCTTGGTCATCAATTATACAAATATGCATATTTTATGGAAAAAAATGAAAATTTACATTTGGTCATCTATTTTGGAAACCTGAAGAGTTTGAAAGCGGATGAGCGACAGATATAGAGGAATTTTATTTAGAAGATAATAAGTGATTGCAAGATATGTACGCTTTAAAGGCTTCATGGATTCCTTCATCTTTTAGAAATGAGCCAATAAGGGTTGCTAAGAACTACTTCATGATTTGAGAGTGAAAACTACTTTTTTGGACAATATCTCAAATAAGGAGATACATTATGTGAGTTTTGGTTACGTTTTGAGAGTGCGATGAATAGGAAAAGGAATGAGACAATTAGACTAGATCATGGGTCAAAGTTAAGTCTTCCTACAACATTGTCAAAGTGGTTTATTAAAGATGAAGCCACTACTTTATGCGTTCTATCTTTTAGAAAATTCAAGAAGAAATACTTGCATCTTGTTTGAAAATGCAAATTAAGCGTATGAGTGAAAAAATTGATGTCATCTATTATAGTAGAAAATGAAAAAAATTCATTTTAGTAGAAAAATTTTCAATTATATCGTCATCTACCAGTTTTCCAAAGCAAAGCTCAAAAATGTCAATAGTGAAGCTAATTAAACTTTAATATCATACAGTGATTCCAACAATTTAAAAGCTACATTTCAAAACATAGAAGAAAAAATAACTAGTCTTGTCCATCTTTGTTCTTTGCGGCTTCATTAACTGTAATTGTCAAATTTTTTGCAAATGTGACACTCTTCGTTTTTGCAGACTGTTCTTGTGTATCTCCTTGATTATTGATCATTTTATGCTCTTGAGACTGTTTAGAGGATTCAATCACCAACTTCATTAAATTATTTGAATCAACTTTATTACAAAGTTCCTTCCTCTCCTTCATAATATTCTGCCTTTTGGAATTGAGTTGTGATGATCGAACACCGTTGTTATATTTGATTCGGAGTCTGTTAAGTTGATTTTCTGCCTATTCTAAAATTTAAAATTATAAAGAATTCCATGATTAGATATGTTTTTTTAGTTTTTTAGTGAATTTATTAGAAGTTTTTTCATACCTCATCTTCTTTTTATCCAGTATGCCATTTCTTTGAATCTCCCTTATAAGTCTCCATGTGCCTGTTTAAGAATATGCCACAATCAATTGAATTATTTTATGTCTGCCATGACATTTTAAATAATTAGGTTTCATACTATTCAACTTATTCACCAAAGTGACATGTCCTTTGTTTTCAAGTACTTGACAAAGTGAGATTGCTGAAAAATAATTGAAACAATTAAGATAAATAAATAGCTGAATAAATTTATATTATTTGATTAATTATGTTTCTTTTATAGTGTTGACATTTCCAATCCAGAAACTTTGGTTTATGGCCACAGTATATCTTGTGATCATCTATTTTTATATATTGTCAATTATTTCACATGGTGGATTTTTGAGGTTGTAGCAAATCAAGTAGAAATGCTCATATGCAATAATTGCAAAATATACATGTAGTATATAAGGTAGCAGATATGTAAATATTAATTTCATAAATTATATTGTAGTTTTTAATTTAACGTTTACCATGTCTACACTATTGAGCTTTATCCTTTTAAATATTTTGATCATCCAATCAATATTCTCATTAAATAATGGATATGTCGCACTAACACTCTAGTCACTATCCAAGCTTCGATGTTGTAAAATATGTATTTTTGAAATTATAAGTGGAAATTAATTAATTAGTGGATACTCTTACTAATATTAGTGGATATATTCATTGCGACACAGTAGATATACAGAATAGACGCAATGGAGATTCCTCTACCTTGTACTTTTCATTATCATTCATGATAGTTGTATAGGTGTCAATGACTGCACTTGCTAGAATATTGTTGATTGCTAGAGTTTGCATATCTTCCCTGATGCAAAAGAAATCATCCATGTTGAACATTATCTCTCTGTTAATATTAATTGTTTATTGTAATCCTAAAATTATATAATTCGATGGATAATTTAATTGAATATAATAAGTATCTAGTACTTACATTGGATTTTTTTTCTAGCGTATGTCTCCACAACCCCACCTCTTGACTTGTAAAAATGACATCAATTTTTATTATTCTGTCAACGTATGATGATTTGCCAAATATACCCAACTTCTGAAGCCGTGTGCTCTTCTCTTTAATCGATGGCTATGGAGTAAAGCAATCAATATTATCATTTGTTTTGTCCTTGCCATATATATCTTCATCAATTCCTAGAGAACAAGATGAATTTCCATCATCGACTTCATCTAGACCAAAGATTCTTACTTTTTCTTGTGTTGCTCTCACATATTCCACAAGATCAACTTCATCAAATTCTTCATCTCCCTGTTCAACATCTGTTTCATCTGTTTGTGTTTCTTGTTGGTCTGGCTGATATGATTTTTTATTTTCTTTACAGTTGGCTTATATTGGCTTCTTGGATGAAATACGTCATTGGTTATGTCTCTAATCATCAAGAGTTGTGATTCTTTGGATCTTTTTCAAATGCAGACTTGAGATCCGTATCAAACAACATCTTTGATTTAAATAAATCATGCACCATCTCTTGTAATTTTTCCACTTCATCCCGTACATACATTATATTATTATAGGACATTAGATAAGATAAGATATAAGTTGTATTAGTGATTAAAAAGCCAAAACTATTGATTAAACTGTCAAGTATCAATTATTTTATAGTAGGATATTAGTGATTAAAGTTCCAGAACTAGTGATTTAAATTCGATATTTCGTCTTCTGTCTGTTGTGTTGGTATTTCCTGTATAGTTTTTATTCAATTAATAGTAGCATACTATTAAAGATAGAATGAAATTAGAAATAACATATTAAGTGTAAAATACATACAATGTCATGGTCATTTTGTCTTCCGCCAGTTGCCTTGAATTTGTTATTTGGTCTTGTATAAATCCCTTGCTTCTTCACTTTAGCAGTTATTCTTGGAGGAGTATTTTGTTCTGCATCAATTAAAAAAATTATAGATTAATGGCATTATGAAGTTACCGTTAACAATTTTTAAATAAGTTATACCTTATTCTGTTGTGCAAGACATGCCTTTACATAACAAGACTCAGTCACAATGAAATCCTAAGATTTAGTTGACTTATAATATTATGTGATATATAATAATATCTCTTGAGTCTTTAATTTTTTTGAATAAACTAGACTGGAGTATTTCTCTATAAAAAGCCAACAACTTAGGAATTAATCTCCCAAAGATGATCAAGCTTGATCATGCCTCAGAATGAAGATGAATTGCATGGTGAAGAATAAAGTTGTAGATTTAAAGTTATTTAAAGTCAAGTGTCAAGAAGTCATATAACAAGTTATATCATTAAGTCTATCGAGAAGTCAAATTGGCATGTAGAGAAGTCACCTCACTTGTAGAGAAGTTACTTTACTTGTAGAGAAGTCAATTTGGCCTATAGAGAAGGGAAGATATCGACATGTCAACACACATGTAAAGAAGTGGAGATATCGACAAGTCATAATACATGTAGAGAAGTGGAAATATCGGCAAGTGAAAACACATGTCGATAAGTGGAGATATCGACAAGTGAAAACACATGTAGAGGAGTGGAGATATCGACTACTCAAAACACATGTCGATAAGTGGAGATATCGACAAGTGAAAACACATGTAGAGAAGTCACCTCACTTGTAGAGAAGTTGCTTTACTTGTAGAGAAGTCAATTTGGCCTATAGAGAAGGGAAGATATCGACATGTCAACACACATGTAAAGAAGTGGAGATATCGACAAGTCATAATACATGTAGAGAAGTGGAAATATCGGCAAGTGAAAACACATGTCGATAAGTGGAGATATCGACAAGTGAAAACACATGTAGAGGAGTGGAGATATCGACTAGTCAAAACACATGTAGAGAAGTGGAGATATCAACAATTCAAAACACATGTTGAGAGGTGGAGATATTGACAAGCTATTCTACATCTCGACATGGACATCTATATATAATATGAAGATCTCGATAACAGCTTCAAGAATTAAAGAAAGCATTAAACCTAAAGATTCAAGATTATTTGTCAACAAACCATTTTGTCATTAAAATGGAAAGTCTATAAATGCATCTTGAGGAGTGCAAGATCAAGGGCTAAGATGAACTGGACAAAGGAGGGTCACAGATCTAGAAGATTATAAGCACATTTGTTGCGCTTAAAATAGAAATAGATAAAAGGAATTTAGACTGTGCATGTTGATCTATAAAATATGTCACGGGTCCTTAGTTCAGATATAACAAAAACAGATCTAGAAATTCTTGTATTCTCTCAAGAAGTAGTTGTGTTCTAAAGTATTCAAGAACACGGATTTGTAGCACAACTAATTTGACTCTTGATAAAGATCAAGTAAGTTTTGATAATTGTTTTTCTGGTTTCATACAGTCAATTAATTATCACTACAAATTTCATGTACCCTGTTAAATTCGGAAAAAGCCTACAGTTAAACATCTTTATGTTTTTGGAAGTAAATGCTTTGTGTTAAAAGAAAACTCTGAATATGTTGGCAAATTTGACTATAAAGTATTTCAAGATATCTTTCTTGGCTATTCATTGGAGAGAATTGCTTACAGAGTTTGTGCTTAAACAGAAGAAAATTATGAAAAACACAGATGTGACTTTTGATGATGGCAAGTGTCCAGGCTTGGAATGCCTGATGAAAGTGAAGTTGAAGTTTTGAATTTTGAAAATATCGACCTTGATAGTGTTTCTAAAGATGATGATGATAAGAATGCATATTGAAGAGAAGAAGAAACTAGTGATCCAATAATTTTTATGCATGATGATTCATCTCAAGACAGAAACTCGCCTGAATTTGATAGCACAAACTCGGGGGGAGAAAGAGGTGATAGTTCTGCAAGTCATGCTAATAATGAAGAAAATGAGGACAGCTCGAGTCATCAAAATCAACACACCAGAAAATGGGACAGGAATCACACTAGAGATACTATTATTGGTGATCCCAGTGCTGGTGTAAGATGTTAGATATAATTGTTGATATCAGGATATTAACTATCAGAGTTTATTATCATGACTTAATATCAGTATTCACTGAAGGTGACGTTATAAATACTTGTCTATCAGTACATGATGATCATCATTTGATGTCATCAAGATTTAGTCACTTTTGTAGATATTCGAGAAGAAAAGGATTGCAGAATTCAAGGCAGTGAAAGACTTTATTTCAGAAGCAATCATACATGGATATGTATTAGGCTTCCTTATGGTAATAGAATATGAATCCTTATTGATTGTGTAACTATGCCCTATATAAGCATAGATTAGGTTTACATTATAGGTGTTATAAATTGTTATATCTTTCAGATAACCTAGCAGCTCTCAACTTGGAGTGAATCCCTTCAATCCTTGCTCAAGTTCTCTCTAGCCTCTCTTAATACATCCCTCCCTCTATAAAACCCTAAATAATTGTTTATATACTCAGATGGTGCCTTTTTCCAATCATACAAGGTAACTAAAAGAGATTTTAAAATAATGTAGAAATCTATTTGAATTACAATTTTCGTCAGGCTCAGGCCCTGAACCTCAGCATCATCAGGTACTGAATGATATCCTCAGGGCCTCTTCAGAACAGCTCAGGCCCTGAACTCCTTTTTCTTCAAATCTGCTTCTCTCAGGCCCTAAACTCACAAGCTCAGGCCCTGAGGTAAGTGCATTTTCTCCACTGATTCCTTCAGGCCCTAAGCCTCCAAGCTCAGGTCCTGAAGTCCCTTAATTTCTTCTTTTATCATGTACTCCTCTCTTTTGCACCTTCTTCTTTCATAATTCCCTATAAATATAGAAAATTAAGTCTTAGCATCCATCTAAGTTAAATAACAACTAATACTAATTATTTAGGACTAAAGCATCACAAAATAAGGTTAAAAGAAGCATAACATGACATAAAAGAACTATAAATTAGTCATGCAACAAATAACTTTCTGGAAGAAAAGATAGTGGTTAATGCAAATGACTCAGGGACAGATAGATGTATGCAGGTGTCCCTCAATTGCCATGTCTCAAGGAGGGCATCTGAGTTAGATATCTTTATCAGCAAAGTTAAAGTTATAACTCGTGAAGATACCATGCTATTAACTGCACTGAGAGATGCTCAAGTAGCTGCCTTCCCTGAACCATATTTACAGCCAAGCAAAGGTATAATGTAATATCCGGGATATATCGTGTAATTATTTTGCTAATAAATAATTATTATATATGTTCAGTATCTATTCTGTGAATTATTTGTTAAGTGTTATCTGTGTTTGGATATTTAAAAATAATATTAATTGAGTATTTTAATTTTTATATGTCCAAAATAAAATATAGATAATTGTCATATCTTCCTAATTATTTTTATGTTGATTTATGAATTTATAGGAATCATATGAATTTTATCAAATCTTTTTCCGGGTATTTAAAATCTATTTTATAAAAACGGGAACCAACCGACGTCATCCGTTGTTACGTTTTTAGAACCCGAAACTCTTCCGAGAACTCCTTCCTAACCTAATTATAATATTCCGAGCATCTTCCATGTTTCGACTTTTTCGATCCGGCGTACGGTTTGTCCTGCGCTGGTCCCGGCGCAACATTTTCGATACAATATTCGTTTCGGTAAATCAATAAAACTCGTATTTTTGATAAACGGGAGCTTTTTATTAAACTATGACAATTATCACCTCGTAGTACGTGTAACCAGGCGCTGAGACCAAGACCGCAGTACAAATTGTACTAATTTGGATTATTATCCCGAAAACCGATACCGTTTGGATCATTTTTTACAAATAAACATACCGTTTTATATCTGGAATGATCCAACGGGATACTAATTTTCCGTAATTATAAATATCCTTTTACCGTATTTTATTTCGTGTCAAAATCATTTGCAGTCAGCTAAATATATAATTTTCCAGAGAAAAACCTTATATTCATATAATCTTCTGAAAATCAAACAGCAAAACGAAGATGTTATTGATCTCTGTTTTCAAAGCCTGAGTAACCAAAACGAAGGATTTGAGGAATACTATCAGATTCTGAGCTTCGTTTTACTGCAGAAACTAAGGTTATTTTTCTATATTTTTATTTAATTTCGAATTATTTTTATTAAAAATATGAATTTCTGTTCGGGTGATTGTTTGTATGATTTGATAATTGCATGTTGTAGAGCTTGTCTTCCTGAAGATTTTCATATGTCATACGTCTGATTTGGAGTTCAATAACATGTTCAAAATTGAGTTTAATTCTCGAATTTTAAAATTAGGGTTTATAACCCGTATGAATGTTTTCAATTGAAATTTGGGGCTTTTTGATTTAGGGGTTATTAGCTGTTGATTTATAGTGGGTTGTGTTCCTTATGAAATTTACAATCGATTGGTATATAGCTCGTTAACAGAGGATTAGTGAATCGAAGGGAGTTGTGTTTTGAAGATTTATGATGTTCGCCGGAAACCGGCGATGTTCTTGGCCAATTTCCGGCCAGGACAGGGATGATTGATGTGTTTTGATTGCACCAATAGATTCCCGGTGTTGTGTAGTGTAAATCTGGAGCAGATGGTGAGGTGAGGGTGCCGGAATCGAGTTTTCCGGCCACCCCTGTATTTTTCGGCGACGGGGGTGTAAAAATTGCAGTTTAGTACCCTGACTTTTGAAAATGATGAAGTTCTGTCCCTGAACTTTCCTGAGTTTACAAAAAGAGGATTCCTGTTTTAAAAATATTCAAAAATCATATTTTCTATTTATTTTTATTATAAAAATTTGTTTTTAATTTCTAAAAATTCCAAAAATTATTTTTAATTCAAAAATAAATCAGAATTAATTAGTTAATTAATTTCAGTTAATTTTTAATTTATTAATTAGTCAATTAATACAAAAATTAATTGATTAATTGATTTAATTAATTATTAATTGATTTTAATTAATTATCTAATTAGATTTAGTTATTTAAAAATGATTTAAAAATTCCGAAAAATAGTTTCGAGCTTTAAAATATTATTTTAAATTTTTTTAAGGCCCAATAATTATTATAAAATTGTTTTGAAGCCAGAATTGGCCAACCGAACCCTGTTTATTACTCCAAAATTGATTCAACGATCCGTTTTAATTCCGAAAAATGTTTTTAAAATCATTTTAAATATCTGAAAGCCTGTTAATGACCCGAGACTTCTTTATAAATGTTATATCATTGATTATGTGATGTGTTATGTGCTGTATGTCACTTGTTGGTTAACTGTCGGTCTATATATTCGATGTTTACTTGTTTATTGCGTAACTTTCAATCCGTTAATCGGATTTAGGTGAAACGAAGGGTAGATAGAAGTATGTGTCGAATAGAATCGTATAAGTTGAATATTGATAGATACTTATGATATGTGAGCAGAAGAGGCAAGGCATAGGAAAGGGAAATAGGTAGTCGAGGAGTAAGACAGTCGTGACTGAAAGCGAGTGCAGTATAATAAGCTAGTACCAGGCAAGTGTTCTGAACTTTCTCGAGATATTGTAGTGATTGATAGTCTTGTTTGATATTGCAAGTGCTTTGAAGCATTGAACCCTAAACCATGATTCTAGTTATTGATCTTGAGACGTAAACCTGATTCATTCTAGACCATTGATTGTTGTATACCCAAATATGAACCTCAAATATACGATACTACTTCACAAATACATATAAACTAAATATCAAACACTGAACCAGATTGCTTACACACTCAAACCATTGTATCTTATGCTTTAAAAGTCCAAATCCTTGAAACCTTGAAACATTATTTCCTTTGCTCTCCAATTCTTTCATTACCTAGCATCCATACTTTGAAAATGCCATATTGATCCCTATGCAGATTGAAATCATTTTCATTATTGAACGTCCAATATTGTTAATGATTCTGTTTATTGTTTATTACTGTTTGTTCTGTTATTATGTTAGAATTGGATTGTTTTTATAAAATTTTGGACCAGATTCGTGGTCAAACCATATAATGGTCAAGTTTGGCCAATGTGTGCCTTGGATCCAGTAGTTAGAGCAGTGCTGTGTGCTTTGCTCGGGGTTAGTGCGTGACTGATCAACAGCCTAACCTTGGTTTTAAAATGAAAATATAATATCCAATTCTAAATCATAATCTATTGTTCACTTGATACCATAACCATTTTTACCTGATGATCATTATTCTCAGTTTTTTCATTGTGACTTGCTGAGCTAGTTAGCTCATTTGTGCGATGTTGTTTATGTTCTTTTCCAGTTAAAAAGGAACCAGTTGGTAGCGAGGATCCCCAGTCCAGTGCGGGAGCTAGGGGTTCAGGTTGATCAAGTTGAGCTAGTAGGCTTCTTTTGGAATAATTTAAGTTTGTAAAAGTTTGTAATATTGTTTAATACTCAGTTCTGAGTTGGAATAATTGGGATTTGAATGTTTATAATATAAGCAAGTATGTTTGGCTTGTGTGCATACTTTAACCTGTTGCGATCCGTGGTAGTTGGTAAGTAGGGTCACTGCATATTATTATTATTATCCTTATTATTGTTATAAGCAGGTTATAAATAGTGTGTGTGTGTGTGGACCCTAAACTTCTGACCCGGGTTTGGAGGGTGCCACATATAACATACATCTGTCCAACCACCAGACAATTCCGATATTTCAATATCCCCAAACACTGTGTAATGAGCAAAAAGAAGCTTATCATGATCCTAGGAACTAGCTTATAAGCTAAGAAAAACATGATAATTGTTCATCCTTTGAGGGAGTACATTTTGTAATCAGTTTTTATATGTTAATATAAAAACTGTTGATTCTGTTAACTATTTTTGATTTTTTTGCATAAACTGTATTCACCCCCCTCTACAGTTGTATTACGGACCTAACAATTGGTATCAGAGATTTTTGTTAATATACAAACATTTTAAGATCTGAAAATCAATCTTTAATGGCAGACAAAGAACCATAACAACAGAATCCACCCCCACCTCCTCCACCAGCCAATCAACCTATCAATCATAATATGAGTAGATATGAGGCTATCACAGTTCCAATCTTGAAGATTCATTAATATCCAATATGGAAGGTAAAGATGGCTATGTGCCTGGAAGCAACAGATCCTGAATATCTAAACAGAATTTATGATGGTCCACACAAGCCAATAAAATTAGCTGTTGTTGTTGTTGGCATAGAAGAAAAGATGACTGATAAAGATAAGAAGGACTATTCTCCTGAGGATCTTTCATCTATTCTGAAAGATGCAAAAGTAAGACATATTCTTCACAACAGTCTTGACAGTATTATGTCTAACAGAGTAATTGGATGTAAAACTGCCAAAGAAATTTGGGACACCTTGGAAGTCAAGTGTCAAGGAACTACTGCTATCAAGAAGAATAGAGGGACAATACTTACTCAGGAGTATGAACACTTTGACTCAAGATCTGATGAGTCCTTGAATGAAATATATGACAAGTTTAAAAAGCTGATCAATGACATGTCTCTGGTTGACAAAGAATATGATCTTGAAGACTCTAACTTGAAGTTCCTTCTCGCGCTCTCGAAAAAATGGGATTTAAAACTCACATCAATCAGGGATAATTATGAATTGGATGATGTATCTCTAGATGAGATCTATGGAATGTTGAAGACTCATGAACTGGAGATGGAGCAGAGAAACAAAAGGAAAGGACCAAGAGCAAGACATGTTGCTCTCAAAGTTGAAGAGAAGCCAAAGGAGAAATCCAGGAGAAAAAGCCACTCCAAGGGAAAGGCTATGATTGCAAAGTCTGATACTGAGTCTACAAAATCTGATGATGACTCAGACACTGATAGTGAATCAGATACTGATAGTGATCATGACAACAATAAAGACATGGAACAAATGGCTAGTCTATTGGTGAAAAGCTTCAAGAAGATGGTCTACAAGAACTTCAAGAAAGGCAAAAGGTTTTCCAAAAAGGGTTCCAGTTCCTCAAACTAGATAAGAGGAACGATAAAAGAAATACTGATTGGAAGGAATCAAAATCTGGAAAATTTGACAAGTCAAAGGAAAGGTGTTATGTAATAACCCCAATTTTTGGAAATTTTGAAATCCTTATGAATAGTATTTTTGCTGAATGAGAAAACTTTTCATGCCACACTATGTAGGGGTTCTGATACGGATATTCTGAGATTTTATTAGTACTTTATATGGGATATAAGTGTATGTAAAGATCGTCAGAATCCAAATTCAAACACTTTGATTTTTCTCGGAAATCCACTAGATACGGAAAGAATTGAATATAAGGTAACAGGATACGAAGGATTTAAATTAAAGGATTATAAGAGAGGATCATAAAAAGGAATATAATGTATTGAGAAAGGTTAAGGGAACCTAAGTAATAAGATCTCGGGTATGATCCTTCAAACGATAAATGAAAAGATCTAATCAGAGGACGGCTGGTAGTAACCCAAGATGGACATAAGAGGTATGCTGATTTGACACGAAAGGACAAGGAATGGGAAGTAGGGGACCTAGTGTTGTTATAGGCATTCCCTTGGAAGGGGTTAATGAGATTCGGAAAGAAAGGAAAACTAAGCCCAAGATACATTGGACCTTTGAGATATTAAGACGGATTGGAAAGTTAGCTTACGAGCTAGCCCTACCCCCGAACCTGTAGCAAGTCATAACGTGTTTCGCGTATCAATCTTAAGGAAGTGTAATTCGGATGCCAGACAAATAGGGGCATATGAGCACATAAACATGCAACCCGACGTACCTATATGGAGTAACCAGGAAAGGTTATAGATTGAAAAAGGAACAAGTGCTTAGGAGAAGGATTATCAAACTATTCAGAGTTTGATGGAAGAACCACAATGTGGGAGAATTTCCTTGAGAATTAGAAAGTGTAATGCTAAGAGAGTATCCCTATTCATTTTCTATCTGATTCCGGGACGGAATCCTTTTAAGGAGGGGAGACTGTAATAACCCCAATTTTTGGAAATTTTGAAACCCTTATGAATAGTGTTTTTGCTGAATGAGAAAACTTTTCATGCCACACTATGTAGGGGTTCTGATATGAATATTCTGAGATTTTATTAGTACTTTATATAGGATATAAGTGTATGTAAAGATCGTCAGAATCCAAATTCAAACACTTTGATTTTTCTCGGAAATCCATTAGATACGGAAAGAATTGAATATAAGGTAACAGGATACGAAGGATTTAAATTAAAGGATTATAAGAGAGGATCATAAAAAGGAATATAATGTATTGAGAAAGGTTAAGGGAACCTAAGTAATAAGATCCCGGGTATGATCCTTCAGACGATAAACGAAAAGATCTAATCAGAGGACGGCTGGTAGTAACCCAAGATGGACATAAGAGGTATGCTGATTTGACACGAAAGGACAAGGAATGGGAAGTAGGGGACCTAGTGTTGTTATAGGCATTCCCTTGGAAGGGGTTAATGAGATTCGGAAAGAAAGGAAAACTAAGCCCAAGATACATTGGACCTTTGAGATATTAAGACGGATTGGAAAGTTAGCTTACGAGCTAGCCCTACCCCCGAACCTGTAGCAAGTCATAACGTGTTTCGCATATCAATCTTAAGGAAGTGTAATTCGGATGCCAGACAAATAGGGGCATATGAGCACATAAACATGCAACCCGACGTACCTATATGGAGTAACCAGGAAAGGTTATAGATTGAAAAAGGAACAAGTGCTTAGGAGAAGGATTATCAAACTATTCAGAGTTTGATGGAAGAACCACAATGTGGGAGAATTTCCTTGAGAATTAGAAAGTGTAATGCTAAGAGAGTATCCCTATTCATTTTCTATCTGATTCCGGGACGGAATCCTTTTAAGGAGGGGAGACTGTAATAACCCCAATTTTTGGAAATTTTGAAACCCTTATGAATAGTGTTTTTGCTGAATGAGAAAACTTTTCATGCCACACTATGTAGGGGTTCTGATATGAATATTCTGAGATTTTATTAGTACTTTATATGGGATATAAGTGTATGTAAAGATCGTCAGAATCCAAATTCAAACACTTTGATTTTTCTCAGAAATCCACTAGATACGGAAAGAATTGAATATAAGGTAACAGGATACGAAGGATTTAAATTAAAGGATTATAAGAGAGGATCATAAAAAGGAATATAATGTATTAAGAAAGGTTAAGGGAACCTAAGTAATAAGATCCCGGGTATGATCCTTCAAACGATAAACGAAAAGATCTAATCAGAGGACGGCTGGTAGTAACCCAAGATGGACATAAGAGGTATGCTGATTTGACACGAAAGGACAAGGAATGGGAAGTAGGGGACCTAGTGTTGTTATAGGCATTCCCTTGGAAGGGGTTAATGAGATTCGGAAAGAAAGGAAAACTAAGCCCAAGATACATTGGACCTTTGAGATATTAAGACGGATTGGAAAGTTAGCTTACGAGCTAGCCCTACCCCCGAACCTGTAGCAAGTCATAACGTGTTTCGCATATCAATCTTAAGGAAGTGTAATTCGGATGCCAGACAAATAGGGGCATATGAGCACATAAACATGCAACCCGACGTACCTATATGGAGTAACCAGGAAAGGTTATAGATTGAAAAAGGAACAAGTGCTTAGGAGAAGGATTATCAAACTATTCAGAGTTTGATGGAAGAACCACAATGTGGGAGAATTTCCTTGAGAATTAGAAAGTGTAATGCTAAGAGAGTATCCCTATTCATTTTCTATCTGATTCCGGGACGGAATCCTTTTAAGGAGGGGAGACTGTAATAACCCCAATTTTTGGAAATTTTGAAACCCTTATGAATAGTGTTTTTGCTGAATGAGAAAACTTTTCATGCCACACTATGTAGGGGTTCTGATATGAATATTCTGAGATTTTATTAGTACTTTATATGGGATATAAGTGTATGTAAAGATCGTCAGAATCCAAATTCAAACACTTTGATTTTTCTCAGAAATCCACTAGATACGGAAAGAATTGAATATAAGGTAACATGATACGAAGGATTTAAATTAAAGGATTATAAGAGAGGATCATAAAAAGGAATATAATGTATTGAGAAAGGTTAAGGGAACCTAAGTAATAAGATCCCGGGTATGATCCTTCAAACGATAAACAAAAATGAAAGTTAAGCGAACCGTATAACAGATCAGCGGTCATTAGGGAAACAATTAGGAAGTTAATCAAAGGGATTAGAGAGAGTGATGTTACCCAACCAATGAGAAGAGGACAAGGAGGGAAAGATGACATCACCACATGACATAGGCATGATATGGGAAGGAAGGAGATGTGGTGGCTTTTTAACCACACAAAATTAAGGGCAAATAGGTAATTAACTAAAACAAACACAAAATCAAACCAACCAAGCCAAGCAAATCATTTTCATCAAAAATCAAAAAGAAACCAAGGCATTGTTCTTCATAGCTCTCGGCTTTTTACTATTGCAAAGGGAGAGAAATTCAAAATCAAAGATCCAAGCCTCCTAAATTGGTAAGATAATTCCCTAATCATCTTTATGCTTAGTTAGGGCTATATCATGAGTTTAAGCCATCAATTCCTTCTCAATCTTCTTCATTTAATCAATGAAGAAGACAATGAATAGTGTTTTCAAGTTTTTAACTTGAAATTTTTCTTGATTTCCTTGAAGATCCAAGCATTCCTAAGACTTCTCAAATCTTCTTATGGCTTCCTAGCTCCTCCCACCACTTCAAGGAAGGTATATCATCTCCAAACCCTAGATTCCTATGTATTATAAGATGATTTTGATTAGTAGGGTGATATTGTAGCTTAATGTTTGTGATTTAGAGTTTGGGATTGAAATGGTATGGAAATGGAATGGTAAATGTTGTTGTTTTGGTTAAGAGAATGTAGTATAGTTAAATTCAAGCTTAGGCATAAGTTTGAATGTTAAAATTGAATTGGTTGGGGCTGATATGATGTGATAAGGATGGATGTTGGTTGTATGTTTGATTTGAGGTTGAATTGGGTTGGTTTTGAATGGTTTTAAATTGGGAAATCGCGCAAACATAGCCGTCGTAACGTTCGATTTTCTTTAGACTGTTTTTGTGCATAACATTAGGACCCAAGAACCCCCTGCTAGATTATGACCATGTCTAGATAGCTCGTGTTACGAGCTTCGTTTTGATATGTAGTTCGTTCGATTCCGATGCACGGTTTAGGAGAAACGACCGTTTCAAGTAACGGCGTTTTGCGAACAAAACTTTTCCCCTCGCCTTACTTTCAAACATAGGTTAAAGACCAAAAAGGGTTAATTAATGTATGAAACAATTATGGTAAGAGTGTTAGGCAGTTGGTAAGACACTCGCGAAGGAATCGCCTTAAAACTCGTAAAGGTTAAATTATTAAAAATGGTGGAGCCGAGGGTACCCGAGTGACTTAAGAGAATCAATAAGCGCAAAACAAGCGTTAGAGTCTAAGTTAGTTAAAGTATAGATTTACAAGTGACTTTGGTTTAATTCCAACTTACTTGTTGTTTATAGGTTACCAGACTCGTTCCGAGCCATTCGTAACCCCCAGTCGCTCAGGCATGTTTTCTACCCGATATACTGTTGTTGTGATATAAATATATGTATATGCATTATCTTGTGATAGTGCATGATTGTTATTAGCAAATTTTACGATATATTGGAGCATGCTGATATGGTATATATGCATGTCTGTTTCGTAATCTGGTTATCTATCTGTTGATTTCAATGCTTATAGTTGCATAATACCTATGCTAGAAATAAGCAAGTAGCTGCGTATACCCTTAGTATAGGGGATAAAAGATGAACATATTTCTAAACCGGGAGTCGATGTTCCCGAGTATATTATATATATATATATTTATATATATATGGATATAGTTTTTAAAACTATTGATCGAATAAGGTTTATTCGATACCTTTATTTTACTTAATTGAATATAAATTTGAGTATTCATTCGAGGGCTTATGACTCAGTTTAGTTTATTATTTGAATATTATTTGAATATTCATTCGAGGGCTTATGACTCAGTTGATATTATTATTGAATATTACTTGGATATTCATTTGAGGATGTATGACTCCTTTATTTTACGAATATTATTTATAGTATTCATTCGAGGTATTATGACTCCGCTTATTACTTAATAATATTCTTTATTGTATTAAAGAATAAGGTGTCGATAATCAAACTTATTTTTGATTATTCAAATAAAGATATTACTTTCGTATAAGTATATCTTTGATTATTTGCTATTCATTCGAGTATAAGTTTTCCAACTTCTACCTCCATTATTCTTTATGGGAATATTATTTAAATAATAATATTTAGATATTTCTTTCATATTGGGACTGATTTATTTCATAAATCAGCATTACTCCAAACATTCTTAAAAATGTTTTCGAGTCTTCAAAATGAATTTAAAAAGGGTAGAGCGGATCCCAAAACTTGTTTTCAAATTCAAGATCTTCCATTTTAAGGGGACTTGAATACTCGCTCAAAAATCTAAGGGATCCGGCTCTATGGTATATTTTATATTCGCAACAAGGTTGTAGTTTTGGTAAATGAATTGATTACTTACCCAACGTTCGGGAAGTAAGTCCATCTATTGAGTCGGCATAAGCAACATGGGCTCAGTGGGCGTCCATGATAGTGTAAGTGGCTCAGTGGGAGTCCATCAAATGCATAAATGGCTGAGTGGCAGTCCAGCATAAGGTCCTATTGAGACCAGGGTGATGACCAGTGGGGAATTCGTCCATCTACTAGTAGAAAAGGTTACTTATTGGTATCTTTGCCTGATCAGCAAGATATCAGGTTTATGCCAAAATTCTTTCCTTTCCAAATTTATTGGATATTGTAATTCTGTTCATACTTTACATGACAGAGGTTTTCAGGAAACGTATGTATATATATAGGTGTATATATATATCAGGACTTAATGAAGTATATCATAACTTCATTTCCTTCAAAATATTTCAAAGATTGAATCTATTCAAGTCTTATCTTGTAGTCTCATCAGTGTGATGAACTTTTGAAATTAATTATAACTTGAACGGTGGTAGTTCAAGTAGTATTTGGAAAAAGATATAAGTATATTGGAGTATCTTGTAACTTCATCTTTTAAACTTATATCTAGCAAATGATTATCTTATGTATGACAAAGATTTTCAGAAAAACGTTGAGACAAGGTTAGATATATTAGATCACCTTGCAACGATATTTTTATACAGTTATAAACTGGAACTTTGTGTATATTATGCATGGAAGAGGACTTCCAAGATTTTGAAAAGTATATATGTATATATACTAAATATTTTGCGACTTCATCGCATTAAAATATCAAACTTGGTCCATTTCTTTTGACCAAGACTTTCATGAGTACTATGAGAAGGCTCATATACTATTAATCATTATACATATTATTTTGGTGGGCTTGCTGCTCACCCTTGCTTTCTTCTTTCATCACACAACAACAGATAGAAAAGATGAACAGGACCAAGCTCCCGATTCGCAAGCGATTAGGAGACGTTCCGCAGTTTTTCTAGAAGCGTTGATGCCGCCGTAGCTGAGGTAGGAGCTACCAATAGGCTAGGCTTTCAACTTTTGATGTACCAGATTTATGTATATTTATGAATTGTAATAATGGCAAAGAAAATGTAAATTTATTCAGAAAACCTTTTAAGGTGTGTTGGCAGATAATTGTGGAATAAAATGACTTGTGATTATTTTTGGATATTCATCTCTGAGACTATAACTTGTGGTGTGTGTGTTTATTGTGGGGTCACAGTACAGAGTAGTTGAGTAATTATTAAGATTGGGTGTTATTAAGGGAAATGGAACTCGTGACAACCCGGATCCCCGACCCCGGATTTGGGGGTGTTATAGAAGTGGTATCAGAGCCAAGCGTTATAAACCTCAGAGATGATGTGACGTTAAGATAATAAGTTCACTAAGATAATAAGAATTCCTGCCAAGTTCATAGTCGGGCTACCTAACGTAGTACTGACAGTTAAAACCCTTACGGGAACCCTTATAAATATCATGATAGTAACATAGTTCGTTCTTGTATAGGGCAGCAGGGCACCGGACCCTGAGGTTCAGGAGCATCAGCATGAGGATGTTTTATTACAAGTTGGAGATCAAATTGTGAATCCGATGGAGTACCCTAATGAGGGACCGGATGAGATTCATATTGAAAATGTTGCGGTTGAGGATGTTATTCCGGAAAGGATTGTGACTGAGGAGGATCTCATGGAGGATCCTGATGAGAATGAAGAGAGGACCGCTGAGGAATTGATGACCGTAGTCAGGGCGACTACCAGAGCAAGAATGGCCGCGAGGGTGGCACTAGAGGATGAAGAGTTACCAAGGGCACAAAGGTTAATGAGGGCAGAAGGGGTGGGGCCTTCCACGACCCCAATTATACCAGTATCAGACCCTCTTCCAGAGGTTTCTGTAGACATCCATGAGGTTCCACCAATCCCTGTTCCCTCCCCTGTACAGAGCCCAGCACATACTGAGGAAATGCCACCTTTATCTCCTGCACCATTGTCACCTGATACCGTGCTTGGTTATCCGTTTGGATCTCCTGGGTCTGCGCCACCTGCACCCCATGGACTGCTAGATGCTACCACTCAAGCTTCTCTTATCGCCAATTATTATATGACTTTGGGTGGCCTGTCTGAGGCCCGTAATGTTAGGAGTGATTTGTTGGATCGACTTACTGCACCAAGGATTGAGGGCGAGATACTTCCGGCGGGATTAGCTCATAGCATGGAAAGGATTGAGGCTACCACCCGTGTTATAGCTAGAGGCCATCTTGAGGGTCAGATTGATCCAGCTCTACTTGCAACTATCCTAGACCTCATCACCACTTTAATGGAGCAGGTTAGGGATGTCGTGCGTGCCCGCATTTCTTGATCCATGGTAGTGTGCAGAGCCAGAGCAATCAGACAAGAATTTCATGCAGCACCGCTTTTGGAGGATTAGCCTAAGTTATGAATTATTAGTTTTAATGACGAGATGACTATCTATGGTAGTACTTTTGGGATAGGAGCGATAAGTTCAAATGATGTAATCCTCTTTAATATGTTCAGTTGTTGTACCCTCGAACAAATGGTTACGTATATATTCGTTGATTTTAGTTCAGATCAGTTTGTTTGTGATAAATCACATTGTTAATTGCTCTGTTAACACTTAAGAGAGTGTCATGAAGTTTATCGAACTTGAGAATTCATAATTTGCAATCGTACAAGGACTAAACGAGGGGAAGACTTAAGCAAAGTAAGTAAGACAAATATCCGGAGATTCTCAAAATTTTCCAAGTAATATGCCCCCACAAGGAATAAGATTAGGGGCAAACCTTGAATGTGATAATCAGGGAGGTCGCAATTAAGATATAAAGAACCCGGAATATAATAAAGTGGAAAATGAAGATTTTAAATTAAAAGATGACCCCAATTATGGGGAGTAGGAAGAAATATTTAGACTAAGAAAGCAAAAGTCGAGCGAGATAAGGAGACCCGAGACGGTAGTCCTATACGGAAATTCATGGACCTGTCTAAACAGAACTTATATTTTATTCCCAACCACCACCTTGAGGAAACAATGTGGTGTGAAATTCTTTCAGGACCTCTAAGTCGCTAAGCTCTCAGAGTTCCAAGGAACAAGCTGACCCAGTCGAGGCAAGAGCCTGGCTAAAGGAAATATAGGAATCATTTGAGATTCTAAATGATTGACGAATCACAAAAGACTGTTTTTATCCCTTACCCTCCTAAGAGAGAGACCACACGCTGGTGAAAGACCAAGGAAGGCACGGAGCAAGAGATTATAATAAACTGATTTAAGTTCAGTCAATTGTTTTCAGGAAAGTACTTCCCAAGGTTATAGAGATAGAGTAAAAGCTTTAGAGCCAGAACAAAGGCAGACGAGTATGATGAATTATGAATCTAAGTTGTAAAAGTTGTCAAGATTCATTCTAAGGACACGAATCCAGAATGACGGGATGTTTGAAATCAATGCTTGTGTTGTGCTGGTTCATGAAATAATGATAAGAGAAAGGAAAATAAAAAGAAACTGAAGTGGAAAGGAATACAAGGGCAATAGAGTTTGAGGTATGGTAAGGGAGTTGGGTATGAGGAAACCCTAAAGACTCGTAGCAATAGACATAGAAAAGTATGCATTCGTCAGGATGAGGGTGATTCACCATGAGTTGAAGTTGATGGTTGAAGGCATAAGAGATACATATAGTTTACCCCCTGTAAGTTTGGAGGATTTGAGGAAACCTTGAGATAGTTTGAAGGATAAATAATGAGACGCGGATAGACTGAGGAGACAAGGAAGTAAGAAATTAGGAAAATTGGATGAAGGAAGTGACCTTCAAGAATGTAAAGTATAAAACCGGTGGCTCGATACCCAGAAAGGGGGACGCCAGGTATGAAAGATATCCCAACATTGAGGTGACTGTTGAGATAAACAACAAAAGTAAATAAGGAATTATTAAGAAGAAGTTCACGTTGAACACGACCAATATCTTCCAGAACATCCTTGTTATCGTTACCAAATTAGGCAAGACAAGCGAATAACCGTAGTTATCTTTAGGAGGCCATACGGATTGACCTCAATTTGAATAAGGATGTTATTATGAAATTATGTATAGACTATCGAGGTGGGAATGATTGAATAAGACACCCTTTTCAGGGATATATGACTTGATTTATCCATGGAAGGATGCAGGTACCTTTTAAAGGTGGAATTAAGGATAGAACATTGGTAACTTAAAATGAATCCTAGGGGACTGCATAAAGGTTGGCATGTCACCCTTAATAGGGACAGTATGAGTTTTGACAGTATGATTGGGAAAGGGTTAAGGTAACAACAACCTTTAAGAATCAGTGGAGAAATTTTTCAGAAGTATATAGATAATGGTTCTAGTATTAGTAAATGATATTGTGATATGCCCTGTATCTAGGGAATACAGGAGGAACGATTGAAGAATAACCTTAGAGGTTTTATAAGGAAAAAGGTAATATTCAAAATTCTCAAGAATAGAAAGGTGGATAAAGGAAATATGACGTAATTATAATGATGCCAAGTGGGGCACGTGTTACACCACGAGAAAGTATGGATCGAACCAGTAATGGTCGAAATTGTTCAGGGCAAGTAGGACTTAAGATAAAAGATGTTCTAAGTATGATTGAGAATCAGTCTTGACAGTGATTAGCCTCTAAAGACTGAGGCAATAACTTATGGAAAAATGGTAAAAAAAAAAATTTACTCATCTGATTTTAAGGAAAACATCTTCACTCAAGCAGTGATCGGAAATAGGGTAGAAAAATTAGTGGAAGTGGTTAAAATGAAATTGAATGTAAGGAAATTTTACTATCAGGAAAGGCCAAAGAGGTGGCCGACACTTTAAATGTAAGAGGATAATTATAGGCGCTCGTGCGAGAGGAATACAGTGATGATGGTTAAAGCTGTGAAGGTTGTATTATGGTTTGGAAGATTGACATTCCTTCTGATGACTGTGCAATACCCAACCGTAATAGTAGTTGGTAAAGGTTTAATTCGTGTAATCGCCATGAACGGGCTATCTATCTTAGAAGGTCCTATCTTGAGATAAGCCAGGACCATGTTTCAAAAAGGACTAAACGAACCTTTGAGTTAAGTCTTCTATTTAAGGCATATGATTAAGAATGGTATTAACCTGCTATCGTTGCCTTGATTGAAACTCTTCTGCAATTTTATCTGCTTCATGTCATGAAAGTACGTCAGAGTTTGGAGTGTTCTTCATGAATTGTGATTGGTGGTTATGTTAACTCCTTAGAAGGATTTGATACGACATGTATGGACTCCGTATAGTTAGATATTAAGATTTCATGGAACGTGAATGACGACAGTAGGTCAGTAGTGGACCATAGTAAGGCAGCAATGATTCTGCGAGTGGTGAGCTGATTACAACCGTGAGAGTTGTATTTGAATGGTTGTTGAGATTGAGTACCACTAATCGGGTCGTGGTAGTGTATAAGTTATCATTGATAGACTAATTAAGTAGAGTATCTACCTAGTGAATATTTATTCTTTCTTATCGATAGAGAGTCGTATTATTATACGAGGAAGGTTGCGGTGCAAGCATAGAATTCTAGTAACGATGATGTCTAGAATGAGATCCCAGGTTCGATTTTCGATATCGAGGGAGTTTCAAAGGTGATTGTGTATAAGCTCAAGGAAGAGCCTGGGTACATAGAATGATGGACGGAATAGCAAAAATATTTAGGCATGTGAAATACGATGCTATAATACTTGATGTTGATATAAATACTTATATGTTTTGTTCTCCTATGACAAACCTCTATAGTTCAGAGGTAGATTCCAAGCCAGATATTTTATGGCAATAAAATTTTTATGAATATACAATTCTCTTCAGTTCGTTCTTTTCTCTCCTTTTCATTTCATATAAGCTGAGAAGAACAACCCTTCCAGAAGGGGAGGTATTGCCGAATGACTATCTATCTGTGTGATAGAAGCCGAGTAGGATACCAGCTATTGTTTAATTGCTTGTCAAGTACTAAAGGCTGGCCACCTTCTGTACTAACTATGCGATATAACAAGTGTTCATGATCATAGTGATCTCTCAACAAATTCATTTACTTCTATATGATTGATCAAAGTTTGGGAAATAGAAACATCTGAAAAAGGAGTAATAAAGTTGTGGTAGTATTCGGAATGGAAACACATTCGTGATACTAAGGTTGACGCGTGTATTAAAAGGTTATAGAATGCTAACGAGCAAAGGTGTAACCAGTATAATATTAGGAACGGAAGGTAGTAGCGATTACGAACTGGAAAAGAATGGGTATTGAGACGCCAAAGCTATAGTGCTAGAAGCTGTGATAAAATTCCATGCAATAGACTTGAAAGAATTTGGAATGATCACTTAATGCGGATTGAGTTATCTTACGACAATAGATCATATGTCATTATCGAGATATCGCCTTATGAGATCCTTGAGGGAAGACAATGTCGATCTCCCTTATGTTAGGATGAAGTTGTAGAGCGCAAGATGCTCGGACCAGCAGTGGTCCAAAGGACCAAGGATATGATAGATCTAATCAGAGGACGGCTGGTAGTAACCCAAGATGGACATAAGAGGTATGCTGATTTGACACGAAAGGACAAGGAATGGGAAGTAGGGGACCTAGTGTTGTTATAGGCATTCCCTTGGAAGGGGTTAATGAGATTCGGAAAGAAAGGAAAACTAAGCCCAAGATACATTGGACCTTTGAGATATTAAGACGGATTGGAAAGTTAGCTTACGAGCTAGCCCTACCCCCGAACCTGTAGCAAGTCATAACGTGTTTCGCGTATCAATCTTAAGGAAGTGTAATTCGGATGCCAGACAAATAGGGGCATATGAGCACATAAACATGCAACCCGACGTACCTATATGGAGTAACCAGGAAAGGTTATAGATTGAAAAAGGAACAAGTGCTTAGGAGAAGGATTATCAAACTATTCAGAGTTTGATGGAAGAACCACAATGTGGGAGAATTTCCTTGAGAATTAGAAAGTGTAATGCTAAGAGAGTATCCCTATTCATTTTCTATCTGATTCCGGGACGGAATCCTTTTAAGGAGGGGAGACTGTAATAACCCCAATTTTTGGAAATTTTGAAACCCTTATGAATAGTGTTTTTGCTGAATGAGAAAACTTTTCATGCCACACTATGTAGGGGTTCTGATATGAATATTCTGAGATTTTATTAGTACTTTATATGGGATATAAGTGTATGTAAAGATCGTCAGAATCCAAATTCAAACACTTTGATTTTTCTCGGAAATCCACTAGATACGGAAAGAATTGAATATAAGGTAACAGGATACGAAGGATTTAAATTAAAGGATTATAAGAGAGGATCATAAAAAGGAATATAATGTATTGAGAAAGGTTAAGGGAACCTAAGTAATAAGATCCCAGGTATGATCCTTCAAACGATAAACGAAAACGAAAGTTAAGCGAACCGTATAACAGATCAGCGGTCATTAGGCAAACAATTAGGAAGTTAATCAAAGGGATTAGAGAGAGTGATGTCACCCAACCAATGAGAAGAGGACAAGGAGGGAAAGATGACATCACCACATGACATAGGCATGACATGGGAAGGAAGGAGATGTGGTGGCTTTTTAACCACACAAAATCAAGGGCAAATAGGTAATTAACTAAAACAAACACAAAATCAAACCAACCAAGCCAAACAAATCATTTTCATCAAAAATCAAAAAGAAACCAAGGCATTGTTCTTCATAGCTCTCGGCTTTTTACTATTGCAAAGGGAGAGAAATTCAAAATCAAAGATCCAAGCCTCCTAAATTGGTAAGATAATTCCCTAATCATCTTTATGCTTAGTTAGGGCTATATCATGAGTTTAAGCCATCAATTCCTTCTCAATCTTCTTCATTTAATCAATGAAGAAGACAATGAATAGTGTTTTCAAGTTTTTAACTTGAAATTTTTCTTGATTTCCTTGAAGATCCAAGCATTCCTAAGACTTCTCAAAGCTTCTTAAGGCTTCCTAGCTCCTCCCACCACTTCAAGGAAGGTATATCATTTCCAAACCCTAGATTACTATGTATTATAAGATGATTTTGATTAGTAGGGTGATATTATAGCTTAATGTTTGTGATTTAGAGTTTGGGATTGAAATGGTATGGAAATGGAATGGTAAATGTTGTTGTTTTGGTTAAGAGAATGTAGTATAGTTAAATTCAAGCTTAGGCATAAGTATGAATGTTAAAATTGAATTGGTTGGGGCTGATATGATGTGATAAGGATGGATGTTGGTTGTATGTTTGGTTTGAGGTTGAATTGGGTTGGTTTTGAATGGTTTTAAATTGGGAAATCGCGTAAACATAGCCGTCGTAACGTCTGATTTTCTTTAGACTGTTTTTGTGCATAACATTAGGTCCCGAGAACCCCCTGCTAGATTATGACCATTGCCATGTCAAGATAGCTCGTGTTACGAGCTTCGTTTTGATATGTAGTTCGTTCGATTCCGATGCACGGTTTAGGAGAAACGACCGTTTCAAGTAACGGCGTTTCGCGAACGAAACTTTTCCCCTCGCCTTACTTTGAAACATAGGTTAAAGACCAAAAAGGGTTAATTAATGTATGAAACAATTATGGTAAGAGTGTTAGGCAGTTGGTAAGACACTCGCGAAGGAATCCCCTTAAAACTCGTAAAGGTTAAATTATTAAAAATGGTGGAGCCGAGGGTACCCGAGTGACTTAAGAGAATCAATAAGCGCAAAACAAGCATTAGAGTCTAAGTTAGTTAAAGTATAGATTTACAAGTGACTTTGGTTTAATTCCAACTTACTTGTTGTTTATAGGTTACCAGACTCGTCCCGAGCCATTCGTAACCCCCAGTCGCTCAGGCAAGTTTTCTACCCGATATACTGTTATTGTGATGTAAATATATGTATATGCATTATCTTGTGATAGTGCATGATTGTTATTAGCAAATTTTGCGATATATTGGAGCATGCTGATATGGTATATATGCATGTCTGTTTCGTAATCTGGTTATCTATCTGTTGATTTCAATGCTTATAGTTGCATAATACCTATGCTAGAAATAAGCAAGTAGCTGCGTATACCCTTAGTATAGGGGATAAAAGGTGAACATATTTCTAAACCGGGAGTCGATGTTCCCGAGTATATTATATATATATATATATTTATATATATATGGATATAGTTTTTAAAACTATTGATCGAATAAGGTTTATTCGATACCTTTATTTTACTTAATTGAATATAAATTTGAGTATTCATTCGAGGGCTTATGACTCAGTTTAGTTTATTATTTGAATATTATTTGAATATTCATTCGAGGGCTTATGACTCAGTTGATATTATTATTGAATATTACTTGGATATTCATTTGAGGATGTATGACTCCTTTATTTTACGAATATTATTTATAGTATTCATTCGAGGTATTATGACTCCGCTTATTACTTAATAAAATTCTTTATTGTATTAAAGAATAAGGTGTCGATAATCAAACTTATTTTTGATTATTCAAATAAAGATATTACTTTCGTATAAGTATATCTTTGATTATTTGCTATTCATTCGAGTATAAGTTTTCCAACTTCTACCTCCATTATTCTTTATGGGAATATTATTTAAATAATAATATTCAGATATTTCTTTCATATTGGGACTGATTTATTTTATAAATCAGCATTACTCCAAACATTCTTAAAAATGTTTTCGAGTCTTCAGGGACTTGTTTTCAAATTCAAGATCTTTCATTTTAAGGGGACTTGAATACTCGCTCAAAAATGTAAGGGATCCGGCTCTATGGTATATTTTATATTCGCAACAAGGTTGCAGTTTTGGTAAATGAATTGATTACTTACCCAACGTTCGGGAAGTAAGTCCATCTATTGAGTCGGCATAAGCAACATGGGCTCAGTGGGCGTCCATGATAGTGTAAGTGGCTCAGTGGGAGTCCATCAAATGCATAAGTGGCTGAGTGGCAGTCCATCATAAGGTCCTATTGAGACCAGGGTGATGACCAGTGGGGAATTCGTCCATCTACTAGTAGAAAAGGTTACTTATTGGTATTTTTGCCTGATCAGCAAGATATCAGGTTTATGCCAAAATTCTTTCCTTTCCAAATTTATTGGATATTGTAATTCTGTTCATACTTTACATGACAGAGGTTTTCAGGAAACGTATGTATATATATAGGTGTATATATATCAGGACTTAATGAAGTATATCATAACTTCATTTCCTTCAAAATATTTCAAAGATTGAATCTATTCAAGTCTTATCTTGTAGTCTCATCAGTGTGATGAACTTTTGAAATTAATTATAACTTGAACGGTGGTAGTTCAAGTAGTATTTGGAAAAAGATATAAGTATATTGGAGTATCTTGTAACTTCATCTTTTAAACTTATATCTAGCAAATGATTATCTTATGTATGACAAAGATTTTCAGAAAAACGTTGAGACAAGGTTAGATATATTAGATCACCTTGCAACGATATTTTTATACAGTTATAAACTGGAACTTTGTGTATATTATGCATGGAAGAGGACTTCCAAGATTTTGAAAAGTATATATGTATATATACTAAATATTTTGCGACTTCATCGCATTAAAATATCAAACTTGGTTCATTTCTTTTGACCAAGACTTTCATGAGTACTATGAGAAGGCTCATATACTATTAATCATTATACATATTATTTTGGTGGGCTTGCTGCTCACCCTTGCTTTCTTCTTTCATCACACAACAACAGATAGAAAAGATGAACAGGACCAAGCTCCCGATTCGCAAGCGATTAGGAGACGTTCCGCAGTTTTCTAGAAGCGTTGATGCCGCCGTAGCTGAGGTAGGAGCTACCAATAGGCTAGGCTTTCAACTTTTGATGTACCAGATTTATGTATATTTATGAATTGTAATAATGGAAAAGAAAATGTAAATTTATTCAGAAAACCTTTTAAGGTGTATTGGCAGATAATTGTGGAATAAAATGACTTGTGATTATTTTTGGATATTCATCTCTGAGACTATAACTTGTGGTGTGTGTGTTTATTGTGGGGTCACAGTACAGAGTAGTTGAGTAATTATTAAGATTGGGTGTTATTAAGGGAAATGGAACTCGTGACAACCCGGATCCCCGACCCCGGATTTGGGGGTGTTACATGTTATTACTGTGATGGGATTGGATACTTTGTAGCTCACTATAGAAAGCCTAGAGCTGAGAAGAAATAAGCTTTAATCATCAAGAAAAAGAAGTGGGATGATACATCAGAATTAGATGATGAAGTCAGCTATGCTCTCATGCCAAATGCTGACACTAAGGATAACACTTTTGAATTAAAGGTACCTCAAAGCACACTTACTTTTCATACTGATGATATCCATGAATTAAGATTATTTCTTAAATCTCTACATTTTAGTTATAGGGATCAAACTTTAGAGAATAATAGGATCAAGAGTGAAAAATCCGAGTTAAAGAAAATGAATGATCAGCTAGAAATTGAGTTAGTTTCCATGCTAAAAATTCAAAGAGAGAGAGAGATAATGTTGTTTATGTTAAAGAAAAACTATTAGAAAAGCATGCTTATCTAGAAAAGGAGTTAGCTAAAGAAAGAGAAATTATAAAGCTTTGGATAACTAAGGAAAAATAACTCAGGAAATTTTAGAAAATGGTTGTTGGGGATTAGGATTTGGTTATGCAAATAGATCTAATTATAATAAGAAAAATGGAAAAGAAACTGAGAGAATTAAACCAGTAAATACTGATACTAAGGTTATACTGAACAAGGTTCAAATGAAGCCTATTAAGTTTAATTCAAGCGTTGATGTTGTTAAGTTTGTTTTTTAGGTAGTGAAAGGCATATGTCATAGCCTATTCGTTTATTCGAGGATTTAACTCAACTCAAATAAGAATGTAATAAGTAAATAGTGGATCTATCATCAGAGAGATCTCACAAAGTAACATCTGTCAAAGGATAAAGAAACATTGTTCATCTGCAGACTTGAAGATTCACTGGAAGAAGTTCAAGAATTTGATCATGCCTCAGTGATATAAATCAAGATCGTGGATTTAATCAAGTGACAGAGATCTCGTCAGGGTATCATTTATTACAAGGATTTAATCAGAGTATCAAAGTCAAGACATGAAGAAACGTCACGGAAGTTAGTCACTCATGAACCAGACAGTACATCGAGTGTCAGCATTGAAGTGGCGGAATTGATTCATAAGTCTCAGTGATTTTCAGAAGATTGTCAGAAGAATGGATGCTGCTCAGGATTAGTATTAATTCTCTATTAATTAATTAAGTCATATAATTTAATTAAGAAAATAAATTATATCTGCAAAGATTAATTTATTGATTAATTGAATTAAATTGATTAATTAATTTAGAATTAATATTGAGGATTTACAAGATTTTAATTGGTTTAAAATCTGCTTAAATTCAAAACAAGACAATTCATTTGAACTAGTATGACAATCGGTATGACAATTGATAGTCATACCGAAAGTCATGCCAATACATTTAATTGTCTTATTAGAATTTCTGTTTAGATTAAAATCTGATTATTAATTCAGCAAGACAATTTATTTGAACTAATATGACAATCGGTATGACAATCAATAGTCATACCGAAAGTCTTGCTAGTTCATTTTGATTGTCTTGCTAGTTGTAAATATTGTCATACCGAAAGTCTTGCTGGCCAAAGAGATTGTCATGCCAGTACATTTTTCAGTTCGGTGTTTGATAAAAGCAGCAGAAGACTTTTACTGATCAATATATTTTACAGAATCCAATCAAACATAACACACAAGAGAAAAAGGAGCGGAAAACAAAAGCATAACATTTTATTTTTCATCTGCTTTTCTTCAAGATTAAATTTCTAGATTGTAAAGTTAAATCCAATCAACTAGAAATATTTATCTTGTTCTTGTGTATCAATCTAGCGGATTAAAATCCCTAGAACTTAATCTCAAATCGCATTTAGCATTTGATCTTTTAATTACAAAAATAGAAAAAGTTCATGTCGAATTTATTCTAGATTTGTAATAATTGATTTGAGATTAATCCCTTGTAACCGATACCGTAGTTGTAACACCTTTCAAGTTTAATAAAAGTTTTATTTAACTTGAATTTTGTTTCACAATTTTATTCCGCATTTTATTCGATTAAAAGGTATTGTTTGCATTCAACCCCCCTTCTACAAACAAATTGGGACCTAACAATTGGTATCAGAGCCTTCTGATTAACGTACAAATCTAGATCCTAGACTTTTGTGTTTCTTTCACTTCTTGAATTTTTTATTCACTCAAAAAATTCATAATGACTACACAAAAAGTTGGAACCGTTAAAATTCCACTTTTCGATAAAGAAAATTATGTTATGTGGAAGAAGAAGATGCTACTGTTTTTACAGGTTGCTAATCCCAAATATTTGCAAGTGTTGAAGAAGGGTCCAAAAATTCCTATGGTTATTGAACCAGAGGTAATAGAAAATGATGTGGTGATCACCAAAGCGAGAACTTATGTGAAGGATCCTGAGGACTTCTCTCCTGCTGAAATAGAAGAAGCTTCCCTGGATGCTAGCCTTCAATTAATCTTAGTAGATTCCCTTAATCCCCTGATGAATAGACATGTGATGAATTGTAAAGATTCCAAACATATCTGGGAAACTATTGAGATTATTAATGAAGGCACAGAGGAAGTTAGGGAGAACAAACTAGAAATCCTAACCTCTGAGTATGAATACTTTAAATCCAATCCAGGGGAAGGAATCACTGAAGTGTTTGAGAGGTACAATGCATTGATCAACAACCTGAACATTAATGGTAAATACTATTCCATCAGGGAGGTCAACAAAAAGTTCCTTTTAACACTGCCAACTCATCTCGAACATAGAATCACTGCCATAAGAGAAGCAAGAGATCTGAGTGAGATTTCTTTGGAAAGGCTCTATGGTGTGTTAAAGACTTATGAGTTGGAGCAGATTCAGCAGAAGGAAGTTTACGGGAAAGGAAGAGTGGTCAACACGTCTACTGCTCTAGTAGCTGATGAACAACAACAACAACCACAATATCAACAACAATCTCAACAGTCAGAAAGAATGGTACAGTCTTCCAAGGTTGAAGATAATGTGATAGTAGCAGAATTTGATTCTCCTACTACAAATCAATCAGGAGATGATTATTATTCCTTGGAAGAACTGGAGCAATTGGAGGATGAGTCAATGGCCCTGATTGTCAAGAGATTCTCAAATGTCAGATTCAAAAGGAATCCCAAGTTCAAGTACAAGTCCAACTACAACAGATTCCAGAAAGGTGGATCTTCATCCTCTAACACCAGCAGTGGTGGGTATAAAACAGGGATGGTTGATCGAAGCACCATTCGATGCTTCAACTATAATGAGTTGGGACACTTTGCCACAGAATGCAGGAAGCCAAAACAAGCTAGGAAGAACTCTTACGATTCTAATCAGAAGAGTAAATCTGAAAGGGCGTACCTGGCAAAGGGAAGAAGCTGGGATGATACTGACAGTGAAGATGAAGAAGTTGGGAATCTTGCTCTCATGGCTAGTAATGCAAGCACCTCATCGTCAAGAAAAGAGGTAAAATTTACTGATGCTGAATTAGTTTATCATCTAGGAGGTTCCTTAGATTGTGCTCGTCGTGATAATGAATTGTTAAATCAACAAATCAAAGACCTTGAGAAAGAGGTCAATGAATTAAGACTTGTGCACATTAATCAAGATAAACTAAAAGAACAAGTATCTTTTCTAGAGAATAGAGTTGACTGTTATAGAAAACTTGAAACTATTCTTAAAGACAAGATCACTGGTCTTGAGGCTAAGGTTAAAGCTTACTTTAATTCTTGTTCGAAGTCCAAAGAGTTTTACAATAAGCAAGCTGTTAATCAAACATCTGGTATAGGTTATGATTACAATGCTGCTATTGGAAAATTAGGCATAAACTCCCCTCCTCATGTCTGTGCTAAAGGCAGGAAAGTACCACATGTGCTTAAGGGTGTTGATGAACCCCTCTATAAAGAATCAATTGCTGAACCATTTGATGAGACCTCTTTTATTATTCAAGAAGAAATCTGTGCTGAAGATAATGCTAATGGGAAAGCTGTCTCCAAGTCAAGTGTGTCAAAAGTTCCAGTCAAGGTTGTGAAAGCAACTGAGACTAACTCAGACACACATGAGTTGGATAACACAAATGCCATGTCTACCATGCATAAGTTGCCTATTGTTAATCCTTCTCATAAAGCATGTGGTGTTCCTGATTGTATGTCTTGTGCTTTTAATCTGATGTTTGCTTATTTTAATGGTAAGCATATTTCTAATGATAAGACTACTCCTCGTCATCATGTGAATAATAGAAAGCATGATAGGTCTAAGACTGCTAGTCCTCCTAAAGCTAGAAAGGAGACATTTGTGCCTAAGCCTAAACAGAAATTTGTCAAGGCTGTTCACAAGGTCAAATGTTCAGTCATTGAGAACGTTGAGAATATTAAAATTAAGAATGTTGTTTTGCCTGATAAAGGCCAATTTTACAAGTATGCCGGACCCAACCAAGCTTGGGTTCCGAAGAAGGTCTAATCCATTTGTATTACAGGGCATTAAACAGGTACAACCAGTAGTGTGGATTCTTGACAGCGGATCGTCAAGACATATGACCGGAGATAGAGCCCTGCTATCAAATGTGGTTGAGAAAGTTGGCCCAGTGGTTACCTTTGGAGATAACAGCAAAGGTTTAACGGAGGGATATGGCTGTTTGCTAGCTGGAAATGTTATCATTGAAAATGTATATGTTGTGCAAGGACTTGAACACAATCTGCTTAGCATTAGTCAGTTCTGTGACAACGGCTACAATGTTTTATTCGACAAGCTGAAGTGTCAGATTCTGCACAAGAAAAGTGAAAAACCCTCCTTAATGGGAATCCGGAAAGGAAATCTGTTCGTAGCTGACATGAACTCTGGAAGCAATCTTGAAGTCAATTGTTTCTATGCAAAGGCATCGTCAGATGAGAGTTGGCTATGGCACAAGAGACTTTCTCATCTCAATTTTAAAACAATGAATTCTCTTGTCAAAAGAGAATTGGTAAGAGGTCTGCCTCAGCTGGAATTCTCTCCAGAAGGACTATGTGAGGCTTGCCAGAAAGGAAAGTCAAAGAAAGCAAGTCACAAAGGCACTGACACATCTTCCATAACTGGTGTTCTGCAATTATTGCACATGGATTTATTTGGTCCAGTTAATATCCTTTCAATGTCAAAGAAGTGTTACTGTCTTATGATAGTTGATGACTATTCCAAGTATACGTGGGTTTCATTTCTTCACTCTAAGGATGAAACACCACAAGTTGTGATTGATCATATCAAGATGATTGAGTTAGATTCTAACGTCCCTGTTAGAGCAATAAGGTCAGATAATGGGACAGAATTCAAGAATGCACTTCTCAATGGATTCTGTACAGACAAAGGGATTACCAGACAATTTTCAGCTCCTAGAACCCCTCAGCAAAATGGAGTGGTAAAAAGGAAGAATCGTACATTGATTGAAGCTGCAAGAACGATGTTAAGTGAATCAGGTCTTCCAATGTACTTTTGGGCTGAAGCTGTCAATACTGCATGTTATACTCAGAATCGAACTCTAATCAACAAAGACTTCATGAAAACTCCTTATGAGATTTTGAATGAACAGAAACCTTCTATCAAATACTTTCATGTATTTGGTGCCAGATGCTTCGTGCTCAAGGATGGAGATGATCGTCGTGGTAAGTTCGAGGCAAAGGCATATGAGGGTATTTTTGTTGGATATGGAAGAAGATCATATAGAGTGTATATCATTGATCAACACAAAGTAACTGAAAGTGTCAATGTTACATTTGATGACACTAAACTCCCTAGTATCCAAACTGAAGATCCTTCTGAGAAACTGAAGTTTGATGATACGTCAGATTCAGAATCAGAACATGGTCAAGAACCTGAGGTTGTTGCTGGTGAAGAACCTGTTAATCATGATGATACTCAAGGTAATAGTGATGGAAACTTTGGCAACAATGAAGATACCACTGCTACTGACGGAGAATCTTCAAGTCAACATGGCAACAACTCAGGGGGAGATACTGAAGGATCATCTAGTAGGACACAACATCACAATGAATTTCAAGGCGAATCATCAAGATCAAATCTTCCAAGACAGACTGTCTGGAATAAAGCTCACCCTTTTGAGTTGATTATTGGTGATCCAGATGTTGGAGTCAGAACTAGACGTGCTACTCAAAATTAGTGTCTGTTCTCAGGATTTCTTTCTGAGATGGAACCTAAGAAAATTGAAGAAGCACTGACTGATCCAGATTGGGTGATTGCTATGCAAGATGAACTCAATCAGTTTGAAAGTCAACAAGTCTGGAAACTGGTACCTAGGCCTGTACACAAGAAAGCTGTTGGTACTAGGTGGGTATTCAGGAATAAACTAGATGAAGATGGTGTGGTTACAAGAAACAAGGCAAGACTGGTAGCTAAAGGGTATTCTCAAGCTGAAGGCATTGATTATGATGAAACCTATGCTCCAGTGGCTAGACTTGAGGCCATCAGGATATTTCTGGCATTCGCAGCATTTTCAAACTTTAAAGTTTATCAAATGGATGTCAAGAGTGCCTTTCTGAATGGGAAGCTGGATGAAGAGGTGTATGTAGAGCAACCTCCTGGCTTTGAAGATCCAGATCATTTGCATTTTGTCTACTTTCTTTTCAAGGCAATCTATGGTCTCAAACAGTCTCCAAGAAAATGGTATGACACTCTCTCTGAATTTCTTATTGAAAATAGCTTTGTTAGAGGTGTCATAGACAAAACTCTCTTTTCTAAAAAACATAAGAATGATACTATATTAGTCCAAGTCTATGTGGATGATATAATATTTGGGTCTACTAATGATAATCTCTGTAAGAGATTTGCTAAGTTAATGCACAACAAGTTTGAAATGAGCATGATGGGAGAGCTGAAGTTCTTCCTTGGATTACAAGTAAATCAAAGGTTAGATGGAACATTTATTTGTCAATCCAAGTATCTCAAGGAACTCCTCAAAAAGTACAATCTAGAGGACTCTGCATCAGCAAGGACTCCATCAACTACAGCTGTCAAGCTTGGACCATGTGAAAACTCCATTAAGGTAGATGTCACAAGCTACAGAGGTATGATTGGCTCGTTACTCTATCTTACTGCAAGTAGACCAGATATTATGTATGCTACATGCTTATGTGCAAGGTTCCAAGCGGATCCTAGAGATATTCATCTCATTGCTGTTAAACGAATCTTAAGATATCTTAAGGGAACACCAAATCTAGGTATTTGTTACCCTAAAGAATCTGGTTTTAACCTTGTCGGATATACAGATTCAGATTATGCAGGAAGTGTTGTTGATAGGAAAAGCACCTTAGGGAGTTGTCAATTTCTAGGTAGCAGACTAGTCTCATGGTACAACAAGAAACAACAAACAGTTTCCAACTCAACGGCCGAGGCTGAATATATTGCTGCTGGAAGCTGCTGTGCTCAGATCTTGTGGATTAGGAACCAACTACGAGACTATGGCTCTGTATTGAACAAAATTCCTATTTTATGTGACAATACAAGTGCAATAGCCATCACCAACAACCCTGTGCAGCACTCGAGGACAAAGCACATTGACATCAGGTATCATTTTATTAGAGAGCACGTCATGAATGGTACTGTTGAACTATTTTTTGTTCCAACAGAAGAACAAATAGCAGATATTTTCACTAAACCACTTGACGAATCCACATTTACCAGATTAGTTGGTAAATTGGGCATGTTGAATAGTTTTAGTGATTAATTTAGTTAATATCTGGGATCTGTTCTTGAATGAATTTACAAATTTATTTTATCATTTTATCATATTTCTTGCTTATTTCTATGTAATTTATATTATCTTATCTGTTTTTATTTTCCCTACTTGTTAAATTAAAATATCTCAGAATAATTTATTTTCTCTAAAAATATTTTTCTATGAATTTTATTTGCTAAAATTCAATAGAAATCTATTTTTAGAATAAAAATAATAAATTCTGATATATTGTCTTTGTTTCTGTAAATATTATAAGTCTGTATTTCAGTTTTACTAATTTGTTATATAATTTCAGTACATAGATATATATATTTATATAAGTCTGTACATATTTGATTGTATTTCTACTAAAATGACAATCGGCAAGACAATTGAAATTGTCTTGCTGAAAGTCATTTCAGTACTTATATTTATATATACTTATTTTCATGAAATCGGTTTATTTCCAGAATGACAATCGGCAAGACAATTGAAATTGTCTTGCTGAAAGTCATTTCGATATATAATTGTCATATTAGTGTTTTTCAGTATAGTTTATACTGGCAAGACAATCGGTATGACTATCAATTGTCTTGCCAGTTATAAACAATATATATATATTTTCTTTTATTTTATACTGGTATGACAATCGGTATGACTATCAGATTGTCATACCAGTTATATATACTCAGTGTTTATTTTGTTATTTCTTTTATTTCTGTTTTTTTCTTTCCTTTCTTTTGCCTGGTATGACAATCGGTATGACAATCCAGGATTGTCATACCAGCTGTAATATAAAGGCGTACAGTTCAGTTTTCCTTCAAATCACAACAGTTTTCTTTTCTTTCAAAAATTCGAACAGTTTTCTCTCCTCTCTCTCTCTACTCGATCTAAATAAATCAAACCCCAACTGCCATTGTTGATCTTAATTGCTCGAGTTTTTACTCAGCATACAAATTCATCACTTTGTGATATATACATACAAGTATATATATACAGAGGTGCTGTTGGATATTTTGGTTATTTTTAATTTTAATTTCAATTTCTGTTTTGTGTCTTTTGGCTTTTCAAAATTGCGTTTGTGAGTTAAGAATTTTAACGAGATACATTTCTGTCTAAATTTTTCGATTATAATTAATTTAATTCGAATTATTAAATTAATTTAATTAATTCGAATTTTCTTAAATATTATTCTTAAAATTCTGAAAGTGTGTGTCTTATTATTATTTTAAATGGCTCTCAATTTCCAAATTGTCGCGCATAATCAGGTTGGTTATTTTAATCCAGAAAAATGTGATGTGGAAAAATTTAAGCCATGGATTAGATTTTTAAATGACCATTCGATTGTTAGCTCTGCTATTAAATCAAATGTGATTTTAAACGTCGATCTACTTAGACTGATTTGCACAACCTCTACTGTGGCCGATGATTCAAAATCTTTTTCATTCACCGTCGCAAACACACAGTATGTAGTTGATGAAACAGTCGTCAATCGTGCGTTAAATTTTCCACTAGACAATTTCTGTAATTTACCCTCGGAAAATGATATCACAAATTTTTTCCATACTATTCACTATCAGGGGGTGATCAATTTAACCAAACTTTCTAAATCCAATTTGGTGTCTGAATGGGATATTTTCTTCGATACACTTTCCAAAGTGTTTTCCAATTGCACAAAATCCAATTTTCATAACATCACTTCCACTCTGCAGTATATTGGTCTTGCGGTTGTTTTTAATCAAAGGATCAATTTTGGCAAACTACTTTTTTCCATTCTCTTGAGACGTCTAACTTCTGCTTTACGTGATCATTCTACAAATCGTAAGGTATCATGTTACTATGCTCGTTTTCTCATGCTTATAGCAGATCATCTTCTCTCACCTGAACACAAAGCCCTTTTTGCTAACACTGCAGTAACCGAACCCCCTCCAGTTAGCAAAAAGATTTACACTCGCCAAGACACAACCTTCAAATTCATGCAAGTTCCAGTACTTGTATCTGCTTTCATGGCCACTTATATTCCTTTACCTATTTTCAATCTTCCCGGTCATGAACAGCAACCTCAACCTCCAGTGGTTCAAGCCACCCAGGCTCCTCCAACATCAGATGCTCTTCCATTACAGGTAGTAATTCCTCACTCTCACTCCCTTCCTACTTCTGTTGAAAGACCCCCAGTGGTTGATAGGGCTGACCATGAAGTTGTAGAACCACAGCTTCAAACCCAGGTCATAGAGCCAAACACAAAGTCACATTCTATCTCAACCTCTCCCCCACTGTCTAAAATGTTACCCAGAAGATTACTAGGAAGTAGTGCATTGTTAAATATGAGTGAACCCTCAGCTCTGCCTCCTTCTAAGAAAAGAAGAACATATTTTGAGGCATCTAAAAGCCCATCCTTGTCCTCCCAACAGGACATGGACTTTGAAATGGCCAATGAACAGTTACTAGAGGCATTCTCTCAACAGGATGCATCTATTGAAATTCGCCATAGGGCCATGGCATCTTGTACTGAGTCAAGCACAATTCCATTACTCACAATGGAACCATACACTTCCCTAGATCATACTCAGGACACATAGCGAGGAGTGCACGTAGAGTCGGTTACAGTGCCTGCCATAGTTACGGCAGAAGAGCAGTCACATGCTTCAGAGGGAAAATCTGACTCTCCGCCATCCTTAATAGAGTCATTTTCTCCCTTCCCAGATCAAACACCTCTGGCTCCCTCATGGGATTCTCCACTCGCAGATTTATCTGGAGAAAGTGGAGGGCAACTCGGTCAATCTATCCCTGAAGCAATTCAGACATCTATTTCACATGAAATGATAGGTTTGACTGAGGATCGGGACTCGCGAATTCCCATTGCACCACCACTGACCTCTCTTGAAGAGGCTAGGGTGATTTTTACTGCAGGTACAGAAGAACAGCAACAGGAAGACTCCTCACGAGCAATTATATTGAGAGAAACACAAGCACGTGAGGTGAGTAAACCAAACACGAGTGAAATTCAGGTGAGAGCACACACAGACACAGATACTCAAAACCTGTTAGCTCAAATTGCTGCTCTAAAAGAAGAACTTGCTAAAAGCCAAGCTGAAGCTCAAGCATTCAAAGCACAAGTGGTTGAACGGTCTTCTTCTTCCACCTCTGTCAACAATCAGCTGGCAATCATAAGGAATGACATCTCAGATCTCAAGACCACTGTAATACCAAAGCTCAATTCCATTCAGGACACTCCAACTTTATCAGCTGATGACATATCCAACTTCTGCTCTCTACACACAAGAATGACTTCTCTTGAAGACCTCGTTGAGATGAATCATTCACTGGACTCCTCAAGATTTCTAAAGATAGAGACGGGCATGGAACATCTCAATGAAGGGATGAAGCACCTATATTTCATGATCAAGAATTCTCATTGCCCTAATGAAGAACAAAGAGCTTATTTTGAAGGACCGTCTGGTGGAGGATCAGGCTCTGGAGGTGATGGAGGTTCCAAAGGAAGGTCAGAAGAGGATCCCTCAACTAAGGGGGAGAAGAAAGGGAGTAGTGCCAAAGGGAAGGAAAAAGATACCTCTGCTGGAGACAAATGAAAGGCTGATGATGTCTACTACAGTGGAGAACAGGGTGACTTTGATATTTTTGACATTCCCACTGAACCAGTTCAGGAAGATAAAGATGGTTTATTTGAAGCTGAAGAGGAAAGTGATTTTGGAGAATGGGAAGAAGAAGCTCAAGTGGATCCTCTGTTTGAGAAAGAATTTCAGAAGGAGCAGTCAGAGATGAAAAGAAAAGAAGCTGAACTCAAGAAGGTCTCTCAGATCATTGACATGAGGAAAGACATTCAAAGAACATAAACTCTTCAAAAGCAACGTCTTCATGACATTAAGGCTCAAGAAAGGAGAAGAGATGTCAGACTGAAGATTGGTGAAAAATGGGATGAAGCTAGGAGAGTACTTGATATGCCTCAGCTGAGCACTAACAATGATAGGCAGTTCCTACATCTTCTTGACAAGCTGGAAATCTCAAATCCTAACAATGACATGTACATGAATGCTATCAAGACTGAAGTCTCAAGGATCACAGCTGCTTTTGATAGATCCCTAAATGAGATGAGCATTTTTGTATATTGTCAGAGTGAAGGATCTTTCAAGGTGTCACTTCATCTATTTGAGAATCGTTCTTTGTCAGAGATTTGGGTTCTTTTAAACAAAGTCAAAAGAAGCTCAGAATTGAATGAAGTTCTTCGAGAAAGGCTTAAAGAGTTTGCCAGCAGGGCTAGTCCTCAAGTGGTCAACAATCCTCATCAGGTGAGATTCTTTAAGTCTGATTGTCTTCAAATCTGTCAGCTAGATGTATAATCTCTTAAAGACTACTCAGCTAAGCATCTGGTCTGGATGGAACATCATTTAAGAACTGCTAGATATTCATCCATGTTGAAGACTCAAGCTGCTGATTTGATTCAAGCTTATTGTGAAAAGAATATTAAAAGGTACAATCAGATCAAGAATAAGCTGAAGTCAATTAGAGTTCAACCAGTCAGACCAGCAAGCTTCACTTCAGAAAAGGATCGTGTCTTTGACAAGGAATTGCTTCAAGATTTAGAAGAAGGTGAAGTCAGAAGAGAAGACAACTGAAGTCAATTAGCTCAAAACTCAATGTAATATGATTAGAACTTTATGAATCAAGATAGTCTAATGTAGTTATATGTTCAGGCTAGAGGAACATCTATCTTGTATTCACTTGTAAATTTCATTTGGAATCTGGAAAATGTTAAATATAATCCAGAACTTTTCTGCTATTTACTTTGCATTACTGTTTATATCTTTTTCTTATTTGTTAGTTGAGTTATCCTCTAGGTATTTGTTGTTATTGTCTAACAAGCAAATAGGGGGAGATTGAAAGGCATATGTCATAGCCTATTCGTTTATTCGAGGATTTAACTCAACTCAAATAAGAATGTAATAAGTAAATAGTGGATCTATCATCAGAGAGATCTCACAAAGTAACATCTGTCAAAGGATAAAGAAACATTGTTCATCTGCAGACTTGAAGATTCACTGGAAGAAGTTCAAGAATTTGATCATGCCTCGGTGATATAAATCAAGATCGTGGATTTAATCAAGTGACAGAGATCTCGTCAGGGTATCATTTATTACAAGGATTTAATCAGAGTATCAAAGTCAAGACATGAAGAAACGTCACGGAAGTTAGTCACTCATGAACCAGACAGTACATCGAGTGTCAGCATTGAAGTGGCGGAATTGATTCATAAGTCTCAGTGATTTTCAGAAGATTGTCAGAAGAATGGATGCTGCTCAGGATTAGTATTAATTCTCTATTAATTAATTAAGTCATATAATTTAATTAAGAAAATAAATTATATCTGCAAAGATTAATTTATTGATTAATTGAATTAAATTGATTAATTAATTTAGAATTAATATTGAGGATTTACAAGATTTTAATTGGTTTAAAATCTGCTTAAATTCAAAACAAGACAATTCATTTGAACTAGTATGACAATCGGTATGACAATTGATAGTCATACCGAAAGTCATGCCAATACATTTAATTGTCTTATTAGAATTTCTGTTTAGATTAAAATCTGATTATTAATTCAGCAAGACAATTTATTTGAACTAATATGACAATCGGTATGACAATCAATAGTCATACCGAAAGTCTTGCTAGTTCATTTTGATTGTCTTGCTAGTTGTAAATATTGTCATACCGAAAGTCTTGCTGGCCAAAGAGATTGTCATGCCAGTACATTTTTCAGTTCGGTGTTTGATAAAAGCAGCAGAAGACTTTTACTGATCAATATATTTTACAGAATCCAATCAAACAGAACACACAAGAGAAAAAGGAGCAGAAAACAAAAGCATAACATTTTATTTTTCATCTGCTTTTCTGCAAGATTAAATTTCTAGATTGTAAAGTTAAATCCAATCAACTAGAAATATTTATCTTGTTCTTGTGTATCAATCTAGCGGATTAAAATCCCTAGAACTTAATCTCAAATCGCATTTAGCATTAGATCTTTTAATTACAAAAATAGAAAAAGTTCATGTCGAATTTATTCTAGATTTGTAATAATTGATTTGAGATTAATCCCTTGTAACCGATACCGTAGTTGTAACACCTTTCAAGTTTAATAAAAGTTTTATTTAACTTGAATTTTGTTTCACAATTTTATTCCGCATTTTATTCGATTAAACGGTATTGTTTGCATTCAACCCCCCTTCTACAAACAAATTGGGACCTAACAGGTAGGTTCAACTTCAACACCTAAATTAAACTTAAATACTGATAAGAGTGAACAAGTTCATACAAGATCAGTAAATATTGGTTTAATGTCTCAGAAACAGCTTAAGCAAAAGCAGAAGGAATTACACATAAAAGACAAGGAGAAAAAGCCTAGGAAAAATAGGAATGGTAAAGTAGGTGTTAATGAAAATGGTACTTATAAAACCGCTCCCAATGCTCCTAGAAAGACATACTTGAACTGTGGTAGTACTAATCATCTTGCTAATTCTTGCAGTAAGAATAAAGAGATAAATACTGTTCCTCCCAAATCAGAGTTTAGGAATAGAACAGTTAGATATAAACCACAACATCCTTGTTTTCATTGTGGTAGTGTGTGGCACTCTATTTATACATGTGAAGTGTGGTGCCCTCCAAACCCGGGTCAGAAGTTTGGGGTCTACACATACACACACCTTATTTATAACCTGCTTATAACAATAATAAAGATAATAATTATATGCAGTGACCCTATTTACGAACTACCACGGACTGTAATAGGTTAAAGTATGCACACAAGCCACCCACACACTTATATTATAAACGCCCAAATCCCAACTATTCAAACTTACAACTGAATATTAAATATTATTACAAACTTCATAAACTTAAACTATTCCAAAAGCTGTCAGCTAGCTTAACTCGATCAACCTGGACCCCTAGCTCTCGCACTATATTGGGGATCCTTGCTACCAATAGGTTCCTTCTTAACTGGAAAAGAACATAAATAATATTGCGCAAATGAGTTAACTAGCTCAGCAAGTCACATTGACAAGACTGAGAATAACGATCATCAAGTGAAAAGAGTTAAGATATCAAGTGAACAATGAATAATGATTTAGAATTGGATATTATATTTTTATTTTAAAAACCAAGGTTAGGCTGCTGATCAGTCACGCACTAACCCCGAGAAAGGCATACAGCTCTGCTCTAATTACTGGATCCAAGGCACACATTGGCCTAACTTGACCACCAATCTGGTCTGACTACGAATCTGGTCCATAATTTTATAAAACAATCCAACTCTAACATAATAACAAAATAAACAATGCAAGGCAATAAACAAAATCATAAGCAACATTGGATGTTCAATAATAAGATGGTTTCAATCTTCACAAATGAAATATGGCCATCAAATGGTGAAAGAAATGGATAACAAAAGAATCAAAGTTTCAAGGTTATTAGAATTTGGTCTTTCAGAGCGTAAGGTACAATGGTTTGAATATGTAAGCAATCTGATTTAGTGTTTGGTATTTAGCTTGCATGTATTTGTGGAGTAGTATCATATATACGTGGTTCGTATTCAGGGATTTAACAATCAATGGTTTAGAAAGAATAAGGTTTACGGCTCAAAGAGGTTTAGGGTTCAGTGCTTCAAAGCACTTGCAATATAGGACTATCAATAATCTACAATATATCTCGAGAAAGTTTAGAACACTTGCCTGGTACTAGCTTGCTATACTTCACCAATTTCCAATCACAATCTCCTATTCCTCGACTATCTGTTTCCCTTTCCTACACCTTTCCTTTTCTACTCACATAACATAAGTATTTTTCAACACTCAACTCATACGATTCTATTTGGTATACACTTCTATCTACCCTTCGTTTTACTCAAATCCGACTAACGGATTGAAAGTTACGCTGGAAACAAGAAAATACTGAACATAAAGACCGACAGTCAAACAAACAAGTCACATATAGCACATAGCATGTCAAACAATCAATGAAATTTCATTTATAAGGAAGTCTCGGGTCATAAACAGTCTTTTGGGTATTTAATATGATTTTTAAAATATTTTTCGGAGTCAAAATGGGTCGTTGGGTCAATTTTAAAATAATAGACAGGGTTCAGTTGGCCAAATCTGGCTTCAAAATAATTTTATAATAATTATCGAGCCTTGAAAACAATTTAAAATAATATTTTAAAGCTCAAAACTTTTTTTTGGAATTTTTAAATCAATAATAAATAATTAAATCTAATTAAATAATTAATTAAAATCATTTAATAATTAATTAAATCAATTAATCAATTAATTTTCGAATTAATTGAGCGATTAACTATTAATTATTAACTAAAATTAATTAACTAATTAATTCAGATTTATTTTTGAATGAAAAATAATTTTTGGAATTAAAATAATAATTTTTGAAATTTCCAGTAATTAAAACAATTTTTTATAATTAAAATAAATATAAAATATAATTTTTAAACATTTTATAAACAAGAATCCAAAATATGCAAACTCCGGAAACCTGGGGGACTAAACTGTTTCGTTTTTAAAACTACAGGGGCTAAACTGCAATTTTGCAGTTCACCCAGCCGGAAAATGACGGTCTCGCCGGAGAACTCGTCCCCGGCACCGTCACACCTCCCTCTCCTCCAGATATAATCTACACAACACCAGGAACCTATTCATGCAATCAAATCACATTAATAATCTCAAAACTGGACGGAACGATCGAAACAAAAACTCGCCGCCGACTATTTCTAGAAAAATCCGGCGAAAACTTTAAAAGCTAACTCCGTTCAAACCAGGAGTCGTATGATAACATACTATATATGAATCAATTCTAAATTTCAAGGGGAACAAAACCCACTATCTCTCAACATCTGATTACCCCTAAATAAGAAACCCCCAAATTCAATCAAGAACATTCAAACAAATTATAAACCCTAATTTCAAAATTCAAAGATTAAACTTAATTTTGAACATGTTATTGAACTCCAAATCAGTCATATGACATATCAAAATCATCAGGAAAACAAGCTCTACAACATACAATCATCAAATCATTCAAACAATCATCCAAACAAAAATTCATATTTTTAATCAAAATAATTCGAAAATAAATAAAAATATATAAAATCAACCTTTGATTCTGCAGTAAAACGAGTTCTGGAATCTGATAGTACTCCTCAAACCCTTCAATTTGGTTACTCGAGCTTTCCAAACAAAGATCAATAACACCTTCAAAAACTGGTTTGATTTTTAGAAGATTTTATGAATATATGAATTTTCTCTGTAAAATTCTATAATTACTGTTTGCAAATGATTTTCGGTACGAAATAAAATACGGTAAAGGCTATTTATAATTACAGAAAATTAGTATCCCGTTGGATCATTCCGGATATAAAATAGTACGTTTGTTTATTAAAACAGATCCAAACGGTACCGGTTTTCGGGATAATTATCTGTTTGGTCACGCACACTGTAGAAGGGGGTTGAATACAGTGTTTATCACAATTAAATTGAATTAACGAACTTAAGTAACAGAAAGCAGACTTTATTCAATATAATAAACTCTGTTACAATATGGAATTGTCCTCTCTCAGTGATGAACAAATATCACGAGAGCTGCTAGGGTTACAACGAATATTATTCTCGATAATGATAACACATATAGTGTAAACCCTATGTCTGTTGTTAGGGCGAAAACACGCACTAATATTCACACAAGTATACGCGTTCGCAAGTAGTATAAGATATAAATCAGATTCGTTCCCACAGAGACTGGTTTATGTTAAGTTCAATTTATGCACCTATGCAACAATGTATGGTTATCGCTCAATGCTAAGACAAATAACAAATTGGGTTTTGGTTAAACTAAGAGATTATACTAAATAACATTAACTAAGAGAATTGAGGTCGAATTACTATATATGACAAACATGGGATTCTAAATTCATTAAATACTTCATTCAATAGCCTTTTCATTCTTAACCTTAGCATGTGATGGTGATGACACTAATCAGATAACACGAAACTGATAAACGCCAACTCTCGTTACACGAGTACCATTCTACCAGACATCCACAAAAGAGATAGAAGCTGAATAGGCACCAATTATATTGAGACCCTATATATCTATAGAATTTGACAACATAACGGTTTAAGAACAAGTTATCTTTCATGATTACATAGGGCAAGTCAAATGGTTAGATTTACCTACGAATCATGCATACACATACATGAACCTATGCTAGCATGGCAAGTTCTAAACCGCTATATTCACTGTCGCTTTAATAGAGATTAACACACTATCTTATATGTTAGCTACGCACAGAAGACGAATAAGCACAACCAATACTAGGATATCAATCAATCACCACACACCAAGATATCGAAACAAATTAACTATTGAAATCCATAAGTAAATCCGCTAGAACCCCATGATAACGATTAGCCCATAATAGAACTCATCATCACCATGGGTTCATATGAAAGCATGGTATAAAACAAGGTCTTAATAAACTAAATAATAATCAAAGTACGAATAAACGAGATCTAGGTTCAACAAGAATGAAAACGAGCATCCAAAGTTACAACTAATTCAAAGAATCACAAGTTGAAAACAAAATCTTCTTTTTTGGAGTTGTTCTGTGCTTCTAGGTCTTCTCCTTGGTATCCCAATCTTCCCGGATGATGAAAACCCTTTTTTTAAGTATATATACGCCCCTAGTGGACCTGGACCCTTAAAATCGTCAAATTCCACTCAAAAAAGGCTTTTTCAGCGAAATCAGCGACCAGCCGCGCCCTGAGCGGCCGCTCAGCTCTGCTGAGCGGGCGCTCAGCTACTGACTGGGAAAATATTCTGATGAATCTTATTTTGGCCATAACTTGAGTTCTACTCGTCAGAATTAGGCGATTCAACTGCCCACGCGAAGCTATTGAGATTCTCTACAACTTGAAAATGGCCTTGGCTTCCAGTTCTGATCCCTTTTCATCATATTTCCTTTAAAAGCTCTTTTCTTCATATAACTGATACCTGAAATACAATAACACAAAAACTCATCAAAATACCAACAACTTGAGTCCAAAATACCAATTTAAGCTTGTAATAAAGCATTCCAAGTGGATATAAAATCCACTTATCACACCCCCAAACTTGAATCGATGATTGTCCTCAAGCATAAACAGACTCAAAACTACAAAACAAACCTAATGCATGAATGCAACTACGTGAATGCAACTAAATGATAATGCAATCGATCCCCTCAGAATAAACATATCCAAATGAATAAGCCAATGCCTCTAAGAATGCAATGACTTTAAACATAGCTCGAATAAATCCCACAAACCAACTCACAAACCAGAAACGTGCATGTGTGGAATGCTTAACAGATATGCTTCGAAACTAGATCAATCCCCATAACTTAATTATCCTCAAGGCAATCACAAGCTTATACGAAAAATATATTCTAGACACAAAATGACTTATAACACTTCAAGATTATTGGAGTTTATTACGGAATCATGCTTTTATTCAACACGTAATACAAATGCTTATTTGATCGTGCAATGAGTGAGGTCCACAAAAGACTTATGCAATAGTATCCATTTAGCGAGCGTTAGGTTAGCGGATCCCAGCTAAAAAAAACCTTAGGTCACTAGGCACAAAGTCCCCTAAGAACTTAATAACTCGAATACCAAAGAGCCCACTCGTGATCAATTGTGCATTGAAACCATATTCTCTTTTTTTTCGTTTTTTCCTTTTTTTTCTTTCTCTTCTCTTTTTTTTTTCAATTTCTGAGCAAGTGCGTTTCACTCCATCTTGCTCAACCCTAGACTACTCACATATAATACGAGCCGGCTACTAGCCATTTGACGCCTAGCCTTACAACAACTAGCAATGAAATCCAAGTTTTTCTCTAAATAAAAAAATCAGTGTTTTCATGTCATTACGAGAATATCACAAATTCTAAATATAACCAAGTGATTAAATCTCAACAACAAACAAGTATGATCATGATCTAGATCAAAAGTAACCCTATAAGACTTTGTGAAAATATTTGTTTCTGGCATGCAAATCAATTCATTAAGACTTAAACATCCCTCTATTCGTCATCACCACACTCAAATCAACATCAACTTATCAAATATCATAGTTCATCTTAAGGGATCATGCTAAATATGCATGCAAATGCAACTATATGAAATCACATAAAAACAAACAAATATGTCCTAAATGAACAATCATACAAAAATATGAATGAACTACAACTAAACATGCAACATAAATCTATATGAACTATATGAACACACACACTACTAATCCTTACATTATCACCCCCAAACTTAAAATTTTCAATATCCTCATTGAAGGTAATAATAAGGATTTCAGGCATACCTAGTCATCGGAAAGATCACCCTCTTCGGGTGGAGGATTAGGTGGCCAATCAACCTCGCCACCAGTGTCTCGAACAACAGTACCGAAAGCATGTGTCAAATCTGCAACAAAATGACGGTGAATGTCGTGCATGGCCTCCATACGCCTAGTCACTCGCTTGTACTGCTCATCACCAACACCAGTCCTATCAACTACCTGCTGCACATGAGAAGAACCCTCTATAGGCATTGGAATATCCGTCCAGCCACTCTTTACATCATCAAAAATATATCCCAACCCCTTATCATGGGGTGCACCCAAGAATGAATAACTCAAGTGCTTTGGTAGTGGGTGAAGCTCAAGTATGGAAACATCTTCAATAGACGGCTCAAGACGGTCTTGAGAAAATTTCAGCTCTGCTAACCCAAGAGAATCGAATGGCAAATCCAACTTCCTCTTCTACAGAGGTGCATTCAAAACCTGCATTTGCTCTACTTTAAAGCACTCCTCTTTAGCTGTGAGTAACTTTATTTCCTTGAACACATTAAAAGTGACCTTTTGATCGTAAACCTTCATCAAAAGCTCTCCTTTTTGCACATCGATCATAGTTCGACCTGTAGCCAAGAATGGTCTTCCCAAGATAATGGGAATCTTCTTATCTTCCTCGAAATCAAGAATTACAAAGTCAGCAGGGAAAAAGAGTTTATCTACCTTGACCAAGACATCCTCCACTATACCTCGTGGATAAACGATGGAACGATCAGCTAGTTGCAATGACATGTATGTTGGTTTCGGATCAGGCAGACCAAGCTTCTTGAAGATAGATAAGGGCATCAGATTGATGCTAGCTCCTAAATCACATAAACACTTGTCGAATGATAAGTTTCCGATGGTGCAAGGAATAGTGAAACTCCCAGGATCTTTAAGCTTCGGAGGTAACTTCTGTTGCAGCACAGCACTGCATTCCTCCGTGAGAGCAACTGTCTCTAAGTCATCGAGCTTCACTTTCTGAGAGAGAATACCTTTCATAAACCTCGCATAGCTAGGCATCTGTTCAAGAGCTTCAGCGAAAGGTATGCTGATATGAAGTTTCTTGAACACCTCCAAAAACTTCTCAAACTGCTTATCCGGCTTTTTCTTCTGCAGCCTCTTTGGAAAAGGAGGTGGATGATAGATATGTTTCTCCCCTGTATTACCCTCAGGAGGAGTGTGTTCCACAGTAGTCTTCCTTGGTTCCACCTCTACTTCCTTCTACACATCTTCTTCAGCCACAACTGCATTTTCTGAATCTTGAGATTTTTCAGGCTCTTCGTCTTGCTGAATTTGGGGGCTTGCGACCTTTCCAGACCTTAAGGTGATGGCATTCACATGTTCTTCAACTTCCCTCTTTCCTGGATTGGCTTCTGTATCACTAGGAAGCGTTCCTGGTGGTCGATTCAATAAGGCATTAGCAATTTGCCCTATTTGGTTCTCCAGAGTCTTGATAGAATTAGCCTGGCTTTGGCATATAAGAGCCTGGTTTTTGCACATAAGCCTCAACTCCTCCAATTCAGATTTTTCATTCGAAGATAGACCTGCATCATGAATTTGTTGTTGAATTTGGAGTTGTTGTTTTGGTGCAATTTGTTGCTGAAAACCAGGAGGGTTGAATAGCTTATTTCCAAACTGCTGGAACGGCTGTTGCATCGCATTCTGATTGTTGCTCCAGCTGAAGTTAGGATGATTCCAGTTGTCAGGATGATAAGTGTTTGGAACTGGTTACTTCGATCTCTGAAAGTTGCTCACAAACTGAGCTGAGTCGCTAGATATAGCGCATTGCTCTGTTGCATGCAGACCTGCACACAACTCACAAACATTAATTATCTGCTTAACACCATAGTTAGCCAGAGAATCGATCTTCATAGACAACGCCTTTAGTTGAGCAGTGATAGCCGTAGCTGCATCCACTTCAAGAACTCCTGCTACCATGCCCTGTGGATATCTCTGGGTTGGATACTGATATTCATTAGCAGCCATCAGTTCAATTAGATCATAAGCTTCCTCATAGCTCTTTGCCCATAATGCTCTGCCTGATGCTGCATCGAGCATGGGTCTGGACTGTGCTCCCAACCCATTGTAAAAACAAGTGATGATCATCCAATCAGAAATTCCATGATGAGGACACTTCTTAAGCATCTCCTTGTAGCGCTCCCAAGCTTTACTTAGCGATTCTCCCGTTTGCTGGAGTAATAGCGGTTCTGATTGCAGCTGTCTTCGCCATAGGGAAGAATTTAGTGAGAAACTTTTGAGCAAGATCTTCCCAATTAGTAATCGAACCAGCTAGTAGAGAGTGTAACCAGCTCTTAGCCTTGTCCCTCAAAGAGAATGGGAATAGTCTCAGCTTCACAGCATCTTCAGAAACACCATTGAACCTGAAGGTGTCGCAGATCTCTATGAAATCCCTAATGTGTGTATTGGGATCTTCCGTTGGAGAACCCCCAAACTGGATTGAATTCTGCACCCATTGAATTATGCCAGGCTTGATCTCAAAGGTATTAGCTGTGATAGCTGGTCGGACAATGCTAGATTGAATTCCATTAATCTTGGGTTGAGAAAAATCCATCAAAGCTCTCGTTCGTGCTACTGGATCTCCCATTGTAATGAGTACCTGAAACATAAACAAGTAAACCGTGAAAGTAAAAGAATCTGAGTCACTGAACTTTAACGACCACTGATGACAAGCACATAAACTAAAAATTAACACCAAGTCCCTGGCAGCGGCGCCAAAAACTTGTTAGGGCGAAAACATGCGCTAATATTCACGCAAGTATACGCGTTCACAAGTAGTATAAGATATAAATCAGATTCGTTCCCACAGAGATTGGTTTAGGTTAAGTTCAATTTATGCACCTATGCAACAATGTATGGTTATTGCTCAATGCTAAGACAAATAACAAATTGGGTTTTGGTTAAACTAAGAGATTATACTAAATAACTTTAACTAAGAGAATTAAGGTCGAATTACTATATATGACAAACATGGGATTCTAACTTCATTAAATACTTCATTCAATAGCCTTTTCATTCTTAACCTTAGCATGTGATGGTGATGACACTAATCAGATAACACGAAACTGATAAACGCCAACTTTCATTGCACGAGTACCATTTTACCAGACATCCACAAAAGAGATAGAAGCTGAATAGGCACCAATTATATTGAGACCCTATATGTCTATAGAATTTGACACATAACGATTTAAGAACAAGTTATCTTTCATGATTACATAGGGCAAGTCAAACGATTAGAGTTACCTACGAATCATGCATACATATATATGAATATATGCTAGCGTGGCAAGTTCTAAACCTCTATATTCATTGTCGCTTCAATAGAGATTAACACGCTATCTTATATGTTAGCTACGCACATAAGATGAATAAGCACAACCAATACTAGGATATCAATCAATCACCACACACCAAGATATCGAAATAAATTAACTATTGAAATCCATAAGTAAATCCGCTAGAACCCCATGATAACGATTAGCCCATAATAGAACTCATCGTCACTATGGGTTCATATGAAAGCATGGTATAAAACAAGGTCTTAATAAACTAAATAATAATCAAAGTACGAATAAACGAGATCTAGGTTCAACAAGAACGAAAATGAGCATCCAAAGTTATAACTAATTCAAAGAATCACAAGTTGAAAACAAAATCTTCTTTTTCGGAGTTGTTCAGTGCTTCTAGGTCTTCTCCTTGGTATCCCAATCTTCCCGGATGATGAAAACCCTTTTTTTTAAGTATATATACGCCCCTAGTGGACCTGGACCCTTAAAATCGTCAAATTCCACTCAAAAAAGGCTTTTTCAGCGAAATCAGCGACCAGCCGCGCCCTGAGCGGCCGCTCAGCTCTCCTGAGCGGCCGCTCAGCTCTCTGAGCGGGCGCTCAGCTCTCTGAGTGGGCGCTCAGCTCTGCTGAGCGGGCGCTCAGCTACTGACTGGGAAAATATTCTGATGAATCTTGTTTTGGCCATAACTTGAGTTCTACTCGTCAGAATTAGGCGATTCAACTGCCCATGCAAAGATATTGAGATTCTCTACAACTTGACAATGGCCTTGGCTTCCAGTTCTGATCCCTTTTCATCATATTTCCTTTAAAAGCTCTTTTCTTCATATAACTGATACCTGAAATGCAATAACACAAAAACACATCAAAATACCAACAACTTGAGTCCAAAACACCAATTTAAGCTTGTAATAAAGCATTCCAAGTGGATATAAAATCCACTTATCATCTGTATTTATATACTACACAGTTACAAGATAATCGCTAATTGATATTAAATATAATTCTGCTTCCTAAAATATATCAATCAGATATCTGTTCTTCCAAGTATTCTATTCTTCATAGAATTCCTTCTTCATGCATATCTCTTTTTACGTTTATCTTGATCTTCTTTCCTTTCAATCAGCCGCCTTCCTTATCTGAAAGTCTCCTTAAGTCCTGATATTATCTCCTGATAAATATCTCCTGATAACTTAAGTTCTGACCACTTAAGTTCTGACTTCAGTATAAGTACTGATTTCCAGTTAAGTACTGATTTTTCCTGTTTAAGTAAGATCTGAAAACTAAACAGAAATCATATTAGACATTACATTATCAAATATATCTAACAATCTCCCCCAACTTGTAAAATTGCATAATATACAAGTTTAACAGATATTTGATGATGTCAAAAACATTAAGTACAAATGCATGAGAATTTAACTAGATAACTATAACTTACAGTCCTTAAAGCTTTACCAACTTTAACTTCTGATAACAACTTCAGTCTGTATACACATCAGAATTTGAGCAGTTGTAGATCTTGACTTGGCTTCAATTACTGATCTCTTTGATACCAGGAGTTGTTCTGAGATAGTTCTTTAACAAACATCTCTCAGCATATTTAAGTTCATCAATCATCCTCCTTTTAGCATTCTTCAATTCAACTATATCTTCACCAATTTGAAAGATAGCAGCCCTGAGATCATTTATTCCGGCTTTCCTTATGTCCTGATCCAGTCTGATCAAATATGCCTTGTGAGACTCAAGATTGAATTCTACAGCCTTATAACCCAGAAAGGTAGTTATAATCTTAGCATAGTTAGGCTTCATCTCAACAATATCACCCTTGTGATCTCTGTACTTGGGACATTATGTGCTGTCAGACTTTACAGAATAAAGCTTTTTCTGTCTCTGAATTTGAGTCTTCAAATAATTTGCAGCACTTTCTGTTAATCTGTTCTTCACTTGAAGTAAGAATAGAACATGTTCTAGTTCCTCAAAATACTTCAGTGGTATAGCATTCTCCCTTATATGGTAAACCCTTCCATCTGTCATGAAATATAACAAGGTGTGTTCTTTCAAGAAGGTATGGTAAACCATCTGTACAGATTCAAGCTGATTCAATCTTTCAGGAGTTTCTCCAACACTTGGTTCACTTAAGGAAGTTGGATCATTGGTTGTGTTATGCACTCTTCTTTCATCAGCACTATCCAATCCAGATTTATCTCTTGCTTCATTTTCTGTAACCACTCTTGCTTCAAATCCACTTGTTGCAGTCTTCAAAGATTGAGTTTGTTTGGCTTTAGTGAATCCTGGTAGGAGTAACCTTGAAGATTTAACATGAGCAATGTCAGAGGTTTCCTTTAACTTATCTTCTGATATCAAGCCAACTTGAGCTATGTCAGAGGTTGCTTGCTTCATTGTCATATCAGAACTTACTATATCTTGACTCTGAACAACTTGAGCCGTGTCAGAGGTTGTTTGAGAAATCTTCTTTGAAATCAGAGTAGGATTAGCATCTTCAACAGATATTTCTTCATCCATAGGAGGCACATAAACCTTTACAGGTTCACCAACTTTCTCTTTGCCCTTGGACCTTGGATCTATCTCCATTTGTGATTTGGCCTTAGTTGCCTCAGGATTTGTCCTTTCTTTTCACTTAAGTCTAGCTTCTTCTTCCTTTAGACTCTCAAAGTCCATTCCTGGATTTTCTTTCAGAAATAACTGTCTTGAAATCTCCTCATCAAGTTCCAGATGTTCATCAAAACTTATCCTTTTACCGGTTTCAGAAGTTATTCTTCTCCCAGTATCAGAACTTATTCTTTGACTTGTAGTTCCAGCTTTACTTGATGAAAGACCTTTACCTTGACCATGACCTCCACCCATTCCAAAGTTTCCCGGATCATCTTTTCCATCATCCTTTCCCTTCAGTGTCTTGATAGGTTTGCATTTGGACTTAAGTACTTTCTCCCCCTTTTTGGCATCGGCAGGTAATAGAAGAGAGACAAGCAATTTCACTGAGGATTGGATCTCATTGAGTTGATTTTGATGAGAAGCTTGATTCTTCACAATTTCATCAATCTGAGAATGTTGCTTCTCTTGGGTTTTCTCAATGTAGGCAATTCTGTCAAAGGTAGGTTGGAAAAACCTTTTCTTTTCAAGTTTCAGATTCATATCTTGCTGGATCAAGTTTTCTTGAATTTTATTCACCTTGTCATGAGTTATTGAGTGTTGACCTTGAAGGTGCCTTGTACTCAATGCAGTAACTCTCAGCTGTGTCTTGAAATCAACTTTTATCAGCATTTCATCAGCTTTTGCAAGTTGCTCATCAAGAATCTTTTCAGAAGGAACAAAACTAACTGTGTTCCACTCCTTAGTCCACTCCTGTCCTCTAGGAGTTTCACTCCAAGGTACTGGTGCTTCCCCTGTAACAAACTTCTTAACTATCTCAGCTTTATGAACAGTTTGTTGAGGTGCATGTCCTGATGGACCAGCTGCATCAGCATCTACATTTGTAGCAGCAGCTTCACCAGTAACTTCATCATTAGCAGCATCAGAACTTATAGAATCAACATTAGCAGCTTCCTCTGATAAAAGAATAGTATGAGAGGCTATTGAGGCTTCAACATTATCCTCTAAGTGCTGATCTCAAACTAAGTTCTGATCAACAACCATATTCTGATGCTCACCTAAAATCTGCTCTTCAGTATCTAGATGCAGAGAAGGTGTTGTAGGCAATTCTGGATTAAAATCAGCATCAAGAATTGGTGTTGTTGGTGGAGTGATTTGAGTTGGTGTAGCTTCTAAGTACAAAACTTCAGGCACAATCAGGTTGTGAATATCAATCTCAGCACTTGTGCCTGGGTCTTCAGTATGTACTGGTTCATTTATAGGAGACACAGGAGGAGTAGACAGTCTGTCTTGAGTAGGTTCTGGGTGTGCTGAAGGAAGAAAATCAACAACAATTGGTTCTGTTAGGATCAGAGATTCCTGACCCCCTTCCTTAGCTCCTTCTTCCAGAGTTTCTTCAGAATGTGATGATACACTGACATGCCTCCTGGCTCTTTGCTTTTTATGTCTCTTTGAAGGTGGAGAGACTTTGGGAGTTTCATCAGAATACATCCGTCTAAGTCTTTTGAGAAGCTTAGAACTCCCAGTTTTAACATCCTTCTGAGAGGAAATCTTCTCAGCTCCTTCAACAACAGGTTCTGATACTGGAACATGTTCCTCACTGTCTGACTCATCTCTTTGAACAATCCTCCTTCTCTTCTGTTATGTCTGAGGTACAGTCTTTGTCCTCTTAGGTTTGGAAGATGAAGGTCTCACGGGATGTGCTGATGGTGAAGGTTGAGATGTCTGTGATGGTTTGAAATAAGTGTTGATGGAGGGTTAAGTAGGTTGAGGTTGAGAAGTTTGAGGTGTAGATGTGGTATGTTCTGATGGTTGTTGTGGTGGCTGGGATGTGCTGGTGGGTTAAACATCAGGAAAAACAGATGTGTAGGTTTGAGGATCAGCATTTACCAGGATCTGTTTTATAGACTGAGGTATCTGTAAGGGTCTAACCACTTGTTTCTTTATGTCAGCATTTAACAAATCATTAAAAGCCCGTTTTACAAGCTTAAAGGGTGGAATTAAATCAGTGGTAGGTTGGGATTCATCAGCACAACAGAAATTATATATAAGTTGACAGAATCTAGCAAAGTACACTACATTCCTATCTTCTGTCATCCTATCCCCTATGAAACCTAGCACAGCACTTGCAAAATCAAAGTGAGTTTGATAAATAAGAGCATACTCGATGTGCTGACTCATAATTGGAATGGCATCAAAGTTGGAGCACTTATTGCTGAATGCCTTAGTGATACAATCGAAGAAAAAGCTCCATTCCTTCCTGATTTTTACTCTTTTCAATTGTCCAAGCTTTCCCAAACTGCCCTCATAACCCAAACTGGCCATGAGCTGTTGTAGAACAGGTTCCTCCACTGTTGAAAAAGTACAGCCTTCTGGTAAGTGGAGAGCTTTACGAACTGCTCCAAGAGTAACCACATGCTGAACATCATTCACTTCAAAAATGATGCTTGGAGTACCAGTAGCACCACCATTATCAAAATGCCCAGTCCGCCAGAACGTCAGAACTTGTTGGCTTGAAATGGCTTGAGGTTGGGTCAAAGCATACCCAATCTCACTATTTGCTAGAAAATCTTGCATAAAGTGCAAATCAGATGCAGCTTCAGCCTTGTTCAAGATTGCAGCATAGTTATTAGGTACAAACTTGGCTCCATCTATAATCAAATCCTTGGGTGCCATGAGAAATACGTGAGAAATTAGGTTGTCTATAAGGTGTTTGATAAAATGTTTGTATGATAAATCGTCAGTAGTTGTGAGAGAGAATAAGAGTAAAAAGAGAGAGATAGAGTAGGTGTAACACCCCCAGATCCGGGGTCGGGGATCCGGGTTGTCACGAGTTCCATTTCCCTTATTAACACCCAATCTTAATAATTTCTCAACTACTCTGTACTGTGACCCCACAATAAACACACACACCACACGTTATAGTCTCAGAGATGAACATCCAAAAATAATCACAAGTCGTTTTATTCCACAATTATATGTCAATACACCTTAAAAAGGTTCTGAATAAATTTACATTTCATTGCCATTATTACAATTCATAATATACATAAATCTGGTACATCAAAAGTTGAAGCCTAGTCTATTGGTAGTTCCCTACCTCAGCTACAGTGACTTCAATGCCTATAGGAAGCTGCGAAACGCTTCCTATCCGATCGCGAATTGGGAGCTTGGTCCTGTTCATCTTATCTATCTGATGTTGTGTGATGAAAGAAGAAAGCAAGGGTGAGCAGCAAGCCCACCAAAATAATATGTATAATGATTAATAGTATATGAGTCTACTCATAATACTCATGAAAATCTTGGTCAAAAGAAATGAACCAAGTTTGATATCTTAATGTGATGAAGTCGCAAAATATTCAGTATATATACATATATACTTTTCAAAGTAATGGAAGTCCTCTTCCATGCATAATATACACAAAGTCCCATTGTATAACTGTATAAAAATATCGTTGCAAGGTGATCTCATATATCTAACCTTGTCTCAACGTTTTTCTGAAAATCTTTGTCATTCATAAGACAATTATTAATTAGATATAAGTTTAAAAGATGAAGTTACCAAATACTTCACTATACTTATATCATTCCCAAATACTACTTGAACTACCACCGTTCAAGTTATAATCAATTTCAAAAGTTCATCCCACTGATGAGACCACAAGATAAGACTTGAATAGATTCAGTCTTTGAAATATTATTGAATGAAAAAGTTATGAGATACTTTATTTAGTCCCGATATATATATATCCACATATATATATCCCTTTAAACATTTCCTGGAATCTCTGTTATGCAAAGTATGAACAGAGTTTGAAACATCCAATGAATTTTGGAAAGGAAAAGAATTTTGGCATAAACCCGATATCTTGCTGATCAGGCAAAGATACCAATAAGTAACCTTTTCTACTGTAGATGGATGAATTCCTCACCGGTCATCACCCTGGCCGCATTAGGACCTCACGCTAGACCGTACCCCGGCCCCTCACGCGTTGATGGACTGCCACCCAGCCACTTACACAATAATAGACCGTACCCCGGCCTGTCGCTTATGCCGACTCAATTAGATGGGCTTACTTCCCGAACGTTGGGCAAGTAATCAATTCATTTACCAAAACTGCAACCTCGTTGCGAATATAAAATACACCACAGAGCCGGATTCCCCAGGTTTTGAGCGAGTATTTAAATCCCCTTAAAAAGGAAGATCTTAAATATAAAAATGAGTTTTGGGATCCGCTCTGACTTAAAAAAAATCATTTTGAAGACTCGAAAACACTTTAAAGAGTGTTTGGAGTAAAGCTGATTTAATGAAGTAAATCAGTCCCCAGAATATTAGAAAATAACGGAATATTATTATTTAAATAATATTCCCATAAAGAATAATCTTTATAAAAATAATTGAAGTAGAAGTATTAAAACTTATACTTGAAATAAACATTAAATAACCAAAGATATACTTATATGAAAGTATTATCTTTATTTGAATAATCGAAAATAAGTTTGATTATTAACACCTTACTCTTTAATGAAATAAAGAATATATTCCAGTAATAAGCGGAGTCATAATACCTCGAATGAATATTATAATTAATATTCATTAAATAAAATAAAGGAGTCATACATCCTCAAATGAATATCCAAGTAATATTCAATAAATAATATAAAGGAGTCATAAGTCCTCGAATAAATATTCAAGATAATATTCAATAAATAATATAAAGGAGTCATAAGTCCTCGAATGAATATTCAAATAATATTCAATAATAATATATAAAAGAGTCATAAGCCCTCGAATGAATATTCAAATAATATTCAGATAAATAAATAAAAGAGTCATAAGCCCTCGAATAATATTCGAAATAATATTCAATAATAAAATGAAGTTTAAAGTTATCGAATAAACCTTATTCGATTAATAGTTTGGAAAACTATAACCATATATATATATATAAATATATATATATATATATATATATCCATATCCATATAAAATCTACTCGGGATCCTCGACTCCCGGTTTTAGAAAATATTTTCACCTTTGAGTCCCTATACTAAGGGTATATGCAAGATACCGCTATTCTCTAGCATAGGTATTATCAAATGAACCAATAGATATATATTTCAAGAATATGAAACAGGCATGCATATATACCATATCACATGCTACAATATATCGCATCAATTTGCTAATAACAATCATGCAATATCACAAGATAATGCATATACATATATTTTCATCACAACAACAGTATAACGGGTAGAAAACTTGCCTGAGCGACTGGGGGTTACGAATGGCTCGGGACGAGTCTGGTAACCTATAAGCAACAAGTAAGTTGGAATTAAACCAAAGTCACTTGTAAATCTATACTTTAACTAACTTAGACTCTAACGCTTGTTTTGCGCTCACTGATTCGCTTAAGTCACCCGGGTACCCTCGGCTCCACCATTTTTAATAATTTAACCTTTACGAGTTTTAAGGCGATTCCTTCACGATGTCTTATCAACTACCTAACACACTCTACATAAATGTTTCATGCTCCGATTAGTCATTTAAGGGCCTTAACCAAGGTTTCAAAGTAAGGCGAGGGGTAAAGGTTCGTTCGCGAAACACCGTTACTTAAAACGGTCGTTTCTCCTAAACCGTGCATCGGAATCGAACGAACTACATATCAAAACGAAGCTTGAAACATGAACTATCTAATCATGGCAATGGTCAGTTCATGGTAGTTAGTGTTCGGGTGCAAAAGTCATGCACAAAACAGTTTAAGGAAAATTGGGCATTACGACGGCTATACCTTAGCGATTCCCAAATTTTACCAAATCAATTCAATATCAAATCACCACCAATCAACACCAAACCAACCACAACAATCCAAACATCAACCACAAACAAACCAACCTACCACTCCACCATTTTCTAAGTCAAAACATCCATGGATCATAATTCTAATACCAAGTATGATAACGGCTCAATAATTAACTACAATAACTTACATACATAACTAAACATGCTTAATCTCTCATTCACTAATTCAACCATTAAAACCTCCATTTACAATCCAAGCTCATACAAACTTATAACTTAAATCAAAGGGGAAAGCTTGGTTATACCTTCTTGGAGCTTCTTAATATCATCAAAGAGCCTTGAAATTCCTAAGAGAGCCCTGATCTAAGCTTAAACAACCTTGAACTTCCAAAAGAAATCAAGAAATCAAAGTTAGTTCTTGAAAGTTACTATTCATTACTATTCATCATCATCTTTGATGAATTAATTAGCTAAGAAAGACATGATTTTTGAAGCTCAAACTTCTAGGATAACTAAGTTATAATATCAAGAAGCCATGGGAATTACCTTGAGAATTATGAATGAGCCAAGCTTGGACTTTGAATTTCTAAACCTCCATTTTTCATGAAAAAGTCGAAGCTACAAGGTGGGGAGAGAAGAAATGAGTTGCTTGGTTGATTACTTGGTTAAAAAATGTGATTAGAATACTTGGTGGAGGTTTAATCTTGGATAAATATCTTGACTAATGCTTGCATCACCATGCTTACCTCACCATCTAGCCACTTGTCTAATTCTTATGGATTGATGATGTCATCTATTTTCTACTCCACTTGATTAATCTCCCTTGCTTCTCTTACAAGCTTGTTTCTTGACCGTTTATTTATTTTACGGTTCGCTTAACTTTTGTTCTCGTTTATCGTTTGAGGGATCATACCCGGGATCTTATTACTTGGGTTCCCTTAACCTTTCTCAATACATTATATTCCTTTTATGATCCTCTCTTATAATCCTTGAATTTAAATCCTTTTAATCATGTTACCTTATACTCAATTCTTTCGGTATCTGGTGGATTTTCGGGAAAAAATTAAAGTGTTCGGATTTGGATTCTGACAATCTTTACATACACTTATATACCACATAGAGTACTAATAATATCTCAGAATATCCATATCAGAACCCCTACATAGTGTGGCATGAAAAGTTTTCTCGATCAGCAAAAACACTATTCATAAGCGTTTCAAAATTTCTCAAAAATTGGGGTTATTACAGTCTCCCCTCCTTAAAAGGATTCCGTCCCGGAATCTGATAGAAAACAAATGGGGATACTTTCTTAGCATTACATTTTCTAACTCTCGAGTAAATTTTCCCACATTGTGGTTCTACCATCAAACTCTTACTAGTTTGATAACCCTTCTCCTAAGCACTCGTTCCTTTTTACTCTATACCCTTCCTGGTTGCTCCATATAGGTTACGTCTGGTTGCATGTCTATGCGCTCATTTGCCCCTATTTGTCTGGCATCCGAATTACACTTCCTTAACATTGATACGTGGAACACGTTATGAACTTGCTACAGGTTCGGGGTAGGGCTAGCTCATATGCTAACTTCCCAAACGTCTTAATATATCCAAGGGTCCAACAAATTGTAGACTTAGCTTTCCTTTCTTTCCGAACCTCATCAATCCTTTTCAAGGGTTTCCAAGGGGATACCTATAACATTACTAGGCCCCCTATTTCATACTCTTTGTCCTTTTTTGAGTCAAATCAGCATACCTCTTATGTCCATCTTGGGTTACTACCAGCCGTCCTCTGATTAGATCTATTATATCCCTGGTCCTTTGGACTACTGCGGGTCCGAGCATCTTGCGCTCTACAACTTCATCCTAACATAAGGGAGATCGACATTATCTTCCCTCAAGGATCTCATAAGGTGACACCTCGATAATGACATATGATCTATTGTCGTGATATAACTAAATCCGCGTTAAGTGATCATTCCAAATTCTTTCAAGTCTATTGCACAGACTCTCATTATAGCGTTTAGCATTAGAGCTTTTACTTCTCAATACCCATTCTTTTCTAGTTCGTAATCGCTACAACCTTCCGTTCCTAATATTATACCAGTTATACTTTTGCTCGTTAGCGTTCTATAACCTTTTAATAATCACGTCAACCTTAGTATCACGAATGTGTTCCCATTCCGCATACTACCACCACTTTATTACTCCTTTTTCAGCTGCTTCTATCTTTGGAAGCTTGATCAATCATATAGAAGTAAAGGAATTTGTTGAGAGATCACTATGATCATGAACACTTGTTATATTGCATAGTTAGTACAGAAGGTGGCCAGCCTTTAGTACTTGACAAGCAATTAAACAATAGATGGTATCCTACTAGGCTTCTATCACACAGATAGATAGTCATTCGGCAATACCTCCCCTTCTGGAAGGGTTGTTCTTCTCAGATTACATGAAATGAAAAGAAGAGAAAAGAACGAACTGAAGAAAATTGTATATATAAAAAATATATATATATACTGCCACAAAATATCTGGCTTGGAACCTACCTCTGAATTATAGAGGTTTATCATAGGAGAACAAAACATAAACGTATTTATATCAGCATCAAGTATTATAGCATCGTATTTCCCATGCCTAAATATTTCTATTCCGTCCATCATTCCATGGACCCACACTCTTCCTCGAGCTTATACATAATCACCTTTGAAACTCCCTCGACATCGAAAATCGAATCTGGGATCTCATTCTATACATCATCGCTACTAGAATTCTATGCTTGCACCGCAACCTTCCTCGTATAATAATACGACTCTCTATTGATAAGAAAGAATAATTATTCACCAGGTAGATACTCTACTTAATTAGTCTATCAATGATAACTTATACACTACCACGACCCGATTAGTGGTACTCAATCTCAACACCCATTCCAATACAACTCTCACGATTGTAATCAGCTCATTACTCGCAGAATCATTGCTGCCTTACTATGGTCCACCACTGACCCACTATAGTCATTCATTTTCCATGAAGTCTTAATAGCTAACCATACGGAGTCTATCCATGTCGTATCAAATCCTTCTAAGGAGGTAACATAATCACCATTCCTGATTCATAAAGAACACTCCTGATCCTGACATACATACATGACATGAAGCAGATAAAATTGCAGAAGAGTTTCGCTCAAAGCAACGATAGCAGGTTAATACCATTCTAAATCATATGCCTTAAATAGAAGACTTACTCAAAGGTTCGTCTAGTCCTTTTTGAAACATGGTCCTGGCTTATTCTCAAGATAGTATCTTCTAAGATAGATAGCCCGTTCATGGCGATTACACGAATTATACCTTTACCAACTACTATTACGGTTGGGTATTGCACAGTCATCAGAAGGAATGTCAATCATCCAAACCATAATTCAACCTTCACATTTTTAACCATCATCACTGTTTTCTTTTGGCACACGCGCCTATAATTATCCACTTACCTTTAGAGTGTCGGCCACCTCTTTGGCCTTTCCTGATAGTAAAATTTCCTTATAGTCAATGTCATTTTAACCACCTCCAAATAAATTTTCTACCTTATTTCCGATCACTGCTTGAGTGAAGATGTTTCCCTTAAAATCTGATGAGTAAAAAAAAAATCACCATTTTTCCATAAGTTATTGCCTCAGTCTTTAGAGGTTAATCACTGTCATGACTGACTCTCAATCATAATTAGAACATCTTTTATCTTAAGTCCTAATTGCCCTGAATAATTTCGACCATTACTGGTTCGATCCATACTTTCTCGTGGTTTAACATGTGCCCCACTTGGCAACATTATAACTACGTCATATTTCCTTTATCAACATTTCTATTCTTGAAAATTTTGAATATTACCTTTCTCCTTGTAAAACCTCTAAGGTTATCCTTCAATCGTTCCTCCTATATTCCCTAGATACAGGGCATATTAAAATACCATTTACTATTACTAGAACCATTGTCTATATACTTCTGAAAAATTTCTCCACTGATTCTTAAAGGTTGTTGCTATGTAACACCCCCAGATCCGGGGTCGGGAATCCGGGTTGTCACGGTCTTTCTTTCCACAATATCACTTTACTTAATTAATAATAAATACCCTCATGCTGTGACCCCACACTAACACACACCACAACTCGTTATAGTCTCAGAGATGAAATTGAAATAAGTACAAGTCTTTGAATCCACAATTTAAAATTATTACAACCCAAAATGATTACTTGATAATTTACAGTTAATTGCCATTATCTGCCACAAGTTATAATTATACATAATTGGATTCTCAAGAGTAGATGGTCTAAACTACAATGGATCTACCTCTGCAGCTATAGCAGCTACAATATCAGCGGGAAGACGCGGGACGCTTCCCACGCGCTTGCGCTGGGTCTGCTGGAGTCTGGCCATCTCTCCTAACTGTTGTTGTGTGATGAAGAAATAAAGCAAGAGTGAGCCTTACAGCTCGCAAGATAATATGTAGTGATAACAATAACACAAGTATCTAAATGGATACTTACTAAAATCTTTATCGTGTGTAAGATAATTACTTACTAGATATAAGTAAAAACAAGGAATGAAGTTACCAATACTTCCCCACACTTATATCATTTATAAATCTACTTGAACTATCACCGTTCAAAGTATAATAAAATTCACGAGGTCATCCCATAGATGAGACCACAAATAAACTTGAAAATATTTGATCTTTGAAATATTTTGAAAAGAAATGAAGTTACGAGATACTTCATTCAATGGATACACCAATAAAAATGTTTGACCCTGTCAATGCTTCGGCAACCACCCATTAGTAGCCTTTCGATCGAAATGCTACGGGTAGTGTTGCAGAATTATCCAAATGGATGATGAACTCATTACGGGAGTTTACCGCGCCAGGAAGACCACTTACGATGATCAGTCGTAGTAGTACAACCCCACCATTTTCTACATGTAGAGGAGAACCTGTCGGATTTACTTGTCAACCGAACACTGAACTCCTAAGGAATGGACCGCCTTAGCGGAACTTCCAGGCCATTTGGGCCAATATAATAAGGCTGGGCCGGCGCTACTCGACCACTTACGCCACTCCTAGTTCAGATGAAATCCATGACTCTGAAACGTAAAGCTCGTTTCCCCCTTTCCCCAAGTAGAAACTTGTTGATACGGCTCCACCAAGAAGTCGTATCTAGTTGGAAAGGAAAACTCACCGATATTTCCCAGGCGATGCCTGTTAATGGATTAACTTGTTCCAAGAATTTTACTTCCCGAATATTGGGTAAGTAATCAAAAACTCTTTTACCAAGACAGCAACCTTGTTGCGAATATAAAACACACCACCGAGCCGGATCCCCCATGTTTTGAGCGAGTATTTAAATCTCCTTTTTAAAAGGAAGATTTTAAATATAAAAATAGTTTTGGGATCCGCTCTAACTTTTGAAAATCATTTTAAAGACTCGAAAACACTTTAAAGAGTGTTTGGAGTAAAACTGATTTAATGAAGTAAATCAGTCCCCCGAATATTTAGAAAGTGTCTGAATATTATTATTTAAATAATATTCCCATAAAAATAATCTTTATAAAATAATTGAAGTAGAAGTATTAAAACTTATACTTGAAATGAATAGCAAATAATCAAAGATATACTTATACGAAAGTAATATCTTTATTTGAATAATCAAAAATAAGTTTGATTATCGACACCTTATTCTTTAATAAAATAAAGAATATATCTCAGCAAATAATCGGAGTCATAGATCCTCAAATGAATATTCAAATAATATTCAATAAATAAAATAAGCTGAGTCATAATACCTCGAATGAATATTATAAATAATATTCATTAAATAAAATAAAGGAGTCATACATCCTCAAATGAATATTCAAATAATATTCAATAATAAAATGAAGTTTAAAGCTATCGAATAAACCTTATTCGATTTATAGTTTGGAAAGCTATAACCATATATATATATAAATATATATATATATATATATATCCATATCCATATTAAATCTACTCGGGATCCTCGACTCCCGGTTTTAGAAAATATTTTCACCCTTGGGTCCCTATACTAAGGGTATATGCAAGATACAACTATCCTCTAGCATAGGTATTATCAAATAAACCAACAGATATACATCTCAAGAATATAAAACAGGCATGCATATATACCATATCACATGCTACAATATATCGCAACATTTGCTAAATAACAATCATGCAATATCACAAGATAATGCATATACATACATTTACATCACAACAACAGTGTATCGGATAGAATACTTGCCTGAGCGACTTGGGGGTGAGAAAGGCTCGGGACGAGTCTGGCAACCTATAAACAACAAGTAAGTTGGAATTAAACCAAAATCACTTGTAAATCTATGCTTTAACTAACTTAGACTCTAATGCTAGTTTTACGCTCACCGATTCGCTTAAGTCACTCGGGTACCCTCGGCTCCACCATTTTTAATAACTTGACCTTTACGAGTTTTAACGCGATTCCTTCGCGAATGACTTACCAACTGCCTAACACACTTACCATAAATGTTTCACACATTAATTAACCCTTTTTGGTCTTTAACCTATGTTTCAAAGTAAGGCGAGGGAAAAAGTTTCGTTCGCGAAACGCCGTTACTTGAAACGGTCGTTTCTCCTAAACCGTAAATCGGAATCGGACGAACTACATATCAAAACGAAGCTCGTAACATGAGCTATCTAAACATGGCAGTGGTCAAAATCTAGCAGGGGGTTCTCGGGTCCTAATGCTATGCACAAAAACAGTCCAAAGAAAATCGGACGTTACGACGGCTATGTTTACGCGATTTCCCATTTTTAAAACCACCCACAATCATCACAAACCATCCTCAAATCCACACACATCAAACACCTATCCTTACCACATCATAACAACCCCAAACAATTCAATATTACTCATTCATACAAATGCTTAACCTAACTTTAATCATGCTTTAAGTTTCTTTAAATCAAAACCACTAAATTATCATTTCATTTCACCACCATTCCAAATCTCAACTCTAAACATAACAACAAGATACCATAACATCTTACTCATCAAAATCACCTTATAATATATATGAACCTAGGGTTTGAAAGTGGTATACCTTCCTTGGATTGGTGGGTGAAGCTAGGAAGCCTTAATAAGCTTGGAGTAGTCTTAAGAAAGCTTGGATCTTCAAGAAAACAAGAAAAAAAACTCAAGTTAAAACTTGAAAACACTATTCATTGTCTTCTCCAATGATTAAATCAAGAAGCTAGAGAAAGAATTTGTGGCTTAAACTTATGATATAGCCATTACTAAGCATAAAGAAGGTTAGGGAATTTTCTTACCAATTAAGGATGCTTGGATCTTGATTTTGGAAATTTTTAGCTTTGAAAATGCAAGAAAGCCGAGAGCAAAGTGAAGACAATGCCTTGGTTGATTTTTTGATTTTGATGAAATGAATTGCTAGTTGGTTGGCTTGTTTTTGTTTTCCATTTAGCAAATTACCACCTTGTCCTTGCATTTGTGTGGTCCTAAATCAACCACACCTCCTTCCTTCCATGTCATGCTTATGTCACCCCTATGATGTCATCCTCCCTTCCTTGTCTCCTTTCTATTGGTTGGATGACATCACTCCCCTTAATCCCTTTGATTAACTCCCTAATCGTTTGCCTAATGACCGCTGATCTGTTGTACGGTTCGCTTAACTTTCGTTCTCGTTTATCGTTTGAAGGATCATACCCGGGATCTTATTACTTAGGTTCCCTTAACCTTTCTCAATACATTATATTCCTTTTTATGATCCTCTATTATAATCCTTTAATTTAAATCCTTTTTATTTTGTTACCTTATACTCAATTCTCTCCGTATCTTGTGGATTTCCGGGAAAAACCAAAGTGTTCGGAATTGGATTCTGACGATCTTTACATACACTTATATACTTCATAGAGTACTAATAATATCCCATAAGATCAATAACAGAACCCCTACATAGCGTGGCATGAAAAGTTTTCTCGTTCAGCAAAAACACTATTCATAAGGGTTTCAAAATTTCTCAAAAATTGGGGTTATTACAGTCTCCCCTCCTTAAAAGGATTCCGTCCCGGAATCAGATAGAAAACAAATGGGGATACTTTCTTAGCATTACACTTTCTAACTCTCGAGTCAATTTTCCCACATTGTGGTTCTACCACCAAACTCTGCCTAGTTTGATAATCCTTCTCCTAAGCACTTGTTCCTTTTTACTCTATAACCCTTCCTGGTTGCTCCATATAGGTTATGTCGGGTTGCATATCTATGCGCTCATATGCCTCTATTTATCTGGCATCTGAATTACACTTCCTTAACATTGATACGTGAAACACGTTACGACCTGCTACATGTTCGGGGTTAGGGCTAGCTCATATGCTAACTTCCCAAACGTCTTAATATATCCAAGGGTCCAACGAATTATAGACTTAGCTTTCCTTTCTTTCCGAACCTCATCAATCCTTTCCAAGGGATACCTATATCATTACTAGGTCCCCTATTTCATACTCTTTATCCTTTCGTGTCAAATCAACATACTTATCATGTCCATCTTGGGCTACTACCAGCCGTCCTCTGATTAGATCTATCATATCCTTGGTCCTTTGGACTACTGCGGGTCCGAGCATCTTGCGCTCTACAACTTCATCCTAACATAAGGGAGATCGACATTGTCTTCCCTCAAGGATCTCATAAGGCGACATCTCGATAATGACATATGATCTATTGTCGTAAGATAACTCAATCCGCGTTATGTGATCATTCCAATTTCTTTCAAGTCTATTGCACAAACTCTCATTATAGCTTCTAGCATTATAGCTTTTGCTTCTTAATACCCATTCTTTTCCAGTTCGTAATCGCTACTACCTTCCGTTCCTAATATTATACTGGTTATACTTTTGCTCGTTAGTGTTCTATAACCTTTTAATAACCACGTCAACCTTAGTATCACGAATGTGTTCCCATTCCGCATACTACCACCACTTTATTACTCCTTTTTCAGTTGCTTCTATTTTCCAAAATTTGATCAATCAAATAGAAGTAAAGGAATTTGTTGAGAGATCACTAAGATCATGAACACTTGTTATATCACATAGTTAGTACAGAAGGTGGCCAGCCTTTAGTACTTGACAAGCAATTAAACAATAGCTGGTATCCTACTAGGCTTCTATCACACAGATAGATAGTCATTCGGCAATACCTCCCCTTTCTGGAAGGGTTGTTCTTCTCAGCTTACATGAAATGAAAAGAAGAGAAAAGAACGAACTGAAGAGAATTGTATATATGAAAAAAATATACTGCCACAAAATATCTGGCTTGGAATCTACCTCTGAACTATAGAGGTTTGTCATAGGAGAACAAAACATATATGTATTTATATCAACATCAAGTATTAAAGCATCGTATTTCACGTGCCTAAATATTTTCGCTATTCCGTCCATCATTCTATGGACCCATGCCCTTTCTCGAGCTTATACACAATTACCTTTGAAACTCCCTCGACATCGAAAATCGAACCTGGGATCTCATTCTAGACATCATCGTTACTAGAATTCTATGCTTGCACCGCAACCTTCCTCGTATAATAATACGACTCTCTATTGATAAGAAAGAATAATAATTCACTATGTAGATACTCTACTTAATTAGTCTATTAATGATAACTTATACACTACCACTACCCGATTAGTGGTACTCAATCTCAACACCCATTCCAATACAACTCTTACGGTTGTAATCAGCTCAATACTCGCAGAATCATTGCTGCCTTACAATGGTCCACCACTGACCTACTGTCGTCATTCATTTTCCATGAAGTCTTAATAGCTAACCATACGGAGTCCATACAGGTCGTATCTAATTCTCCTAAGGAGTTAACATAACCACCAATCACAATTCATGAAGAACACTCCAAACTCTGACGTACTTTCATGACATGAAGCAGATAAAATTGCAGAAGAGTTTCAATCAAAGCAACGATAGCAGGTTAATACCATTTTTAATCATATGCCTTAGATAGAAGACTTAACTCAAAGGTTCGTCTAGTCCTTTTTGGAAACATGGTCCTGGCTTATTCTCAAGATAGTACCTCCTAAGATAGATAGCCCGTTCATGGCGATTACACGAATTAAACCTTTGCCAACTACTATTACGGTTGGGTATTGCACAGTCATCAGAAGGAATGTCAATCTTCCAAACCATAATACAATCTACATAGCTTTAACCATCATCATTGTATTCCTTTGGCACAAGCGCCTATAATTATCCTCTTATCTTTAAAGTGTCGGCCACCTCTTTGGCCTTTCCTGATAGTAAAATTTCCTTACAGTCAATGTCATTTTAACCAACTCCAAATAAATTTTTCCACCTTATTTCAATCACAGCTTATGTGAAGATGTTTTCCTTAAAATCTGATGAGTAAAAAAAAAAAATCACCATTTTTCCATAAGTTATTGCCTCAGTCTTTAGAGGTTAATCACTGTCATGACTGACTCTCAATCATAATTAGAACATCTTTTATCTTAAGTCCTAATTGCCCTGAACAATTTCGACCATTATTGGTTCGATCCATACCTTCTCGTGGTTTAACACGTGCCTCACTTGGCATCATTATAATTACGTCATATTTCCTTTATCAACATTTCCATTCTTGAGAATTTTGAATATTACCTTTCTCATTGTAAAACCTCTAAGGTTATCCTTGAATCGTTCCTCCTGTATTCCCTAGATACAGGGCATATCAAAATACCATTCACTATTACTAGAACCATTGTCTATATACTTCTGAAAAATTTCTCCACTGATCCTTAAAGGTTATTATTACCTTAATGCTTTCCAATTCATACTGTCAAAACTCATACTATCCCTATCAAGGGTGAAATGCCAACCTTTATGCATTCCCCTAGGATTCGTTTTAAGTTACCGATGTTCTATCCTTAATTCCACCTTTAAAAAGGTACAAGCATCCTTCCATGGATAAATAAAGTCATATATCCCTGATAAGGGTATCTTATTCAATCATTCCCACCTCGATAGTCTATACCGAATTTCACAATAACATCTGTATACAACATGAGGTCAATCCACATGGCCTCCAAAAGATAAAAATGGTTATCCGCTTTTCTTTCCTGATTTGGTAATGATCACATGGATGATCTGGAAGATATTGGTCGTGTTCAACGTGAACTTCTTCTTAATAAATCCTTATTTACTTTTGTCGTTTATCTCAACAGTCGTCTCAATGTTGGGATATCTTTCATACCTGGCGTCTCCCTTCCTGGGTATCAAGCCACCGGTCTTACACTTCACATTCTTGAAGGTCACTTCCTTCATCCAATTTTCCTAATTTCTTACTTCCTTGTCTCCTCAGTCTATCCGCGTCTCAATATTTATCCTTCGAACTATCTCAAGGTTTCCTCAAATCCTCCCAACTTATAGGGGATAAAATATATTTATCTCTTATGCCTTCAACCATCAATTTAACTCATGGTGAATCACCCTCATCCTGAAGATTACATACTTTTCTATTTCTATTGCTACGAGTCTTTAGGGTTTCCTCATACCCAACTTCCTTATCATTGCTCAAACTCTATTGCCTTTATATTTCTTTCCACTTCAGTTTTTTTTTTTTTTTTTTTTTTTTTTTTTTTTTTTTTTTCCTTTCTCTTATCATTATTTCATGAACCAACACAACATAAGCATTGATTTCAAATATCCCGTCATTCTGGATTCGTATCCTCAGAACGAATCTTGATAACTTTTTCAACTTAGATTCATAATTCCTCACACTTATCCGCTTTTGTTCTAGCTCCAAAGCTTTTACACTATCTCCATAACCTTGGGAATTACTTTCCCGAAAACAATTGGCTGAACTTTAATCAGTTTATCATAACCTCTGGCTCCGTACCTTTCTTGGTCTTTCACCAGCGGGTGGTCTCTCTCTTAGGAGGGTAAGTGACAAAAACAGTCTTTTGTGGTTCATCAATCATTTAGAATCTCAAATGATTCCTATATTTCCTTTAGCCAGGCTCTTGCCTCGACTGGGTCAGCTTGTTCCCTGGAACTCTGAGAGCTTAGAAACTTAAACATCTTGAAAGAATTTCTCACCGCATTGTTTCCTCAAGGTGGTGGTTGGGGATAATAGTCTAAGTTCTTTTTAGACAGGTCCATGAATTGCCGTATAGGAGTACCGTCTCGGGTCTCCTTTCCTTACTCGACTTTCTATTTCCTTAGTATGAAATGTTTCATCCTACTCCCCATAACTGGGGTCATCTTTTAATTTAAAATCCTCATTTTCCACTCCATTATGTCATGGGTTCCTTCTATCTTGATGGCAACCTCCCTGACTATCACGTTCAGGGTTTGCTCTAAATCTTATTCCTCAAACTAGATTTCATCTAAGATCTCATCCTTACGCTCTTGAACTTTCGGAACCCAAATTCTATAGGAATACCTCATTATTCCCTTATCATCTTTCTCGATATTAACCTCTTATCTATTTGTTGGCTCTCTGCCTTCATTCATAACTTTTTCTGGCACAATATGATCTTTTCCAATAATTCGGGCTGTATTGCTATCTCAAACAGCTTTTCGGTACCGGCTCCGGTTACCTTCACTACTATTTCCATTTTCTCAAAATCTCTTATAAACTCTCCAAAAGACATTATCATCTTGAGTCTCTCCTTTTTACTAAGGGCATCAGCCACCATATTGGCTTACCCCGAATGATAAAGAATCTGCCAATCATAATTCTTGATTAGCTCTAACCGCCTCCTCTGGCGTATGTTGAGCTCTTTCTACGTAAGAATGTACTAGAGCACTTAAGGCTTAGGTAATCCTCGCACTTCTCTCCATACAAGTAGTGCCTCCAATCTTTAGGGTAAAAATATTGCCACAAGCCTAAGCTCATGGGCGGTGATATCAAATTTCATATTACCTTAATTGTCTTGACGCAGACGCGATTATCTTGCTGTGCTAAGAAGCACCCTAATTCCTTATGCGAAGCGTCACTTACAAATCACAAAATCTCCTTTTTCCATCCGGCAATGCCAGCATAGGGGCCATCACCAACCTCTGCTTCAGTTCTTGAAAGCTGTTCTCGCATTTCTCTGTCCATTCGAACTTCTCAGTCTTACGAGTAAGCCGCGTTAAAGGGGCTACTATCTTTACAACTTGAACGAACCTCCGGTAGTGACCGGCCAATCCTACCTCTGGTAGTCGACCAAACCATGGTCATCAATTCATCAGTGGTCCTTTATCCAATCCTGTCAGGATCCTCCATGGGGTCCTTCTCAACAACTATCCCTACTAGGACAACATCCTCAATATCAACGTCATCCGGTCCTGCATTAGGACACTTTATCGGATCCACAATCTGATCTCCAATAACTAATAAAACATCATCGCGTTGATGTTCCTCAACTTCAGGGTTCGGAGTCCCGCTATCATATACGATAACGAACTACGCTCCTATCACGATATTTATAAGGGTTCCCATAAGGGTTTTAACCGTCAGTACTACGTTAGGTAGCCCGACTATGAACTTGGCAAGAGTTCTTATTATCTTAGTGAATCTTATTATCTTAACGTCCCATCATCTCTGAGGTTTATAACGCTTAGCTCTGATACCATTTCTGTAACACCCCCAGATCCGGGGTCGGGAATCCGGGTTGTCACGGTCTTTCTTTCCACAATATCACTTTACTTAATTAATAATAAATACCCTCATGCTGTGACCCCACACTAACACACACCACAACTCGTTATAGTCTCAGAGATGAAATTGAAATAAGTACAAGTCTTTGAATCCACAATTTAAAATTATTACAACCCAAAATGATTACTTGATAATTTACAGTTAATTGCCATTATCTGCCACAAGTTATAATTATACATAATTGGATTCTCAAGAGTAGATGGTCTAAACTACAATGGATCTACCTCTGCAGCTATAGCAGCTACAATATCAGCGGGAAGACGCGGGACGCTTCCCACGCGCTTGCGCTGGGTCTGCTGGAGTCTGGCCATCTCTCCTAACTGTTGTTGTGTGATGAAGAAATAAAGCAAGAGTGAGCCTTACAGCTCGCAAGATAATATGTAGTGATAACAATAACACAAGTATCTAAATGGATACTTACTAAAATCTTTATCGTGTGTAAGATAATTACTTACTAGATATAAGTAAAAACAAGGAATGAAGTTACCAATACTTCCCCACACTTATATCATTTATAAATCTACTTGAACTATCACCGTTCAAAGTATAATAAAATTCACGAGGTCATCCCATAGATGAGACCACAAATAAACTTGAAAATATTTGATCTTTGAAATATTTTGAAAAGAAATGAAGTTACGAGATACTTCATTCAATGGATACACCAATAAAAATGTTTGACCCTGTCAATGCTTCGGCAACCACCCATTAGTAGCCTTTCGATCGAAATGCTACGGGTAGTGTTGCAGAATTATCCAAATGGATGATGAACTCATTACGGGAGTTTACCGCGCCAGGAAGACCACTTACGATGATCAGTCGTAGTAGTACAACCCCACCATTTTCTACATGTAGAGGAGAACCTGTCGGATTTACTTGTCAACCGAACACTGAACTCCTAAGGAATGGACCGCCTTAGCGGAACTTCCAGGCCATTTGGGCCAATATAATAAGGCTGGGCCGGCGCTACTCGACCACTTACGCCACTCCTAGTTCAGATGAAATCCATGACTCTGAAACGTAAAGCTCGTTTCCCCCTTTCCCCAAGTAGAAACTTGTTGATACGGCTCCACCAAGAAGTCGTATCTAGTTGGAAAGGAAAACTCACCGATATTTCCCAGGCGATGCCTGTTAATGGATTAACTTGTTCCAAGAATTTTACTTCCCGAATATTGGGTAAGTAATCAAAAACTCTTTTACCAAGACAGCAACCTTGTTGCGAATATAAAACACACCACCGAGCCGGATCCCCCATGTTTTGAGCGAGTATTTAAATCTCCTTTTTAAAAGGAAGATTTTAAATATAAAAATAGTTTTGGGATCCGCTCTAACTTTTGAAAATCATTTTAAAGACTCGAAAACACTTTAAAGAGTGTTTGGAGTAAAACTGATTTAATGAAGTAAATCAGTCCCCCGAATATTTAGAAAGTGTCTGAATATTATTATTTAAATAATATTCCCATAAAAATAATCTTTATAAAATAATTGAAGTAGAAGTATTAAAACTTATACTTGAAATGAATAGCAAATAATCAAAGATATACTTATACGAAAGTAATATCTTTATTTGAATAATCAAAAATAAGTTTGATTATCGACACCTTATTCTTTAATAAAATAAAGAATATATCTCAGCAAATAATCGGAGTCATAGATCCTCAAATGAATATTCAAATAATATTCAATAAATAAAATAAGCTGAGTCATAATACCTCGAATGAATATTATAAATAATATTCATTAAATAAAATAAAGGAGTCATACATCCTCAAATGAATATTCAAATAATATTCAATAATAAAATGAAGTTTAAAGCTATCGAATAAACCTTATTCGATTTATAGTTTGGAAAGCTATAACCATATATATATATAAATATATATATATATATATCCATATCCATATTAAATCTACTCGGGATCCTCGACTCCCGGTTTTAGAAAATATTTTCACCCTTGGGTCCCTATACTAAGGGTATATGCAAGATACAACTATCCTCTAGCATAGGTATTATCAAATAAACCAACAGATATACATCTCAAGAATATAAAACAGGCATGCATATATACCATATCACATGCTACAATATATCGCAACATTTGCTAAATAACAATCATGCAATATCACAAGATAATGCATATACATACATTTACATCACAACAACAGTGTATCGGATAGAATACTTGCCTGAGCGACTTGGGGGTGAGAAAGGCTCGGGACGAGTCTGGCAACCTATAAACAACAAGTAAGTTGGAATTAAACCAAAATCACTTGTAAATCTATGCTTTAACTAACTTAGACTCTAATGCTAGTTTTACGCTCACCGATTCGCTTAAGTCACTCGGGTACCCTCGGCTCCACCATTTTTAATAACTTGACCTTTACGAGTTTTAACGCGATTCCTTCGCGAATGACTTACCAACTGCCTAACACACTTACCATAAATGTTTCACACATTAATTAACCCTTTTTGGTCTTTAACCTATGTTTCAAAGTAAGGCGAGGGAAAAAGTTTCGTTCGCGAAACGCCGTTACTTGAAACGGTCGTTTCTCCTAAACCGTAAATCGGAATCGGACGAACTACATATCAAAACGAAGCTCGTAACATGAGCTATCTAAACATGGCAGTGGTCAAAATCTAGCAGGGGGTTCTCGGGTCCTAATGCTATGCACAAAAACAGTCCAAAGAAAATCGGACGTTACGACGGCTATGTTTACGCGATTTCCCATTTTTAAAACCACCCACAATCATCACAAACCATCCTCAAATCCACACACATCAAACACCTATCCTTACCACATCATAACAACCCCAAACAATTCAATATTACTCATTCATACAAATGCTTAACCTAACTTTAATCATGCTTTAAGTTTCTTTAAATCAAAACCACTAAATTATCATTTCATTTCACCACCATTCCAAATCTCAACTCTAAACATAACAACAAGATACCATAACATCTTACTCATCAAAATCACCTTATAATATATATGAACCTAGGGTTTGAAAGTGGTATACCTTCCTTGGATTGGTGGGTGAAGCTAGGAAGCCTTAATAAGCTTGGAGTAGTCTTAAGAAAGCTTGGATCTTCAAGAAAACAAGAAAAAAAACTCAAGTTAAAACTTGAAAACACTATTCATTGTCTTCTCCAATGATTAAATCAAGAAGCTAGAGAAAGAATTTGTGGCTTAAACTTATGATATAGCCATTACTAAGCATAAAGAAGGTTAGGGAATTTTCTTACCAATTAAGGATGCTTGGATCTTGATTTTGGAAATTTTTAGCTTTGAAAATGCAAGAAAGCCGAGAGCAAAGTGAAGACAATGCCTTGGTTGATTTTTTGATTTTGATGAAATGAATTGCTAGTTGGTTGGCTTGTTTTTGTTTTCCATTTAGCAAATTACCACCTTGTCCTTGCATTTGTGTGGTCCTAAATCAACCACACCTCCTTCCTTCCATGTCATGCTTATGTCACCCCTATGATGTCATCCTCCCTTCCTTGTCTCCTTTCTATTGGTTGGATGACATCACTCCCCTTAATCCCTTTGATTAACTCCCTAATCGTTTGCCTAATGACCGCTGATCTGTTGTACGGTTCGCTTAACTTTCGTTCTCGTTTATCGTTTGAAGGATCATACCCGGGATCTTATTACTTAGGTTCCCTTAACCTTTCTCAATACATTATATTCCTTTTTATGATCCTCTATTATAATCCTTTAATTTAAATCCTTTTTATTTTGTTACCTTATACTCAATTCTCTCCGTATCTTGTGGATTTCCGGGAAAAACCAAAGTGTTCGGAATTGGATTCTGACGATCTTTACATACACTTATATACTTCATAGAGTACTAATAATATCCCATAAGATCAATAACAGAACCCCTACATAGCGTGGCATGAAAAGTTTTCTCGTTCAGCAAAAACACTATTCATAAGGGTTTCAAAATTTCTCAAAAATTGGGGTTATTACATGCTACATTAACCCTTTCCAAATCATACTGTCAAAACTCATACTGTCCCTATTAAGGGTGAAATTCCAACCTTTATGCATTCCCCTAGGATTCATTTTAAGTTACCGATGTTCTATCCTTAATTCCACCTTTAAAAGGTACCTGCATCCTTCCATGGATAAATCAAGTCATATATCCCTGATAAGGGTGTCTTATTCAATGATTCCCACCTCGATAGTCTATACCTAACTTCATAATAGCATCCTTATTCAAATTGAGGTCAATCCATATGGCCTCCAAAAGATAACAATGGTCATCCACTTTTCTTTCTTGATTTGGTAATGATAACATGGATGTTCTGGAAGATATTGGTCATGTTCAACGTGAACTTCTTCTTAATAATTCCTTATTTACTTTTGTTGTTTATCTCAACAGTCATCTCAATGTTGGGATATCTTTCATACCTGGCGTCTCCCTTTCTGGGTATCAAGCCACCGGTCTTACATTTCCTTCTTGAAGGTCACTTCCTTCATCCAATTTTTCCTAATTTCTTACTTCCTTATCCCCTTAGTCTATCCGCGTCTCATTATTTATCCTTCGAATTATCTCAAGGTTTCCTCGAATCCTCCCAACTTACAGGGGATAAACTATATGTATCTCTTATGCCCTCAACCATCAATTTTAACTTATGGTGAATCACCCTCATCCTGACGAATGCATACTTTTCTATTTCTATTGCTACGAGTCGTTAGGGTTTTCTCATACCCAACTCCCTTATCATACCTCAAACTCTATTGTCGTTATATTCCTTTCCACTTAAATTCCTTTTTATTTTCCTTTCTCTTATCATTAATTCATGAACCAACACAACATAAGCATAGATTTCAAACATCCCGTCATTCTGGATTCATGTCTTCAGAACGAATCTTGATAACTTTTACAACTTAGATTCATAATTCATCATACTCGTCTGCCTTTGTTCTGGCTCTAAAGCTTTTACACTATTCCATAACCTTGGGAATTACTTTCCCGAAAACAATTGGCTGAATTTTAATCAGTTTATTATAATCTCTTGCTCCGTGCCTTCCTTGGCCTTTCACCAGCGGGTGGTCTCTCTCTTGGGAGGGTAAGTGACAAAACAGTCTTTTGTGGTTCGTCAATCATTTAGAATCTCAAATGATTCATCTATTTCCTTTAGCCAGGCTCTTGCCTCGACTGGGTCAGCTTGTTCCTTGGAACTCTGAGAGCTTAGCGACTTAAAGGTCATGAAAGAATTTCCCACCGCACTGTCTCCTCAGAGTGGTGGTTGGGGATAATAGTCTAAGTTCTGTCTAGACAGGTCCATGAATTGCCGTATAGGAGTACCGTCTCGGGTCTCCTTTCCTTACTCGACTTTCTGTTTCCTTAGTATGAAATGTTTCATCCTACTCCCCATAATTGGGGTCATCTTTTAATTTAAAATCCTCATTTTCCACTCCATTATGTCATGGGTTCCTTCTATCTTGATGACGACCTCCCTGACTATCACGTTCAGGGTTTTCTCTAAATCTTATTCCTCAAACTATGGCTCTCATCTAAGTTCTCATCCTTACGCTCTTGAACTTTCGGAACCCAAATTCTATAGGAATACCTCATTATTCCCTTATCATCTTTCTCGATATTAATCTTTTATCTAATTGTTGGCTCTCTGCCTTCCTTCATAACTTTTTCTGGCACAATATGATCTTTTCCAATAATTCGGGCTGTATTGCAATCTCAAACAGCTTTTCGGTACCGGCTCCGGTCACCTTCACTTCTATTTCCATTTTCTCAAAATCTCTTATAAACTCTCCAAAAGACATTATCATCTTGAGTCTCTCCTTTTTACTAAGGGCATCAGCCACCATATTGGCTTTCCCCGAATGATAAAGAATCTCCCAATCATTATTCTTGATTAGCTTTAACTGCCTCCTCTGGCGTATGTTGAGCTCTTTCTACGTAAGAATGTACTAGAGCTCCTATGGTTTGTGAATCTCACACTTTTCTCCATACTAGTAGTGCCTCAAATCTTTAGGGCAAAACTATTGCTGCGAGCCCAAGCTCATGGGTGGGGATATCGAATTTTAAATTCCCTTAATTGTCTTGACGCAGACGCGATTATCTTGCTGTGCTATATAAGAAGCACCCTAATTCCTTATGCGAAGCATCACTTATAAATCACAAAATCTCATTTTCCATCGGGCAACGCCAACATAGGGAACGTCACCAACCTTTGCTTCGGTTCTTAAAAGTTGTTCTCGCATTTCTCTGTCCATTCGAACTTCTCAGTCTTACGAGTAAGCCGCGTTAAAGGGGCTACTATCTTTACAAACTTGAACGAACCTCTGGTAGTGACCGGCCAATCCTACCTCTGGTAGTCGACCCAACCAGGGTCATCAATTCATCAGTGGTCCTTTATCCAATCTCGTCAGGATCCTCCATGGGATCCTCCTCAGCAACTATCCCTTCTAGGACAACATCCTCAACCGCTACATCCTCAATATCAACATCATCCGGTCCTGCGTTAGGACGCTCTATTGGATCCACAATCTGATCTCCAATTAGTAATAAAACATCATCGCGTTGATGTTCCTCAACTTCAGGGTTCGGAGTCCCGCTACTCTATACGATAACGAACTACGCTTCTATCGCTACATTTATAAGGGTTCCCATAAGGGTTTTAACTGTCAGTACTATGTTAGGTAGTCCGACTATGAACTTGGCAAGAGTTCTTATTATCTTAGTGAACTTATTATCTTAACGTCCCATCATCTCTGAGGTTTATAACGCTTAGCTCTGATACCATTTCTGTAACACCCCCAGATCCGGGGTCGGGGATCCGGGTTGTCACGAGTTCCATTTCCCTTATTAACACCCAATCTTAATAATTTCTCAACTACTCTGTACTGTGACCCCACAATAAACACACACACCACACGTTATAGTCTCAGAGATGAACATCCAAAAATAATCACAAGTCGTTTTATTCCACAATTATATGTCAATACACCTTAAAAAGGTTCTGAATAAATTTACATTTCATTGCCATTATTACAATTCATAATATACATAAATCTGGTACATCAAAAGTTGAATCCTAGTCTATTGGTAGTTCCCTACCTCAGCTACAGTGACTTCAATGCCTATAGGAAGCTGCGAAACGCTTCCTATCCGATCGCGAATTGGGAGCTTGGTCCTGTTCATCTTATCTATCTGATGTTGTGTGATGAAAGAAGAAAGCAAGGGTGAGCAGCAAGCCCACCAAAATAATATGTATAATGATTAATAGTATATGAGTCTACTCATAATACTCATGAAAATCTTGGTCAAAAGAAATGAACCAAGTTTGATATCTTAATGCGATGAAGTCGCAAAATATTCAGTATATATACATATATACTTTTCAAAGTAATGGAAGTCCTCTTCCATGCATAATATACACAAAGTCCCATTGTATAACTGTATAAAAATATCGTTGCAAGGTGATCTCATATATCTAACCTTGTCTCAACGTTTTTCTGAAAATCTTTGTCATTCATAAGACAATTATTAATTAGATATAAGTTTAAAAGATGAAGTTACCAAATACTTCACTATACTTATATCATTCCCAAATACTACTTGAACTACCACCGTTCAAGTTATAATCAATTTCAAAAGTTCATCCCACTGATGAGACCACAAGATAAGACTTGAATAGATTCAGTCTTTGAAATATTATTGAATGAAAAAGTTATGAGATACTTTATTTAGTCCCGATATATATATATCCACATATATATATCCCTTTAAACATTTCCTGGAATCTCTGTTATGCAAAGTATGAACAGAGTTTGAAACATCCAATGATTTTTGGAAAGGAAAAGAATTTTGGCATAAACCCGATATCTTGCTGATCAGGCAAAGATACCAATAAGTAACCTTTTCTACTGTAGATGGATGAATTCCTCACCGGTCATAACCCTGGCCGCATTAGGACCTCGCGCTAGACCGTACCCCGGCCCCTCACGCGTTGATGGACTGCCACCCAGCCACTTACACAATAATAGACCGTACCCCGGCCTGTCGCTTATGCCGACTCAATTAGATGGGCTTACTTCCCGAACGTTGGGCAAGTAATCAATTCATTTACCAAAACTGCAACCTCGTTGCGAATATAAAATACACCACAGAGCCGGATTCCCCAGGTTTTGAGCGAGTATTTAAATCCCCTTAAAAAGGAAGATCTTAAATATAAAAATGAGTTTTGGGATCCGCTCTGACTTAAAAAAAATCATTTTGAAGACTCGAAAACACTTTAAAGAGTGTTTGGAGTAAAGCTGATTTAATGAAGTAAATCAGTCCCCAGAATATTAGAAAATAACGGAATATTATTATTTAAATAATATTCCCATAAAGAATAATCTTTATAAAAATAATTGAAGTAGAAGTATTAAAACTTATACTTGAAATAAACATTAAATAACCAAAGATATACTTATATGAAAGTATTATCTTTATTTGAATAATCGAAAATAAGTTTGATTATTAACACCTTACTCTTTAATGAAATAAAGAATATATTCCAGTAATAAGCGGAGTCATAATACCTCGAATGAATATTATAATTAATATTCATTAAATAAAATAAAGGAGTCATACATCCTCAAATGAATATCCAAGTAATATTCAATAAATAATATAAAGGAGTCATAAGTCCTCGAATAAATATTCAAGATAATATTCAATAAATAATATAAAGGAGTCATAAGTCCTCGAATGAATATTCAAATAATATTCAATAATAATATATAAAAGAGTCATAAGCCCTCGAATGAATATTCAAATAATATTCAGATAAATAAATAAAAGAGTCATAAGCCCTCGAATAATATTCGAAATAATATTCAATAATAAAATGAAGTTTAAAGTTATCGAATAAACCTTATTCGATTAATAGTTTGGAAAACTATAACCATATATATATATAAATATATATATATATATATATATATCCATATCCATATAAAATCTACTCGGGATCCTCGACTCCCGGTTTTAGAAAATATTTTCACCTTTGAGTCCCTATACTAAGGGTATATGCAAGATACCGCTATTCTCTAGCATAGGTATTATCAAATGAACCAACAGATATATATTTCAAGAATATGAAACAGGCATGCATATATACCATATCACATGCTATAATATATCGCATCAATTTGCTAATAACAATCATGCAATATCACAAGATAATGCATATACATATATTTTCATCACAACAACAGTATAACGGGTAGAAAACTTGCCTGAGCGACTGGGGGTTACGAATGGCTCGGGACGAGTCTGGTAACCTATAAGCAACAAGTAAGTTGGAATTAAACCAAAGTCACTTGTAAATCTATACTTTAACTAACTTAGACTCTAACGCTTGTTTTGCGCTCACTGATTCGCTTAAGTCACCCGGGTACCCTCGGCTCCACCATTTTTAATAATTTAACCTTTACGAGTTTTAAGGCGATTCCTTCGCGAGTGTCTTATCAACTGCCTAACACACTCTACATAAATGTTTCATGCTCCGATTAGTCATTTAAGGGCCTTAACCAAGGTTTCAAAGTAAGGCGAGGGGTAAAGGTTCGTTCGCGAAACACCGTTACTTAAAACGGTCGTTTCTCCTAAACCGTGCATCGGAATCGAACGAACTACATATCAAAACGAAGCTTGAAACATGAACTATCTAATCATGGCAATGGTCAGTTCATGGTAGTTAGTGTTCGGGTGCAAAAGTCATGCACAAAACAGTTTAAGGAAAATTGGGCATTACGACGGCTATACCTTAGCGATTCCCAAATTTTACCAAATCAATTCAATATCAAATCACCACCAATCAACACCAAACCAACCACAACAATCCAAACATCAACCACAAACAAACCAACCTACCACTCCACCATTTTCTAAGTCAAAACATCCATGGATCATAATTCTAATACCAAGTATGATAACGGCTCAATAATTAACTATAATAACTTACATACATAACTAAACATGCTTAATCTCTCATTCACTAATTCAACCATTAAAACCTCCATTTACAATCCAAGCTCATACAAACTTATAACTTAAATCAAAGGGGAAAGCTTGGTTATACCTTCTTGGAGCTTCTTAGTATCATCAAAGAGCCTTGAAATTCCTAAGAGAGCCCTGATCTAAGCTTAAACAACCTTGAACTTCCAAAAGAAATCAAGAAATCAAAGTTAGTTCTTGAAAGTTACTATTCATTACTATTCATCATCATCTTTGATGAATTAATTAGCTAAGAAAGACATGATTTTTGAAGCTCAAACTTCTAGGATAACTAAGTTATAATATCAAGAAGCCATGGGAATTACCTTGAGAATTATGAATGAGCCAAGCTTGGACTTTGAATTTCTAAACCTCCATTTTTCATGAAAAAGTCGAAGCTACAAGGTGGGGAGAGAAGAAATGAGTTGCTTGGTTGATTACTTGGTTAAAAAATGTGATTAGAATACTTGGTGGAGGTTTAATCTTGGATAAATATCTTGACTAATGCTTGCATCACCATGCTTACCTCACCATCTAGCCACTTGTCTAATTCTTATGGATTGATGATGTCATCTATTTTCTACTCCACTTGATTAATCTCCCTTGCTTCTCTTACAAGCTTGTTTCTTGACCGTTTATTTATTTTACGGTTCGCTTAACTTTTGTTCTCGTTTATCGTTTGAGGGATCATACCCGGGATCTTATTACTTGGGTTCCCTTAACCTTTCTCAATACATTATATTCCTTTTATGATCCTCTCTTATAATCCTTGAATTTAAATCCTTTTAATCATGTTACCTTATACTCAATTCTTTCGGTATCTGGTGGATTTTCGGGAAAAAATTAAAGTGTTCGGATTTGGATTCTGACAATCTTTACATACACTTATATACCACATAGAGTACTAATAATATCTCAGAATATCCATATCAGAACCCCTACATAGTGTGGCATGAAAAGTTTTCTCGATCAGCAAAAACACTATTCATAAGCGTTTCAAAATTTCTCAAAAATTGGGGTTATTACAGTAGGAAAGTGAATAAAAGATTTTACAATCTTTTCTCTCTTTTACTTATACACGGTAAAAAAATAGCCGTTGTGACACCTGTCAGACATGCAGCAGTAAAAGATAATTAATGGGCACGGGTATTCGGTAATCATTACATATCACATGTAGTTTTCAAGGAAAAAAAACTGTTCCACTAACCAAGTAAGCCCATTAATCAAGGACGTTCAGTTTTTTTTTAAATTTAAAAAAACTGTTCCCACTAAATAAATGATTATTACTGCTTTACCAATATTCTGGAAAAATATGACCAATGAGGTAATGACCAAAAATAAACCAAGTAAACAAATACTGTCACGTCAGCATCAGAACTTGATTTTTAGCAGAACTTAACAGGTCATCAGAACTTGATTATTATCAGTATTTACCAGGTCATCAGAATATGAAACGTTTTAGAGACAAGATCTTGCAATTAACAAAATTTCATTAATGTACCAGATGATTACATGCGATGAAATTTAGGAATTACATGCAAAAATTACAAGACAGTCCTAAGCTATGATTCCTAAAATCAACAACTTTTAGTCCTAAGCTAAGAAGCCTAACGACTAACTATTTCTGCTGCTGACGAAGAGCACTACAAGATGGATGATCTGTTCTTACTGACGGAGATAATAGAGATGTAGATCTCTTTAGACAGTCAACAAGTCATTTTTAATGATCTCTGGAAATTGAATCCAGAGATTATGAGGAATGTTTGATAGGATATGCAGTAGGAATTCCATTTTGAAAAATATGCACAGTCTCGGTGCCATAGTTGTAAAACCAACCAAACTCGGCCATTTTTTGTTTATAAGAATAAAAAGAGAGTGAGTTTGTGAGAACGTGAAGAATGTTTTGACTGGAATGAATCATTGGTTTAAATAGCCAATGGAATACCAAGAGACGCGAGGACTGGGTAACAATTATAAGTAAAAATGATGACCCCTCGACTCCCTAGACTGATGAGCAATAATGACAGCCATTGGAAGCTTAAAACAGGAGTTAATGAGCACACGAGACAGGTAAAAATTACTATTCATTCACGAGTACCACTAACCCAAATTATGTTGACTGTTTATATATCACCCAAACATATTCTGATTTTAAATATGACTGTTTCAGATTTTAACCACAAATAAGTCAAGTAAAGAATCAGGATTTAATATCAGAACTTAGACTTATCAGAACTTAACAGTCATCAGAATATGGCTCCATAACTCGAAAAGTGGATGTCTATTCCTGTAATTCTTCACACAAAATACTGATTTTATTTCTTCAGAACTTAATCATCAGAATTTCCATCATTACTTATCCTCGGAATTTATGCAACTGACACTTAACCTGTTCATCTAAAACAACATTTATCACTATAGTAATTTTCATGATTCATATGGAGTGTATGTGTGTGCAGTAAGCTAATTATCAGATAATGATTGAAGTCTGATTCACTTCAGTACATCTTAGAAATAAGGCATAACTAAGAACTTTGCTCAAAATCTGTTAGTATTTTGAAGTCTACTTTAGAATGAGTTCATGCATGAGTCCACCTCAACTGTTTTGTGCTCATTTTATGCATATTTTGAAATTCCATTTTACAGTGGCTTCTCAGTGTAAGTGAGCTACGACTGCTTATCAGAATTTATTCTATTATCAGAGTATTTCTCCAGTAATCACAGAGTGTGAAAAGTCACCAAGAAAATTTTTATTTTGCTTTTCTAATGCATATTACTTAATACCAGCAATGCACTTGGGTCATCCCTTCCACATTTTTACTCTAGATCTCAAAGGAGTACCTGATTTTTATTTCTTTGTCTTTTCCTTTTTCTTTTGATAAGTGAGGTTTATCAGTATTTAGTACATCCATCAGATTTACTAACATCAGAACTTAACAGATAAAAAGCACTATTCTAGTTTTTGACTTAGTAATAAGATACACAAAGTAAACTTAACTAAGCTCAATATCAGAATTTGCTTGTGTTTAAAAGATTTCCATATAAATAATTACTTCAAACATGGGACTTAGTATATTAAAGACTACTAGGTCAGCATCTAGCACAGTTATCCTCATTGGATTGAATAATCACAGAACATTCATATCACTATCAGAGTTTAGAAATTCACATCAGAGAACAATCAGCACTTAAGCAATTTTCAATTTAAGCACAGAATACACAAAGATAGTAATATCTGTAAATACTGATCATAAAGTCTGATGTATCAGAACATAAACTAAGCAGATTTAGAGAAAGAACCTGAAACCATTCCAAGTTCATTTACCAATCTTGTAAAAGTAGCTTAACACAGTGGTTTTGTGAAGATATCTACTAGTTGTTGATCTGTTGGAATAAAATGCAATTCCACTATACCTTCATCCACATGTTCCCTAATGAAGTGGTACCTAATGCTGATGTGCTTTGTCATTGAGTGTTGAACTGGATTACCTGTCATAGCAATAGCACTTTGATTATCACAGTAAATAGGGATTTTAAAGTATGTTAACCCATAATCGAGTAACTGATTCTGCATCCAAAGAATCTGTGCACAACAGCTTCCTACAGCAATGTACTCTGCTTCTGCAGTTGATGTGGAAATTGACTTTTGTTTCTTTCTAGACCAAGAAACTAATCTGCCTCCAAGAAATTGGCAGCTTCCACTTTTGCTTTTCCTGTCAATTTTGCATCCTGCAAAATCTGCATCTGAGTAACCTATTAGCTTAAAGTCTGATTCTCTAGGATACCACAATCCCAGACCAGCTGTACCTTTAAGGTACTTGAAAATTCTTTTCACAGCTGTTAAGTGAGGTTCTCTTGAATCCGCTTGAAATCTTGCACAATGACAGGTAGCATACATGATATCAGGTCTACTTGCAGTTAGATAGAGTAATGAGCTAATCATACCTCTGTAATCAGTAATATCTACTGATGTACCAGTATCCTTATCCAATTTTGTTGCAGTGGCCATGGGAGTGGATACACTTGAACAATCTTGCATTCTAAAATTTTTCAGAAAATTTTTGGTGTACTTGGATTGACAAATAAAAGTGCCTTCTTCATTCTGCTTGACTTGAAGGCCCAGAAAATAGCTAAGTTCCCCCATCATACTCATTTGATATCTTGACTGCATCAGTTTGGCAAACTTCTTGCAAAGTCTGTAATTTGTAGAACCAAAAATGATATCATCAACATATATTTGCACCAAAAGTAAGTCCTTTCCATGGTTGAGGTAGAACAGTGTTTTGTCAATAGTTCCTCTGTTAAATCCACTTTCCATAAGAAACTGAGCTAAAGTCTCATACCATGCTCTTGGAGCTTGCTTAAGGCCATAAAGTGCTTTATCAAGCCTGTAGACATGATTTGGAAGTTTGGAATCTACAAAGCCTGGAGGTTGTTCAACATATACTTCCTCTTCCAATTCTCCATTGAGAAAAGCACTTTTCACATCCATTTGAAAGACAGTAAACTTTTAGTGAGCAGCATAAGCCAAAAATATCCTTATGGCTTCCAATCTAGCAACTGGTGCAAATGTTTCATCATAATCAATTCCCTCATATTGAGAATATCCTTTTGCAATCAGCCTTGCTTTATTCCTTGTAATTATGCCATCACTATCAGTTTTGTTTCTGAACACCCACTTTGTACCAACAATAGATCTGTTATTTGGTCTTGGCAATAGGGTCCAGACTTTGTTTCTTTCAAATCATTTAACTTTTCCTTCATTGCTTGCACCCAATCAGCATCTTGAAGAGCTTCTTCCACTTTCTTTGGTTCAGTCTGAGAAAGAAAAGAATTATAAAGATATTCATTTGATGTAGTTGTTCTAGTTCTGGCACCTGCATCAGGATTTCCAATAATTAAGTTAGCTGTATGTGATTTAGTCCACTTCCTTGCAGATGGAAGGTTTTCTCTAGAACTGGATGCTCCCCCATGATCCATGCTGTCTTCATCAACATTTTCTGATGCTCCCCCTGAAATTATGCTCTCTGAGTTGGATCCTTCAGAATTTGAGTTTCCAGAATTATCAGAACTTGGCTTATCAGAACTTGATGAATCAGAACTTAAAAAGCCAGTTGTAGGTTCTGATGCTTCTTGAGATGTGGTTGTATCTTCAGTATGCTCCCCCTGCATAGGTGCATCTTCCTTTGGCGTAGTCACCACAGTTTCAATAACATCAGAGTTTAATCCATCAGAGTTTACAATATCAGGATTTAGACTTTCAGGATTTAGACTGTCAAGATTTACATTATCATAATTTAAATCTTCAATTTCAAATCTCAGCTGATCATGATCATTGAAATCTTCAAGTCTAGTAATCTTCTTATCATCAAAAGAGACATTGATAGATTCCATGACAACCCTTGTTCATAAATTGTTGACTCTGAAGGATTTTGTGGAAAGTGGATATCCAAACTTAACAGGTTTTACCTTTGGCTTTTGTTTAATAAGTATAGGCTCAATTTCTATAGTTCCTTTATCATTCTTATCATCTCCATAACCTAAGCCCTCTTTCCAGTTTCCACTACTTAACAAATTCTGAGTTGTTCTGCCAGAGTTAGTCCATGTTCTGATAATCTCTCTTTCCTTTTTTAACTCAGTTTTTAGAGATTCATTCATTTTAAGTACTTCATCCCTAACATAGAAAGCATCATCTCTATCTTTCTGAGTTTGATGGGACATGACTAACTCTTTTTCTAAATAATCATTCCTCTTTTTACAGGCAAGATTTTCAAAAGTTAATCTTGCACATGTTAAAGTTTGATCTCTATAACTAATGAACATGGTTTTAAGATGTCTTCTCAACTCATTAATATCATCAGTATGAAAGGCATAAGTAGTTTGAGGTACCTTTTAGAATCTGAAGTGTCTGTCCAGCTTTTCTTCTTTGTGACAAGAGCCTTGCCTTTGTCACTCTTCACTTTCTTGCAATCAGTAGATATGTGGCCTTTCTCACCACAGTTGTAGCATTTGACATTTGTGTAATCTCCTCTGTCAGACTTTCCTCCTTTACCTTCAGATTTTCTGAAACTCTTCTTATCAGAACTTGCACCTTTCCTGGAAAATTTCTTTCCCTTCCTGAATTTTCTGTATGCAATCCTTGTGATTCCTTTCACCATAAGAGCACACAGCTTCATCATCTCTTCATCAACATCCATCTCAGGCAAGCTTTCTGTTTCTGAGTCATCATCACTATCAGAACTTGATGACTCAGTATCAGACTTTGTGATGAGAGCTTTTCCCTTGCCTTTCCTTGAGGTAGCTGCTTTGGGAGATTCCTCCTCAGCCTTAAGAGCAACTATCCTTGACTTTCCTCCTTTCCTCTTTCTTCTTTGTTCCATCTCAAGTTCATGAGTCTTGAGCATCCCATAAATTTCATCAAGAGTTGTTTCTACAAGATTATAGTTGTCTCTTATTGTGGTGGCCTTCAAATCCTATCTTTCAGGAAGTGCTAACAGGAATTTAAGATTTGAATCCTCAAGATCATATTACTTGTCAACTAGTGACAAATCATTCAAGAGTTTGACAAATCTGTCATATAAGCCAGTTAATGACTCATCAGGCTTTGAGTCAAGGTGTTCATACTCTTGAGTAAGTATAGTCTTCCTGTTCTTCTTAATTGATTCAGTTCCCTGGCATCTTGTCTCCAAAGCATCCCATATCTCCTTTGTAGTCTTGCAGTTGATTACCCTATTTGACATTACATTATCATTAGCACTATGCAGCAAGTGTCGTACCTTAGCATCCTTAGCAATTGATGAGATATCTTCAGCAGTATAATCACTCTTCTTCTTTGGTACAGACTTTGTTGGTTGACCTGCAACTACAACAGAGAGTTTTGTTGGCTTGTATGGTCCTTCATTGATTCTGTCAAGGTATTCTGGATCAGTAGCTTCCAGAAATATAGACATCCTCACCTTCCATATGGAATGTTCAGATGGTTTCAGTATGGGAACTCTAATAGTCTCATATCGACTATGGATTTGAGTCTTTGGAGGTTCTTCAGTTTTGGTGGGCTTGGTTGGAGTTTCTTCTTCAGATGATTGTTTTTGCATCTTAAACTGTTTGTGTGTTAACAGATATGCTCTGATACCCCTTGTTTGGTCACACACACTGTAGAAGGGGGTTGAATACAGTGTTTATCATAATCAAATCGAATTAAGGAATTTAAGTAACAGAAAACAAACTTTATTCAATATAATAAACTCTATTACAATATGGAACTGTCCTGTAACACCCCCAGATCCGGGGTCGGGGATCCGGGTCGTCACGAGTTCCATTTCTCTTATCAATACTTAATCTTAACAGTCAACCAACTACTGCGTACTGTGACCCCACAATATACACACACACACCACAAGTTATAGTCTCAGAGATGAATACCAAAAATAACACAAGTCATTTTATTCCACAATTATAAACCATTACACCTTAAAAAGGGTTTCTGAATAATTTACATATTCCTTGCCATTATTACAATTCATATTATACATAAGTCTGGTTCAACAATAGTTGAAAACCTAGCCTATTGGTAGCTCCTACCTCAGCTACGGCGGCATCAACGCTTCCAGAAAACTGCAGAACGTTTCCTAACCGCTTGCGAATTGGAAGCTTGGTCTTGTTCATCTTTTCTATCTGTTATTGTGTGATGAAAGAAGAAAGCAAGGGTGAGCAACAAGCCCACCAAAATAATATGTATAATGATTAACAATATATGAGCATTCTCATAGTACTCATGAAAGTCTTGGTTAAGAAGAAATGAACCAAGTTTGATATCTTAACGCGACCAAGTCGCAACATATTCAGTATATATGTATAAATATATATATACTTTTCAAAATCTTGGAAGTCCTCTCCCATGCATAATATACACAGAGTTCCAGTTTATAACTGTATAAAAATATCGTTGCAAGGTGATCTCATATATCTAATCTTGTCTCAATGTTTTTCTGAAAATCTTTGATATGCATAAGATAATCATTTACTAGATATAAGTTTAAAAGATGAAGTTACAAGAAACTCTAATGTACTTATATCTTTTCCGAATACTACTTGAACTACCACCGTTCAAGGTATAATCCGTTTCAAAAGTTGATCACATAGATGAGACTTCAAGATAAGATATGAATAGATTAAATCTTTGAAATATTATAGAATGAAATGAAGTTATGAGATACTTCATTAAGTCCCGATATATATATCCACATATATATCTCTTATACATTTCCTGAAAACCTCTGTCATGTAAAGTATGAACAGAGTTTGTAACATCCAATGAATTTTTGGAAAGGAAAAGAAGTGTGGCATAAACCCGATATCTTGCTGATCAGGCAAAGATACCAATACGTAACCTTTTCTACTGTAGATGGATGAATTCCTCGCCGGTCATCACCCTGGCCGCATTCAGACCTCGCGCTAGACCGTTACCCGGCCACTCACGCGTGGATGGACTGTCACCCAGCCTCTTACACCTTCATAGACCGTACCTAAGCCTGTCACTTATGCCGACTCAATTAGATGGACTTACTTCCCGAACGTTGGGCAAGTAATCAAATTGTTTTCTCAAAACAGCAACCTCGTTGCGAATATAAAATACACCACAGAGCCGAATCCCTAAGATTTTTGAAAGAATATTCAAGTCTCCTTCGAAAGAAAGATCTTAATCTGAAAACAAGTTTTGGGATCCGCTCTAACTTTTAAAATCATTTTGAAGACTCGAAAACATTTTTAAGAATGTTTGGAGTAATGCTGATTTAATGAAATAAATCAGTCCCGATATATTAGAAAATATCTGAATATTATTATTTAAATAATATTCCCATAAGGATAATCCTTATAAAAATAATTGAAGTAAAAGTTTTAAAACTCATACTTGAAATGAATATTAAATAACCAAAGGTATACTTATACGAAAGTATGATCTTTATTTGAATAATCGAAATAAGTTTGATTATCGAAACATTATTCTTTAATAAAATAAAGAATATTAATTAGTAAATAAACGGAGTCATAAATCCTCAAATAAATATTTAACTAATATTCATTAATTAAAATAAACGGAGTCTTAAGTCCTCGAATGAATATTCAAATTAATATTCATTAAATAAAATAAACGGAGTCATAAGTCCTCGAATGAATATTTAACTAATATTCATTAAATAAAATAAAGTTATCGAATAAACCTTATTCCATTAATAGTTTTGAAAACTATATCAATATATATATATAATATACTCGGGAACATCGACTCCCGGTTTTAGAAAATGTTCACCTTGGGGTCCCCTATACTAAGGGTATACGCAAATACTGCTTATCTCTAGCATAGGTATTATGCAACTGAATCAACAGATAAATGTATCAAGATTACGAAACAGGCATGCATATATACCATATGGCATGCTCCAATATATCGCAAGAATTTTCTAATTAACCATCATGCATTTATCACAAGATAATGCATATACATATGTATACATCACAACAACAGTATAACGGGTAGAAAACTTGCCTGAGTGTCCCGGGGTAGACTTAAGCTTAGAGTGGGTCCGGTAACCTATGAACAACAACATAAGCCGGAATTAAACCATGGTCGCTTAAGAAACTAGACTTTAACCATTTAAAGCCCTAACGTTCGCTTTCGCGCTTAACGATTCACTTAAGTCGCTCGAGTACCCTCCGCTCCACCATGTTTAATAAATAAACCATTAAGAGTTTTAAGGCGATTCTTTCGCGAGTACCTTACCAACTGACTAATACACTTAACATAATTGTTTCATACCCCAATTAGTCATTTAAAGTCCTTAACCAAGGTTTCAAAGTAAGGCGAGGGGTAATGGTTCGGTCGCGAAACGCCGTTACTTAAAACGGTCGTTTCTCCTAAACCGTACATCGGATTCATACGAACCACATATCAAAACGAAGCTAGTAACATGAACTATCTAATCATGGCAATGGTCAAAACCTAACAGTGAGTTCTCGGGTCCTGATGTTAAGAACAAAACAGTCTAAAGTAAATCGGACATTACGACGGCTATGTTTACGCGATTACCAAAGTTTATACCACTCCAATCAATCCACAATTCAACCCACAATCAACATTAAAACCAAAATCCCTCCAAACCTCACCACATCAGTCCATTACTTCATGTTTTATCCAACTTATTCAATCACAACAAAAGCTACTAACCATACTAAGGTTCATTAACTAATAACCTAGATTCAACCATCAAAATCTCTACAAACTCAACCAAACTTTAAACAAACAAGCATCATGCTTCTCATATACTATATCAATCATAACCATTCCTAATTACTCAAAACTAAAGCTAGGGTTTGGAGTTTATACCTTCTTGAAGCTTCTTAACACAACACAAGAGCTTTGAATGCCTAAAAGAACCTTGATCCTTGCTTGTATAACCTTAAACTTTCATAAAAATTCAAGAAAACTAAAGTTATTTTTTGAAAGTTACTATTCACCATCTTCTTCCTTGAATTATTGGAAGAGATTGTGAAGGAAATTGAAGCTTAGATTCATGGGATAGCTATATCTATGTATAAGGAACCTTGGATAATTACCTCATGATTTAACAATGCTTGGATCTTGGATTTTGATTTTTTTCTCCTTAATAATGAAGAAAAGCCGAGAGCTTCTTGTTGGAAAATGATGGTCAACTTTGTGTTTTTGTGTTTTTGATTGGTTTTGCTTGGTTGACATCCTTTTGTTTGTTTAATTAACTTTTTACCATGGTAAAGAATGAATGGTTCACAATCAACCAACTAATCCCTCCTTTTTTGTCATGCTTAAGTCATCCCCTTATGTCATCATCCCACACTTGTCCTCTTCTTGTTGGTGAGATGACATCACCCTTCACTAACTCTTTGATTAACTCCTAATCACTTGGCTAATGATCGCTCATCTGTTATACGGTTCGCTTAACTTTCGTTCTCGTTTATTGTTTGAGGGATCATACCCGGGATCTTATTACTTGGGTTCCCTTAACCTTTCTCAATACATTAAATTCCTTTTTATGATCCTCTCTTATAATCCTTGAATTCAAATCCTTTTTATCCTGTTACCTTATACTCAATTCTTTCTGTATCTGGTGGATTTTCGGGAAAAATCAAAGTGTTTAAATTTGGATTCTGACGATCTTTACATACACTTATATCCCATATAAAGTACTAATAAGATCTCAGAATAACAATAGAAGAACCCCTACATAGTGTGGCATGGAAAGTTTTCTTATTTAGCATAATTAGCAAAAGACTATTCATAAGGGTTACTAAAAGTTCAAATATTTGGGGTTATTACATGTCCTCTCTCAGTGATGAACAAATATCACGAGAGCTGCTAGGGTTACAACGAATATTATTCTCGATAATGATAACACATATAGTGTAAACCCTATGTCTGTGTTTATATACTACACAGTTACAAGATAATCGCTAATTAATATGAAATATAATTATGCTTCCTAAAATATATCAATCAAATCTCTTTTCTTTGAAGTATTCTATTCTTCATAGAATTCCTTCTTCATGCATATCTCTTTTTGCGTTTGTCTTGATCTTCTTTCCTTTCAATCAGCCTCCTTCCTTATCTGAAAGTCTCCTTAAGTCCTAATATTATCTCCTGATAAATATCTCCTGATAACTTAAGTTCTGACTTCAGTATAAGTACTGATTTCCAGTTAAGTACTGATTTGTCCTGTTCAAGTAAGATCTGAAAACTAAACACAAATCATATTAGACATGACATTATCAAATATATCTAACATTATCCAAATCAGTACAATTTGTACTACGGTCTTGGTCTCAGCGCCTGGTTACACGTATTACGAGGTGATAATTATAATAGTTTAATAAAATGATCCTGTTTATCGAAAATACGAGTTTTATTTATTTACCGAAATGAATATTGTATCGAAAATATTGTGCGGGGACCCGCACAGGACAAACCGTACACCAGATTGAAAAAGTCGAAACATGGAAAATGCTCAGAATATTGCAATTAGGTTAGGAAGGAGTTTTCAGAATAGTTTTGGGTTATAAAAATGTAAAAACAGGTGACGTTGGCTGGTTCCCGATTAAATTAAATAGTTTATAAATACTCGGAAAAAGAATTTATAAAATCCATAAATTTCCTATAAAATCATGAATCAACATAAAAATAAATAGGAAGATATGACAATTATCTATATTTTATTTTGGGCATATAAAAATTAAAATACTCAATTTATATTATTTTTAAACATCCAAACACATATACCACTTAACAAATAATTCATAGAATAAATACTGAACATGCATAATATTTATTTATTAGCAAAAATAATTACACGATATATCCCAGATATTACATCCTTCCACCCTTAAAAGGATTCGGTCCTCAGAATCTTCTAAGAAAATAAATGAGGGTACTTTTCTCTCATATCACTTTCTAACTCCCAGGTTGACTCTTCAACCTTTGGGTTTCTCCACAGTACTCTGACTAACTTTACCACTTTATTTCTTAACGCTTTCTCTCTTTCTTCTAGAATCTCTATCGGACTCTCTACATACGATAAATCTGCTTGAAGCTCTATTGGCTCGTATTCGATTACATGTCGGGAGTCTGGATTATACTTCTTAAGCATCGATACGTGAAAAACATTGTGAATGTGCTCCATGTGCGGAGGTAATGCCAACTCGTAAACTACTTTGCCAACACGCTTTAAAATCTCAAAAGGTCCGACATATTTAGGGCTCAGTTTTCCTTTCTTCCCGAATCTCGTCAATCCTTTCCACGGTGATACTTTCAGTAATACCATATTTCTTTCTTCGAATTCCATATCTTTTCTTGATTGATCTGCATACTTCCTTTGACGGTCTTGTGCTGCTATCAATCTCTTCTAGATAACATCAATAACTTCCTTCGTCTGTTGCACTAATTCAGGTCCAAGTATTTTGCGTTCTCCTACTTCGTCCCAATATACTGGAGATTGACATTTGCGTCCATAAAGAGCTTCGTAGGGTGGCATCCCAATACTGGCATGATAACTGTTGTTGTAAGCAAATTCTACCAAGGGTAAATGCTCATCCCAACTTCCTTTGAAATCAATGGCACAAACATGTAACATGTCTTCGATTGTCTGGATTATTCTTTCACTCTGGCCGTCCGTCTGTGGATGGTAAGTCGTACTCATATTCAGTCTCGTTCCCAAATATTCTTGAAAACTTTTCCAAAACCTCGAATTAAATCTCGGATCTCGATCGGATTTGATAGACACAGGAACTTCATGACGAACTACGAGTTCTTTCAGGTACATATGGACTAACTTTTCTAGTGAAAATCTTTCATTTATAGGAAGAAAATGAGCTGACTTGGTAAGTCTGTCCACTATAACCCAAATGGCATCATGATTGGCTTTCGTCCTTGGTAATCCAACTATGAAATCCATGGAAATATGCTCCCACTTCTACTCTGGAATCTCCAATGGCTGCAACAATCCACTTGGGCTCTGATGCTCTGCTTTAACTTTCTGACATGTATAACATCTGCTAACCCATTCCGCAATCTCCCTCTTCATATCTGGCCACCAACAATTTTCCTTTAAATCTATGTACATCTTGGTACTCCCTGGATGGATTAAATACATTGAATTATGAGCTTCCTATAAAATTTCATTCTTCAACTTCGTCACTGGTGGAATCCAAATTCTAGAAGAAAACCTAAGAATAACTTGATCGTCCTTTTGCGTGCACAATTCCTCACCTACCAAACGGTTAATGTCCTAATTCATTACCTCCTCTTGACACTTTCTTATCTTCTCTAATAACTCCGGCTGGAAAGTCATACTATACACTTTTACTTCATCAGGCTTGTAAACTCTAATCTCCAATTCGAGTTTCTGAAATTCCTTATATATCTCATCGGGTACTGATACCACATTCAACTTTTCTTTCTGACTTAACGCGTTCGCCAAAACGTTTGTTTTACCGGTATGAGAGTTAATCGTGCAGTCGTAATCCTTAATCAACTCTAACCATCTTCTCTGTCTCATATTAAGCTCCTTCTGTGTGAATATGAACTTCCAGCTTTTGTGATCCGTATAAATCTCATTTTTTCTCCATATAGATAATGTCTCCAAATCTTCAAAGCGAATACTATAGCTGCTAGCTCCAAGTCATGAGTAGGATATTTCTGTTCATGTGGTTTCAATTGCCTCGACGCATACGCAATAACCTTATCGTGCTGCATCAGAACACATCGGAGTCCTTTATAGGAAGCATCGCTATAGATTACGAAATTCCCTTGGCCATCTGGAAGTGATAAAACAGGTGCTGTAATTAATCTTCGCTTCAATTCCTGAAAATTTTCTTCACATTTATCGTTCCATATAAACTTTTCATTCTTTCGTCTAAGCTTTGTCAATGGTGTCACAATCCTTGCGAAATTTTGAACGAATCGGCGATAATATCCCGCTAATCCCAAGAAATTTGTTACCTCTGTTGGTGTTCTCGGTCTTTCCTAATTTGTAATTGCTTCAATCTTCGCTGGGTCCACTTTGATCCCTTCATTACTGACTATGTGTCCTAAGAATTGGACTTCCTCTAACCAAAACTCACACTTCGAGAATTTAGCATATAACTTTTTCTTCCTCAAAATCTCTAAAGCTGTTCTCAAATGTTCTCCATGATCCTCTTCTTTTTGTGAATAAATCAAAATATCATCTATAAACACAATAACAAACTTGTCCAAGTATTCCTTGAAAATTCTATTCATCAGGTCCATGAATGATGTCGGGGCATTGGTTAATCCAAAAGACATCACTAAAAATTCATAATGTCCATACCTTGTCTTGAAAGCTTTCTTTGGTATATCCTTTGGCTTGATCTTTAGTTGGTGATATCCCGATCTCAAATCGATCTTGGAGAAGTACTTGGCTCCTTTTAATTGGTCGAATAAATCATCAATCCTTGGCAATGGATACTTGTTCTTGATTGTATGCTTGTTGAACTCTCGATATTCGATACACAGTCTCATGCTCCCATCCTTCTTTTTGACAAATAGTACCGGTGCACCCCACGGGGATACACTGGGTCTGATTACTCCTTTCTCTAACAACTCTTGCAATTTCTTTGCTAGTTCCTTCATCTCAACAGGTGCCATTCTGTATGGGGCCTTGGATACTGGTTCCGTTCCAGGTGCTAAGTCGATCGCAAACTCAATTTCTCTGTCTGGAGGAAGTCCTGGTAATTCATCGGGAAATACGTCTGGAAATTCATTGAAACTTGGAATATTCTCAAATTTTGCTGGCTCCTGACTTGAATCAATCACATATGCAACAAAATGCTCGCATCCTTGTCGTAGTAACTTTTTAGCTTGAATCATTGTTACGAACTTCTTTGCTTATTTCTAGCCCTTAAACGTTACTATCCTTTCGTCTGGCGTCTTCACCATTACCTTCTTATTTCGACAATCTATCTGGGCATCGTGCTTAGATAACCAATTCATTCCTAAGATAACGTCAAACTCTCCCAGCTTAAATGGTATCAAATCCACACAAAACTTATTACCAGAAATCTCAATCTCACAATTTCCATAAACTTGATTAACAGATATACGTTCTTGATTTGCTAATTTTATAGTCATTATTTCATTTAAATACTCAGCTGGACAATTTAACTTACAAACAAAATATTGAGAAATAAATGATCGAGTTGCTCCCGAATCTATTAACACTTTGGCACATAAAGAATTCATATTAAGCGTACCTGCCACAATATCAGTATCCTGGATAGCATCCTTCACAGATGTATCAAAAACTCTAGCCCTTAGAGTCTCATTTACTGCTGGAATAGATCTCATTATCCTCAATGCATTACTGATTGGGGCTGGTGTCTTGCAATCCCTGGCTATATGTCCTGACTTCCCATATTTAAAGCATGTAAATCCAATAGTTGGAACCTTAACCGCTGAATTCCGGGTAGGCTGATCCTTGTATCTGGTTCTCTCGCTAGCTGATTGCGGCACTCCCTCGAATAGTTCCCTTTCTGATTACACTTGAAACAAACCACGTTCAACTTATTACAAACTCCTCAGTGCTTCTTCCCACATACCCGACAATCTGGAAAAGTTAACTTCAACTGATTTGGCTGATTTATATTGATTGGACGGTTGCCTTGACCTCCTTCGCCTGTATTTTGCTTTTTGAAATGAAAGTTTCTCCCTGGCTGAAATTTGCCCTTTTTAAATTTGGAAACTTCCCTGGTTGTGACTGTCCTTCATTTCCTTCAAACTTCCTCTTCTTACTTTCCTTTTCTTTCTGTGACATATCACTCTCAGTTTCTGCAATCATGGCCTTCTGTACAACTCCTGCATAGGTATCCAATTCAAATATGGCTACCTTCCCTCTGATCCATGGCTTCAGACCTTGCTGGAATCTCTTGGCCTTCTTCCTATCAGTATCTACATATGATGGCACATACCTTGACAATTCTTCAAACTTACTCTCATAATCAGCTACCGACATATTTCCTTGCTTTAACTCTAAAAAATTCAACTCCATCTGATCCTGAACAAACTGGGGAAAATACTTTTCTAAAAATAACTCTTTGAACCTCTCCCAAGTAATAACATCTGTACCTTCCAATGTCTTCACAGTCTCCCACCAATAGGTGGCCTCATTCTTCAAATAATAACTTGCAAACTCCACCTTCTATTCTTCCTTCACTTTAACTAAAGCAAACGACTTCTCTATTTCCTTTAGCCAAACATTTGCTTCGATCGGATCTAAGGAACCTTTGAATTCTGGTGGGTTTACCGCCTGAAAAGTTTTGAAAGTTACCTAGGGATTGGTTTGTCTTTGTTGCTGTTGTGTCAGGTAAACTGTTTGTTGAGCCAAGATCTGAAGAATCTGGGCTACTGCTGGGTTTATGGGTCCTGGGTTTGCATTCTGGTTGGTATCATTTTGGTTGTTATTGTTGTTGGTTTCTTCATTCTAGGTGTTGGTGCAGATATTTCTTATGGGAGGCATTTTCTGTAAAGAATCAAACAACTTATTTAACTTTTAAATCAAATCCTTTGCATAAAAGAAAAGTTTTGTAAAACAGAAATATCTCTTGTTGAAAACAGTTGTAACAATTGAACTAAGTAAATTGCATGCTTCTTTACAGAATATAAACAGTTAAGGGAATAGGGTATATGGTATCACAGGGGGTATAACTGGTGCAATAAATAAGGTAAAGTAAAACAGGTGCAGTAAAGTAAATGACAATGCTGGAAAGGAAAAGGTACTAATATATATAGTTCAAAAGTTTTAGGTAGTACAAGCTAAAACGCTTTGGAAGTAAAAGCAAAAGGGTACAACAAACCTACTCACTAGTCAGCAGATCTAGTCTATAAATACAACCCAAAAGTCTACTAATACATATTACACACTAATGTACATACTAAACAGCCATAACAACACTGATTAGCATCTCCATCTCTGTGCCTCTGGCTCATGGCATGTCTGGACCTCCAATATCCTTAAGCTCCTCCAGAACCCACTTAACCCACTCCACAAGAAAATCAGGGGTGATATCCTCATAAGTAGCCTCAGCAATCCTCACAGCAGCTACTCTCCGAAATACCTGGAGCCTTTCTCTGAGTCGCCTCTCACCACTCCCAACCTCTCTGGTACGCATGATATGTAATAACTCCTGAATCTGACCCTGTAGGAATCGCTGCTCCATAAGGCAAGCCTCAAACTGATGATATGGGACATGATAGGAAGAGAACTGGAAAGGTAAACCTATAATTGAGTGACCGGTAAAGCCTGAATCAGCAGGTTGAGGTCCTCTGATAGGTGGTCTCACGCCTTGGGGTGGAATGGCCTGCAGTGGTACGGGATGCAACACAGGTGGAGGTAAAATAGCCAACACTGGTGGAACAACAGGACGTGGATCTGAAGATGGTCCTCCAACTGAGGGCTCTGAGTGATCAGCTGGTACGGGGATGAAAGAGTCGGCCATCGCTGCTATCTGAAATCATATCGCAAAATAAGAATCTCGAACCACGACGCGAATTATACTAATACTGTTATACCGTCGCACTCATCCTCTCGACGTTCTATTTTTTTTCTACTTCCTACTTCTAATCCTAACCCTCTACCCATTCCCGTCAACCTAGGCTTGTGTCAGTGACTTATAACCGGTAGCTCTAATACCAAACCTGTGGCGCCCTCCAAACCCGGGTCAGAAGTTTGGGGTCAAAACACACACACACACCTTATTTATAATCTGCTTATAGCAATAATAAAGATAATAGTAATATGCAGTGACCCTACTTACCAACTACCACGGACCGTAACAGGTTAAAGTATGCACACAAGCCACACATACACACTTATATTACAGACGCCCAAATCCCAACTATTCAAACTTATAACTGAATATTAAACATAATTACAAACTTCATAAACTTAACCTATTCCAAAACCTGTCTGCTAGCTTAACTCGATCAACGTGGACCCCTAGCTCTCGCACTGTATTGGGGATCCTTGCTACCAACAAGTTCCTTCTTAACTGGAAAAGAACATAAACAACATTGCACAAATGAGCTTACTAGCTCAGCAAGTCACATTGACAAGACTGAGAATAACGATCATTAAGTAAAAAGAGTTAAGGTATCAAGTGAACAATGAATAATGATTTAGAATTGGATATTATATTTTTATTTTAAAAACCAAGGTTAGGCTGCTGATCAGTCACGTACTAACCCCGAGCAAGGCATACAGCTCTGCTCTAATTACTAGATCCAAGGCACACATTGGCCTAACTTGACCACCAATCTGGTCTGACCACGAATCTGGTCCATAATTTTATAAAACAATCCAACTCTAACATAATAACAGAATAAACAATGCAAGGCAATAAACAAAATCATAAGCAACATTGGATGTTCAATAATAAGATGGTTTCAATCTTCACAAATGAAATATGGCCATCAAATGGTGAAAGAAATGGATAACAAAAGAATCAAAGTTTTAAGGTTATAAGAATTTGGTCTTTCAGAGCGTAACGTACAATGGTTTGAATATGTAAGCAATCTGATTCAATGTTTGGTATTTAGCTTGCATGTATTTGTGGAGTAGTATCGTATATCTGTGGTTCGTATTCGGGGATTTACCAATCAATGGTTCAGAAAGAATAAGGTTTACGGCTCAAAGATCAATAGCTGGAATCAAGGTTAAGGGTTCAGTGCTTCAAAGCACTTGCAATATAGGACTATCAATAATCTATAATATATCTCGAGAAAGTTCAGAACACTTGTCTGGTACTAGCTTGCTATACTTCAGCAATTTCCAATCACAATCTCCTATTCCTCGACTATCTGTTTCCCTTTCCTACTACTTGCCTCTTCTGCTCACATAACAAAAGTATTTATCAGTACTCAACTCATACGTATCTATTTGGTATATATTTCTATCTACCCTTCGTTTTACCCAAATCCGATTAACGGATTGAAAGTTACACTAGAAATAAGTAAATACTGAACATATAGACCGACAGTCAAACAAACAAGTCACATATAGCACATAGCATGTCAAACAATCAATGAAATTTCATTTATAAGGAAGTCTCGGGGTCATAAACAGTCTTTCGGGTATTTAATATGATTTTTAAAATAGTTTTCGGAGTCAAAATGGGTCGCTGGGTCAATTTTAAAGCAATAGACAGGGTTCGGTTGGCCAAATCTGGCTTCAAAATAATTTTATAATAATTATCGAGCCTTGAAAATAATTTAAAATAATATTTTAAAGCTCAAAACCATTTTTTGGAATTTTTAAATTAATAATAAATAATTAAATCTAATAAATAATTAATTAAAATCAATTAATAATTAATTAAAATCAATTAATAATTAATTAAATCAATTAATCAATTAATTTTCAAATTAATTGACCAATTAACTAATTAATTATTAACTAAAATTAATTAACTAATTAATTCAGATTTATTTTTGAATTCAAAATAATTTTTGGAATTAAAATAAAAATTTTGGAATTTTCAGTAATTAAAACGAATTTTTATAATTAAAATAAATAAGAAATATAATTTTTAAACATTTTATAAACAGGAATCCAAAATATGCAAACTCTGGAAACTTGGGGGACTAAACTGTTTCGTTTTTAAAACTACAGGGGCTAAACTGCAATTTTGCAATTCACCCCGCCGGAAAACGACGGGCTCGCCGGAGAACTCGTCCCCAACACCGTCACACCTCCATATCCTCCGGATATAATATACACAACACTAGGAACCTATTCATGCAATCAAATCACATAATAATCCCAGAACTGGCCGGAACGATCGAAATAAAAACTCGCCGCCAGCGAGTTCTAGAAAAATCCGGCGAAAACTTTAAAAGCTAACTCCGTTCAAACTAGGAATCGTCTGATAACATACTATATATGAATCGATTTTAAATTTCAAGGGGAACAAAACCCACTATCTCTCAACATCTGATAACCCCTAAATAAGAAACCCCCAAATTCAATCAAGAACATTCAAACGAATTATAAACCCTAATTTCAAAATTTGAAGATTAAACTCAATTTTGAACATGTTATTGAACTCCAATTCAGTCATATGACATATCAAAATCATCAGGAAAACAAGCTCTACAACATGCAATCATCAAATCATTCAAACAATCATCCGAAAAAAAATTCATATTTTTAATCAAAATAATTCGAAAATAAATAAAAAAATATAAAATCAACCTTTGATTCTGCAGTAAAACGAGTTCTGGAATCTGATAGTACTCCTCAAACCCTTCGATTTGGTTACTTAAGCTTTCCAAACAAAGATCAATAACACCTTTAAAAGCTGGTTTGATTTTCAGAAGATTTTATGAATATATGAATTTTCTCTGTAAAATTCTATAATTACTGTTTGCAAATGATTTTTGGTAAGAAATAAAATACGGTAAAGGCTATTTATAATTACGGAAAATTAGTATCCCGTTGGATCATTCTGGATATAAAATAGTACGTTTATTTATTAAAACAGATCCAAACGGTACCGGTTTTCGGGATAATTATCCAAATCAGTACAATTTGTACTCCGATCTTGGTCTCAGCAGTCAGCGCCTGGTTACACGTATTACGAGGTGATAATTATAATAGTTTAATAAAAAGATCCCGTTTATCGAATATACGAGTTTTATTGATTTACCGAAACGAATATTGTATCGAAAATATTGCGCCGGGATCCGCACAGGACAAACCGTACACCAGATTGAAAAAGTCGAAACATGGAAAATGCTCAGAATATTGCAATTAGGTTAGGAAGGAATTTCCAGAATAGTTCGGATTATAAAAACGTAAAAACGGGGGACGTCAGCTAGTTCCCGATAAAATTAAATAGTTTATAAATACTCGGAAAAAGAATTTATAAAATTCATAAATTTTCTATAAAATCATGAATCAACATAAAAATAAATAGGAAGATATGACAATTATCTATATTTTATTTTGTACATGTAAAAATTAAAATACTCAATTTATATTATTTTTAAACATCCAAACACTTATATACCACTTAACAAATAATTCACAGAATAAACACCGAACATGCATAATTTTTATTTATTAGCAAAAATAATTACACGATATATCCAGATATTATATGAAGAGTATCACATTTTATATTATTATTATTATGAACTGAAACCCTCTTTAAATAAAGCAAAATCTGTTTCTTCTTGTGTAAATTTTGATAGTAAAAATTTCAACATAAATTTTGATAAGAAGTCTTCTGCTGCATATGTTAACAAACTTAAAAAGATCAAAGGATCCAAGCAAGTCTGGGTCCTTAAAAACACTAACTGAGTTAAATACTAATTGCAGGGTAACAACAGAAGTCCTCTAGTCTTGGACAGTGGATGCTCAGGACATATGACTGTTTATAAATCCCTGATATCAGAGTTTAAAGAGAAGGCTGGCCCAAGTGTTTTTTATGGAGATGGCAAATTAGGAAAAATTTTGGGATATGGTAAAATCAAACTTGGGAATGTCATCATTGAAGATGTAGCTCTAGTTGCAGGACTTAAACATAATTTGATAAGCGTGAGTTAGATCTGTGACAGAGGTTACCATGTAAATTTTTATGAAGAACATTGTGATATTGTCAGTAAGTCTAATGGCAAGATTGCAATGACTGGTGTAAGACATGGTAACTTATATGAAGCCAGGGTCTCCAAAAATACTGATGAATCAGAAGTTTGTCTACTTATGACTGGTGTAAGACATGGTAACTTATATGAAGCCAGGGTCTCCAAAAATACTGATGAATCAGAAGTTTGTCTACTTAGTAGAGCATCTGTGGAAGACATCTAGAATGGGGATAAAGGACTTTCTCATCTCAATTTCAACAACATCAATAAACTTGCAAGGAAAGATCGAGTAACAGGATTGCCCAAAGCAGTATTTACTCCTGATGGCTTATCTGACTCATGCCAGAAATCCAAGCAAAGGAAAACATCTTTCAAGAGTAAAACTGAATCCTCTATTCTTGAACCATATCATCTACTTCATATTGATCTCCTTGGTCCAGTCAATGTAATGTCAATTTCCAAGAAGAGGTATGCACTTGTAATTGTTGATGAATATACAAGATACATATCGGTGTATTTAATGCACACCAAGGATGAATCTCTATCCATTCTTCTTAATCATGTGAGAGAACTGGAAAAAGGATCAACATACAAAGTAAAGATCATCAGAAGTGATATTGGAACTGAATTCAAGAACAGATCTATGGAAGAGTTCTGCAAATACAAGGGGATAAAGCAAGAATTTTCTGCCCTCGAAACTTCACAAAAAAATGGAGTTGTTGAAAGAAAGAATAGAACTCTCATAGAAGCTGCAAGAACCATGCTAGAGGAAGCAAGACTGCCTACCTATTTTTGGGCTGAGGATGTGCAAACTGCTTGCTTCACACAAAATTCAATATTGATCAACAATCATGGAAAAACACCATTTGAGATGGTAAAGGGAAATAAGCCAAATTTGAAATACTTTTACATTTTTGGATGCAAGTGTTTTATTTACAAACTCATCCTGAACAACTTACTAAAATTTATCTAAAAGCCGATAAAGGTATTTTTGATGGTTATCCATTGTCAACAAAAGCTTTCAGAGTGTATAATCTGAGAAAAAGGACAGTCATGGAATCTATACATGTATCTTTTGATGATAATAGAATCACAGGTCTAGAAGATGCAGATGACCATGATGAGTTGAGATTTGAAAATAAATACCATATGCTGAACAATTAAATTATGATATACTGTCAAATCCTAATACAGTAAATCCTGATATCACATTAAACTCTGACGATCCATATGTCAGTGGGAATTCTACAAATTCTGAAGCACATGTTGAGGGGGAGCAACATGATTCATGTCAAGAGTCTCCTACAAGTGATTCAACTCAAGGAACACCAGTAAATAATTCATCAGACTCTAATTCCTCAAATACCGATGAATCAAACTGATAGCACTGGAAATACTGATTCAGGGGGAGCATCAGGAGATAAAAGTGGTACAAGTCAAAAAAATAACAGAGAGTTCATGTATCAAGGGAAGTTTCTACTTCAAGAAATCATCTCTCATCTGCAAGAAAATGGTCTAAGTTACACACCTGACTTAATCATTGGAAATCCTGATAGTGGTGTAGGAACCAGAAAAGCCACTCAAAATGAATGTCTCTACCATTTTTTTTCTATCTCAAACTGAACCAAAGAAAATGGAAGAAGCTCTTCAAGATGCTGACTGGGTTACAACAATGCAAGAGGAGCTTAATGAATTTGAAAGGAACAAAGTCTGGACTCTTGTTCCAAGACCAAAGAACAGATCAATTGTTGGTACACAGTGGGTGTTCAGAAACAAAACTGACAGTGAGGGCATAATTACAAGAAATAAAGCAAGGCTGGTTACAAAGGGCTATTCACAGTAAGAAGGCATTGATTATGATGAAACTTTTGCTCCAGTTGCAAGGCTTGAGGCAATCTGAATTTTTCTAGCCTATGCTGCTCACAAGAAGTTTAAAGTTTTCCAAATGGATGTGAAGAGTGCATTTCTGAATGGTGAACTTGAAAAGGAAGTTTATGTTGAATAGCCTCCAGGGTTCATAGATCCAAAATATTATGATCATGTTAATAAACTGGATAAAGCACTCTATGGACTAAAACAAGCTCCAAGGGCCTGGTATGAAACACTTGCTCTACATCTATTAGAAAGTGGTTTCACAAGAAGTAAAATTGACAAAACTCTATTCTATAAATACCATGGTATGGACTTGTTGTTAGTACATATATATGTTATTGATATCATTTTTGGTTCTACTAATGATAAACTCTCTGAGAGGTTTTCAAAGCTTATGCAGTCAAGATATCAAATGAGTGTGATAGGAGAATTGAGTTATTTTCTAGGTTTACAAATGAAATAGACTAATGAAGGGATCTTCATAAATCAATCCAAATACACCAGGAATTTGCTTTAAAAGATTTAGAATGCAAGACAGTTCAACTGCAACTACTCCAATGGCCACTGCAATCAAGTTAGATTTAAATACTGGTTCATCAGTAGATATATCTAACTACAGAGGTATGATCGGCTCTCTCCTATATCTAACTACTAGTAGCCCTGATATCATGTATGCTACTTGTCTATGTGCAAGGTTCCAAGCTGATCCAAGGGAACCACATATATTAGCTGTAAAAGAATATTTAAATATCTCAAAGGCACCATGAATCTTGGAATATGGTATCAGAGAGATTCAGACTTTAAGCTAATTGGATACTCAGATGCTGATTTTGCAAGATGTAAAATAGACATGAAAAACACTTTTAGAATTTGCCAATTTCTTGGTGCCAGGTTGGTTTCTTGGTGGCAGGTTAGTTTCTAGGTTTCTTGTGATAATTAAAGTGCTATTGTAATGACAAGAAATCCAGTACAACATTTTATGACTAAACACATCAGTATTAGGTACCAATTCATAAGGGAATATGTGGAAGAAGGTACAGTGGAATTGATCTTTGTTCCAACAGATCAACAATTAGCAGATATATTCACCAAGCCGTTCTGTGAATCTACCTTTACCACATTGGTGAATGAATTGGGAATGATATCAAGACATTTCTCAAACTCTGATAATTTGGAATAACTGCTGATAGTTAGAGTGTGGTGTCATATTATTATGTATCAGACTTGTTAAATACTGATTATAATATAAAACTCTAATTCCATGAAAACATGTAATTAGCTTCAATTAATCACAACCAGTAGCTGCATGTTAAACTCTGATTATGTGTATGAATTCTGATATTGGTCAAACTTGTGTTGATTGATAAATCCTGACAGTAGTTATTAAAGTCTAATGTTGGTTAAACTCTAGTTGACTGATAAATCCTGGTAGTTGTTAATTAAATACTAATATTTGTCAAACTCAGATTGACCATTATATTATGATGATAATTTTTGAATTTGTTCAAATACTGTTTTAATCAGTATTTTAATAACAGGTGTGAAGTTATTTGTAAGTGGGTAATTTTTGCATGATTACAGTTGTTTATTGATGGCGTGTGAATATGTAAAAACATTTGAGTATACACAAAACATTATTCAAGGGAATTATGTGAGCAGTAACTACCATTACTACACGTTTACATGATTGTTTTACAATCAATTTTATCCTACCACGTGTCGCACTAAACTGAAACATTTTTGAGTTAGTGGAGTGATGTGTTATACAAAATCAATTTTTTTATTCCTAAACAATCTAACAAGTAGAATTACAGAAGAGGGGGGGTTGAATGTAATTCTTGGTTTCTTTACAATCTTTAAAACTTCTTACAAATATAAATATACCTGTGTATAAATATACCTGTGTTAGTATGATTTCCGTTGTGGTTCGAGATTCTTATCTTGCGATATGATTTTCAGATAGCAGCGATGGCAGATTCCTTTATTCCAGTGCCAGCTGATCATTCTAAGCCTTCAGTCGGAGGATTGTCATCTGATCCACGTCCTGCTCTTCCACCGGTGTTGGATATACTACCTCCTGTTGTGACAGTGGTACCACTGCGAGCAATTCCACCTCCTAGTATGAGGCCACCTATCCGAGGAACCCCACCTGCTGATTCTGATTCTACTGGACATTCAGTGGCGGGTTCACCATTTCAGTCTACTCCACACCATGTTCCTTATTTCCGGTATAAGGCTCTTCTTTTGGAGTGTAAGGCCCTGTCTGCACAGATTCGGGAGTTACAGCATATTGTGAGGACTATAGATGTTGATAGGAGTGCGAGGGAGCATCGAGAGGAGATTCATGTGACACAGAGGGTTCGTGAGGCTAGACTGCATGTAGCTACATGTGAGTATGCAGGCCCTGATGCTCTTATGGGATGAGCCAGAGAGGTGATGGAGGATCTTGCGAGGCTTGGTGGACCAGAGTTCCCCTAGAGCTAGAGACAGAGATGCTGAGCCAAAGTTGTTGTGGTAGTTTCTATATGTACATTAGTGTGTAGTATGTATCAGCAGACTTTTGGTTTGTATTTATAGACTAGACTTGCTGAGTAGTGTGTACGCTTATTGTACCTTTTGCTTTTGAAGCGTTTTCACGCTTGTACTACCAAAACTTTGATATATATATCAATACCTTTTCTTTTCCAGCATTGTCATTTACATTACTGCACCTACTTTATCATACTTTATTCATTGCACCAGTTATAAACTCTTGTGATACAATGTACCCTATCCCCTTAACTATTTACATTATGTAAAGAAGCATGCAATTTACTTAGTTCAATTGTTACAAATGTTTTCAAAAAGAGATATTGCTGTTTTACAAAAACTTTTCATAAAAAGGATTTGATTTAAAGGCTAAATAAGTTGTTTGATTCTTTACAGAAAATGCCTCCCAGAAGAAATACCCGTTCTACCAACTAGAATGAAGAAACCAACAACCACAACCAAGACAACAATAACTAGAATGCAAATCCAGGTCCCATAGACCCAACAGTAGCCCAGATTCTTCAGATCTTGGCTCAATAAACAGTTCACCTGACTCAACCGCAGCAAAGACAGACCAACCCTCAGGTAACTTTTAATACTTTTCAGGCGGTGAATCCACCAAAATTCAAGGTTTCTTTAGATCCGATTGAAGCGAGAGTTTGGTTAAAGGAGATAGAGAAGTCATTTGCTTTGGTTAAGGTGAGAGAGGAACAGAAGGTTGAGTTTGCAAGTTATTATTTGAAGAATGAAGCCACCTGCTGGTGAGAAACTGTTAAGACATTGGAAGGTACGGACGTTATTACTTGGGAGAGGTTGAAGGAATTGTTTCTAGAGAAGTATTTTCCCCAGTTTGTTCAAGATCAAATGGAATTGAAGTTCTTAGATTTAAAGCAAGGAAATATGTTGGTAACAGACTACGAAAGTGAGTTTGAAGAATTGTCAAGGTTCGTAACCTCGTATATGGAAACTGATAGAAAGAAAGCTAAGAGATTTTAACAAGGTCTAAAGCCATTGATCAGAGGGAAAGTAGCCAAATTTGAATTGGATACCTATGCAGGAGTTGTGCAGAAGACCATGATTGCAGAGACGGAGAGTGAAATGTCACAGATGGAGAAGGAAAGTAAGAAAAGAAAGTTTGAAGGAAATAAGGAAGGTCACAAGCAGGGAAGTTTCCAAATTTCAACCAGAAGAAAGGCAAGTTTCAGCCAGGGAGAAATTTTAATTTCAAGAAGCAAAATGTAGGCGACGCAGGTCAAGGTGTAATATTCCATATTTTCAGATATTATTATTATTTGGAATTGTTTATGTGATTTTTATGTGATTTTTAGTGAATTATCTGGTAATTGGAGTTGATGTTTGGATGTTTATATGTGATAAAATTTGAGCATTCTAATTTTTATATGTCCAGAATAAAGTATAGATAATTACGGTATTTTTCTGGTAACTTTGGATCGTTATATGATTTTATAATGGTTTACAGATTTAATAATTATTTTTCGTATAATTACAAAACTATTTTATAAAGCCGGAAATCGTACAACTTCAACCGTTTTTGCGTTTTTACAACCCGAAACTCTTCGGAAAACTTCTTCCTAACCTAATCTGGATATTCTAAACATTTTCTATGTTTTAACTTGTTAGGTCACACACACTGTAGAAGGGGGTTGAATACGGTGTTTACTACAATCAAATCGAATATAAGAACTCAAGTGACAGAAAACAGATTTTATTCAACACAATAAACTCTGTTACAATATGGAACTGTCCTCTCTCAGTGATGAACAAATTATCACGAGAGCTGCTAGGGTTACAAAGAATAATAACTTCGATAATGATAACACATATAGTGTAAACCCTATGCCTGTGTTTATATACCACACAGTTACAAGATAATGTTCTAATTGATATGGAATATAATTCTGCTTCCTAAAATATATCAACTAGTTATCTTTTCTTCCAAGTATTCTATTCTTCATAGAATTCTTTCTTCATGGATATTTCTTTCTGTCTTAGTCTCGATCTTCTTTCCTTTCAATTAGCCGCCTGCCTTATCTGAAAGTCATCTTAAGTCCTGATATTATCTCCTAATAAATATCTTCTGATAACTTAAGTTCTGATAACTTAAATTATGATATCTTAAGTTCTGTCTTCAGTATAAGTGCTGATTTCCAGTTAAGTACTGATTTGTCCTGTTAGGTAAGATCTGAAAACTAAACACAAATCATATTACACATGACATTATCAAATATATCTAACAATCTCCCCCAACTTATAATTTAGCATATTACAAGTTCAACAGATATTTGATGATGTCAAAAATATTAAGTACAAATGCATGAGAATTTGACTAGATAACTTTAACTTACAGTCCTTCCAGCTTTACTATCTTTAACTTCTGATAACAACTTCCGTCTGTATATACTTCTGAATTTAAGCAGTTGTAGATCTTTGACTTGGCTTCAATTTCTGATATCTTTGATATTAGGAGTTGTTCTGAGATAGTTCTTCAACAAACATCTCTCAGCATATTCAAGTTCATTAACCATCCTCCTTTTAGCATTTATCAATTCAGCTGTATCTTCTCCAGTTTGAAAAATAGCTGCTCTGAGATCATTTATCTTAGCTTTTCTTATCTCCTGATCTAGTCTAATCAGATATGCCTTGCCAGACTCTAGATTGAATTCCACAGCCTTATAACCCAGAAAAGTAGTTATAATCTTAGCAGAGTTAGGCTTCATTTCGACAATATCACCTTTGTAATCTCTGTACTTGGGACAGTATATGCTGTCAGTCTTTACAGAATAAAGCTTCTTCTGTTTTTGAATTTGAGACTTTAAATAACCTGCAGCACTATCTGTTAATATGTCATTCACTTGAAGTAGGAATAGAACATGTTCCAGTTCCTCAAAATACTTAAGTGGTATAGCATTCTGCCTAATCTGGTATACCCTTCCATCTGTCATAAAATATAACAAGATATGTTCTTTCAAGAAGGTATGGTAAACCATTTGTATAGATTCAAGTCGATTCAATCTTTCAGGAGTTGCTCCAACACCTGGTTCACTTAAGGAAGTTGGATCATTGGTAGTGTTGTGTACTCTTCTTTCATCAGAACTACCCAATCCAGATTTATCTCCTGCTTCCTTTCCTGTAACAACTCTTGCTTCAAAACCACTTGTTGCAGTCTTCAAAGGTTGAGCCTGTTTAGCTTTGGTGAATCCTGGTAGGAGTAACTTTGAAGGTTTAACATGAGCAATGTCAGAGGTTTCCTTTTCCTTATCTTCTGATATCAAGCCAACTTGAGCTATGTCAGAGGTTGCTTGCTTCACTGTCATAAAAGAATTTACTATATCTTGACTCTGAACAACATGAGCCATGTCAGAGGTTGTTTGAAAAATCTTCTTATGCATCAGAGTAAGATTAGCATTTTCTTCATCATCAGTTATTTCTTTATCCATGACTAGTGTAACGCCTGAGAAATATTATGTAATTATTTTTATCAATAAATAATTATTAGGTGATTTTTATGTGAATTTTGAATTATTTGATGATTGATACTAATATTTGGATGTGTATTTCTGATAAAAAGTTAAATATTTTAATTTTTTATTTTCAAGAATAAAATCTAGATAATTTTGGTATTTTCTGGTGATTTTTGGAAAATTATATGATTTTATAAGGATTTATAGAATTAATAATGATTATTCTTACATAATAATAAAATTACTTTTTAGAATCAGAAATCACCCCACTTCAACCGTTTTTGCGTTTTTACAACCTGAAACTCTTCTGAAAACTCCTTCCTAACCTAATCTGATAATTCTGAACACTTTCCGTGTTTTGACTTTCTCGATCCGGGGTACGGTTTGACCTGTACGAGTCCCAGTGTGAAATTTTCGATACGCAAATCATTTTATATATTGATAAGAATCCAGATTCTCAAAAGACGAGACATTATTATCTTATTTTCGTATAAAATATTTTATAGGAAGCTCTGTTTTAATAATTATCCAAATTTGGTATTAAAATCGTATCGTCTTTTCAGTTACTTAGCGGCTAAGTAACCTATTTTCAGATCCAATATGTAAATGTAATTATGGAATTATTAAGTAAATAAAATATGTGACAGGTCTGTCGGTTATGTGTTGCTGTACTAAAAATTAATTGTGATTTGTTGGACGCGAAGATTAATTTTGTAATTAATTATCGAGCTGTATAAATTTAATTTATTTTAAAATGATTTTATTGAATATTTATTCTCATAATTGCTAAAATTGCTCCTAAAATTATTTTTGTTGTTTTATAATTTTATTTAATATTTTTAGGAGTTTACAAAATTTAGAAATCAATATTTTATTTATTAATTATCTTTAAATGATTTTCTGACTCCATTTAATTGTAAAATCAATATCTAATTTCAAGATGTTTCAAAAATCATGAAAATTTTATTTTATTAACTTTCAAATATTTTGAGAATTTTAAAACTATTCCGACAATTTTCTGGATTTTATTTAACCACCCCCATGTTCGTTAATTTGCAAAATGCGGGTTGGGTGCGCGTTTTAAAAACGATTTAAAAAATCTGAAAATTTTGTATTAGTAATTTTAAATTAACTCGAGATTTTTAAATTGCTTTTGTGAACCTTCGAATTACTTCTACCCGTAAATAACTCGTTTAAATATTAAACGCGGTGTCAAATTCAGGAATAACGCGATAAGATTTCCCAAATTTATTCCCTTTTCTTTTTTCCCTTGTTCTACTCGGCCGCCTCTCTCTCTATAAACCTCTCTCATCTCTCTCTCTAAAGTTTTATGTCTCTCTCTCGAGTCTCTCTCTCTCGTTTCTGCTCTCTCAGTCTCTCACCTTCCCCATTTTCTTCTTTTTCTCCCCGTCTATTCCCTTCTCTATTCTCTGTTGCTTCGTCCTTCTCTTTTCGGTGAATTCCGGTTTAATTTCCGGTGAGCCCGCAACCTTGCTTCGTTTCAGCCTTGCTTCATTTCGGTATTCTGATGTTCGATTTCGATTCCTTTCCATTTGTGTATATATATATTTATGTGTATATGTGTGGAGGCTGGTGTGAGATTGTGTGTCGGGTTCTCTGTTTTCCGGTGCCGCCCTCCTTGCTTTTCCGGCGAGGGGAGGTGGTGCGGGATTTATGTGATGTTTATGTGTTCCCCTGTGCTCCCCTATTCCATCTGTGACTTGCTGTTGTTGCCTGATTTTCTGTTCTTCCTGGCCGTGTCTGTGTTTTCCGATTATGCGCGCGTGGGCGCGTGAGGCTGTTTCATTGGGACTTTTATTAATATTTTATTAATATTCTGCAGGAATTTATTGATTAATTGTTGTGCATATGTTGTGTACTTGATGATTACGTAAACAAAACATATAAGTAGAATTTACTTAGTAAAATTATGTAGCACTCGACGGATAAGAATTATAGTCTCGACGGATGATTAACTTATTATCCATCGAGTGAGTAACTTATGTAATAATAAGTTTGTAGCACAGTTATGTATGCACCTTTGTATAGAATCTGTAGTAGCATATAAGTCATGTTGACTTTAACTAGATATGCAGAATAGGTTGATTAATTGTATATAAATGATGTCTTGTAATTCTGCATAAGTGAAATAGAGTCAAGTGCCAAAATAGCTACCGACGGATGATTAACAAAGCCATCGACGGATGATCAAATGACTATCAACGGTTGTTTAATATAACAGTCGACGAATGATCAATTAAACCATCAACGGATGTTCTGAAAGTCGACGGATGATCATATGAAGAATTCAAACAGCAGTTGAACAGTGAAAGCTGACACACAGTCGTCGAGATGTATACAATCACACCGTGGAAGCCCATTAACTGGGTAATAGAGGACGAAAAGCAGCAAAGCTTAAGACTGATAGTTTTTATATTTGTTCAGTCTTTTTGACTTTATAATCTTGGTATTATATAAACCAATAGAGTAGCAAATAGAAAAAGAACTGAGATAGCTGAGAAACACAAAAACAGAGAAATCTTTGTAAGCAGAATCATTAGCATTTCCTGTATTCTCAGTAGTTCAATTTGTAAGCAGCTGTGAGCATTCCTGCACACAGAGTCCTCTCGATATATTATATATATCTCTGGTGGAATTGTTTAAATCCACCAGAAAGTTTTTAAAGACTCTTGTTTTTAATTACTTATGTTTTGATTCAATTAAGTTTCTATTCCGCATTGTGCTGATCAAAACATTATATCTATATTCGAGTTGAACATTTTTATTTCGAGAAAAAGGTTCAAGAATTCCATTCAACCCCCCTTCTGTAATTCTTGCTATATTGTTAAGGGACTAACAATTGGTATCAGAGCAAGCTCTTAATCTACAAAGAGTTTAAAGATCAAAACAATTCAGCAAGATGAAAAAAAAAGATGTTGGAGTCAAGATTCCTTTTCTTGATAAAGATAATTACCATCATTGGAAGGTAAAGATGCATCTTCATATGCTTTCTCAAGATGAGGCCTATGTGGACTGCATAGAAAAAGGCCCTCATGTTCCAATGAGAGTTGCAACAGGAAACGAGCCATCTGTTCCAAAGTCAAGGCATGAACGGTCTGATCCTAACATTGAATAGGTCAGGAAAGATAAAAAGGCCATGAACATTCTGTTCAATGGAGTTGATGCAGACATGTTTGATAACATTATCAACTGCAAAACTGCCAAGGAAGTTTGGGACACAATACATATAATTTATGATGGCACTGAGCAAGTAAGAGAAAATAAAATGCAGCTCCTGATTCAGCAATATGAGCATTTTTACAATAAAGAAAGTGAGTCACTCACTGACATTTTTAGTAGATTTCAAAAACTACTAAATGCTCTTAAGTTGCATGGAAGAGTCTATCAGACTAAAGACTCCAATCTGAAAATTTCTCAGATCTCTTCCAAAGGAATGGAAACCAATGACAGTCTCATTGAGAAACTCACAAGATTATAAGGAGTTTACTTTGGAGAGACTGTATAGCATTCTGAAGACCTATGAGCTTGAGATAGAGCATGATGAAAGAATGGAGAGAGGAAAGAAGAAAGGAGGATCCATTGCACTAGTTGCTGATCTGGAAAAGGAGAAGGAAGTGAAGATGGAAGCTGTAGAATCAACTTCAAAGGTCTGTGAAAATAAGGGTAAGGGGCTTGCAGCAGAAAGTGAAGATTCGTTGAGCCAAGATGACATGGAGGACATTGATGAGCACCTAGCATTTCTTTCCAGAAGATTTGCCAAGCTCAAGTTCAAAAAGAACTTTGGAGCAGCTAAGCCAAATAGAAACATGGTGGATAAGTCAAAATTCAAATGTTTCGAATGTGGCTTGGCAGGGCACTTTGCAAATGAGTGTAGAAAGTCAGATTCCAGTAAGAAAAGGTTTGAGTCTGTGGATTATAAGAAAAAATACTTTGATCTACTCAAACAAAAGGAAAGGGCTTTTATTATACAAGAAAATGACTGGGCAGCAGATGGTTTCGATGAAGATGAAGATGTCAGCTATGTCAATCTAGCCCTAATGGCCAAGTCTGATGAAACAGAGACAAGTTCCTCAAGCAATCAGGTAATCACTACAAACCTTACACATTTATCTAAAACTGAGTGTAGTGATGCCATATATGACATGTCTACAGAATTGTATCATTTGCGTGTTACACTTAAATCTCTCACTAAAGAAAATGCTAAAATCAAAGAAAACAACTTATTTTTAAGTGAGAGGAATAATGTGCTTGAGTCTCAGTTTATTGAGCTTGAGAAATTAAAAATTGAGTGTAAGATTTCCAAGGAGGAATTAATTGAGTCATTGAAAAAGGAAGAAATTTTGAAGAAGCAGCTCGAGCGTGAACAAGAGGTGATTAAAGCATGGAAAACATCTAGGGATGTTCATGCTCAAATCACCAAAGTTCAAGGAATTGAGTCTTTTTGTGATGAAGCCTGGAAAAAGAATAAAGAGAAACTAGAACCTATTTTGGTAGATGGGTTGCTGACAGATGTAGACTCGACGGATGATAAGGACTATCCGTCGGATAACAAAAAGTGTTATCCTTCGAATGATAAAAATCCTCATCCGTCGGCTGTAAGCAAACCCATTAGCAAAGCCAAATTAATCAAGCTAAATGATAAGTATGGGTCTGTTTCCAAGAACTTTGTTTCAGGAGAGTCAAGTCAAGCTAAGAAAGGGAAAAAGGCTAATGTTGGTCACATGACTGTCAAACAGTTAAGTGATAGACTTGAGAAAATAGAGGTAAAAACAGAGACTAAAAAGAAAAACAATAGGAATGGTAAAGTAGGGATTAACAAACACAATAACTACACACTTGATAAATATGCTCCTAGAAAAATCTGTGTCAAGTGTGGTAGTGTAAATCATTTGTCTGTTAATTGCAAATCTGCCATGCCTACTCCCATGTCTGTTCAGCCTCAATTTCCTAACATGAATGCCATGCCTCCCATGCCTGTTAATGCTATGCCTACACAGAATATGAATGCACAGTTTGCTATTATGCCATTTGCACCTAATCCATATTATGTTGCATACAGTATGCCTCAAATGTCATTTAGCATGCCTTACTGGAATAACATGTTTACACCAAGCATTCCATTTCCTGTTAGCCATAACATGCATGATAATTCTGTTGCACTTAGTGGTTTCAAAGGTACAACCCAATTGACTAAGGAAGAATCTGAAATTCCTAAGTCAAATGAGATAAAACCTAAGAAACAGAAGAAGAAAGCTAACAAGGCAGGACCCAAGGAAACTTGGGTACCAAAATTAACTTGATTTGATTTTGATGTGTGCAGGGAAACATAAAGAATCTTTGGTACTTGGATAGTGGCTATTCAAGACACATGACTGGTGATTCTACCCTGCTCACAGAGTTTAAGGAGAGAGCTGGCCCAAGTATTACTTTTGGAGATGACAACAAAGGTTATACTGTGGGATATGGCTTGATTTCAAAGGACAATGTCATCATTGAAGAGGTTGCCTTAGTGGATGGTCTCAAACACAATCTGTTGAGTATCAGCCAGCTTTGTGACAAAGGTAACTCAGTAACCTTCAACAAAGAAGCCTGTGTTGTGACTAACAATCAAAACAATAAAGTGGTTCTCACTGGTGTGAGAAGAGGAAATGTGTACCTAGCTGACTTCAACTCAACTGAAGCAGAATCAGTAACTTGTCTTCTCAGTAAAGCAAGTCAAGATGAAAGTTGTCTATGGCACAAGAAGCTATCCCATTTAAACTTCAAAACCATGAATGAGCTGGTAAAGAAAGAACTAGTAAGAGGCATTCCTCTAGTGGAGTTTACAAAGGATGGACTGTGTGATGCCTGCCAAAAGGGGAAGCAGATTAAAGCATCATTCAGGAAGAAACTTGATTCAGCAATTGAAGAGCCTCTGCAATTGCTTCACATGGATTTGTTTGGACCAGTCAACGTATTGTCAATTTCAAAGAAAAGATTTTGCCTACTAATTGTAGATGATTTCTCAAAGTTCTCTTGGACATATTTCCTAAAGTCTAAAGATGAGGCTAGTGAAATCATCATCAATCACATAAGGCAAGTTAACAATCATCCTGATTTCAAAGTTAGAAGAATCAGGAGTGACAATGGAACTGAGTTCAAGAACTATGTCATGAGAGCATTTTATGAGGAAAATGGAATCTTACATGAGTTCTCAGCAGCAAGGACTCCACAACAGAATGGAGTAGTGGAAAGGAAGAACAGATCACTTATTGAAGCTGTAAACACTGCATGCTACACTCAGAACATCTCTCTGATTAATCAAGCAAGATGCATGACTCCTTATCAATTGTCAAGAACAAGAAGCCAACTCTAAACTTTCTTCATGTCTTTGGCTATAAATGCTATATTCTGAGAAATCAAGCAGATCAAAATGGGAAGTTTGATGCTAAAGCAGATGAAGGAATTTTTGTTGGATATGCTATTGGTAAAGCATGTAGAATCTACAATCTAAAAACTAACATTGTTGTGGAATCTATACATGTTGTGTTTGATGATAAAAAGATTGAAGGACTGAAAGATGGAGATTACCATGAGAGCCTCAAATTCGACAATGTTGAGATGGTCAGTGATGAAAGTGATGATGAGAGTGATCAAGAAACAGTGTCTAAGGATAATGCAGAAAAATCTACCACCAATGAAGCACAAAACTCAACATCCGTCGAGTTGCATAATGCTTCATCCGTCGGAAGGCAATCTGTGTTATCCGTCGGAAGACAACCAGCCTCATCCGTCGATACTCAAAATTCACCATCTGTCAGGTTATCAAAAGGAACAGGAAGTCAAGGTAGATCACCCATAGAAAGTACCCCTTTCTCAAATCAAAGATCCACAAACTCAGGGGGAGTTTCTAGCAATCAAGACTCAATCACACATCAAGACAACATTGAGGTCTCTTCATTTAGAGCTAATCTACCTCAACCAAGGAAATGGACAAAAGATCACCCCTTTGAACTGATTATTGGTGATGTTTCTTCTAGAGTTCAAACAAGGAGAGCAACTCAGGAAGAATGTCTATACAGCAGCTTTCTGTCAAAGGAAGAACCAAAGAAGGTAGAAGAAGTCTTGTTAGATCCTGATTGGATTTTAGCTATGCAGGAGGAGCTAAACCAATTTGAAAGGAATAAAGTATGGAAGCTGGTACCCAAGCCTAAAGGAAAGAATCCAATAGACACCAAATGGGTATTCAGAAACAAGATGGATGAAAATGGCATAGTAGTAAGGAACAAAGCTAGATTGGTTACTAAAGGCTATTGCCAGCAAGAAGGAATAGATTTTGATGAAACATTTGCTCCTGTTGCAAGACTTGAAGCCATCAGAATCTTCTTAGCCTATGCAGCCCATGCCAATTTCAAGGTCTATCAAATGGATGTCAAAAGTGCCTTTCTTAATGGAGATTTGGAAGAAGAAGTGTATGTTAGTCAACCTCCTGGCTTTGAAGATCCAAATTTTACAGAGTATGTCTATTATCTACTGAAAGCACTTTATGGACTGAAGCAAGCACCTAAAGCGTGGTATGACACTTTATCAAAGTTCCTTTTGGAAAATCACTTCACAAGAGGTACTGTAGATAAAACTTTATTTTTCAAAAATGTTAATGGCTCTAGCATACTTGTTCAAATCTATGTAGATGATATTATTTTTGGCTCTACAGATGAGAAACTTTGTAAAAAGTTTGCCAAACTGATGCAAAGTAAGTATGAAATGAGTATGATGGGAGAACTAACTTACTTTCTTGGTTTACAAGTTAAACCAGTTAGTGATGGAATATTCATTAGTCAAACTAAATATATTTTTGATCTTTTAAAGAAGTTTGATCTAATGGATTGCACATCTGCAAAAACTCCCATGGCCACTGCAACTAAGCTTGAATTAAACACTACTGAAAAGTCTGTGGATATTTCAAGCTATAGAGGCATGGTTGGCTCACTTCTGTACTTAATGTTTGCTACATGTTTATATGCTAGATTTCAGGCTGATCCTAGAGAATCTCACTTGATAGCTATTAAGAGAATTTTCAGATATCTCAAGGGAACACCAAAACTTGGCATTTGGTATCCTAGAGATTCTGGTTTTGATCTAACTGGTTATTCAGATGCAGATTATGCAGGTTGCAGAATTGACAGAAAAAGCACAACAGGAACTTGTCAATTTCTAGGAAACAAGCTTATGTCCTGGTTCAGTAAAAAGCAAAATTCAGTTTCTACTTCTACAGCTGAAGCTGAATATATTACTGCTGGCAGTTGCTGTGCACAGATTTTATGGATGAAAATCAATTACTAGACTATGGTTTGCAAGTTGAGAGGATTCCTATTTTCTGTAATAACACAAGTGCAATTGCCATCACTGAAAATCCAGTGCAACATTCAAGGACAAAGCACATAGACATCAAGTACCATTTCATAAGGGAACATGTAATGAATGGTACTGTAGAGTTACATTTTGTTCCAAATGAGAAGCAACTTGCAGATATCTTTACCAAGCCGCTGGATGAATCCACCTTTTCAAGGTTGGTAAGTGAGTTAGGTATGCTTAATTTCTCTTGAATTTATCTGAGTTATTTTGCGAGTTGAAATGTAGCCAGAAATCTAGCTGATTTTTAGTCATGGATGAAATTTTGGCTAAGTCAAAATTTGCATCTCGACGGATGACCATTATCCATCGAGTTGAGTCATCCGTCGATATACTATTTACAAATAAAAATCAATTACTTTTCTGGAATCTTTTAAAACTCGACGGATAACAGTTTATCCTCATCCGTCGAATTGTCCAAATCTTAACCGTTAATTCCCTGAACATTATCCATCGAGTATACTTATAGTTTATAAGCATTACACGACGGATAATGGGTGGAATTTTTACAGTTTATTTTTAAACGGCTATTTTAGGCAATTTCTATTGGGCAATTTACTTTTCTTTATTATTTTCATCCGTTGTTTTTGAGATAGTATAAAATCTTATTTCATTCCAATTATTTTCTTTTATCATTCTCAAATTTAACTGCTTTTATTTCATTCTCTCTCAAGCAAATATTCTCTTTCTCTTCAAGCTTTCATTCTCTAACAATGGCACATGTAGTAAAGATTATGTCTCAGACTGGGTTCATTTATGAGAAGAACAACTTCACTGCTTTGGTGAATAAGGGTATTCAACAATCAGAAGACTATCACAAGATGATGGACTTCGTGAAGAACTGCAAGTTAAGTTATGCCATGCTTGAATCACCCACAATTTTCTGTGAAGTTGTGGAAGAGATGTGGACCACTGCAATCTACAACTCTACTGACAAAACCATCACTCTAACTATCAAAGGTAATGAGTTCTGTATCAATAGTGATGTGATAAAAGCATGTTTCAAAATCCCTAATGATAATGTAACTTCACCACACAATGACACTGATATTATTAATATGCTTAATTCCATGCATTATGCACTTCCTACTACTAAGCTAAGTGATATTAGAAGATTAGGTCTTAGGAAGGAATGGAGTTTCATGTGTGATGTTGTGACTAAAGTTTTCTTTGGAAAAATCAGTAATTTTGATTCTGTGAACATTTCCATGCTTAACATGCTATACATGCTAGTTACAGATAAATTTTACAATTTCAGTGACCTTGTCTTGTATGAGTTAGGTTTTAAACTAGGTGAGTTAGCCAAAAGGGGAAAGAATGTATATTATGCTAGATTTTTCATGATATTGGCTAACCATCTTTGTCAAGAGATTGTACTTGAGAACCCAAACAACAAATTAGCTTGTTGGGTTCAAGAGAGAAGAATCATTGCAGATTTGAACAGAGCCAACCATCATAGGGATGTGCCAATGTTCTACTTTCCTGTAATGCAGACACCTCAGGTAAGTGAGGTAAGTTCATCCATACCCTCAACTATTCCAATCTCCTCAATTTCTTTGAGTTCAGGAGTAGCTATGGCAACTGTGACAATGACCAAACAGTTGCCTACCAAAGCTGCCAAAACAACTGTAATTTCTAAATCCAAGTCAAAGAAAACCCCCTCTGGTATCTCTCAAAAGGTACCAGTTGAAAAATCCACCAAAGCCAAAGAGGGGAGTGTGAAGGAGGGTCAGTTAGGTGAGGGAAGGGGTGAACATCAAAGAAACCCCAAGGATAAGATTGGAGAGTTGAGTGAATCCCAGCCTAGCCACACTGCAGTTTCCCAACAAAGTACAGTGCTTAAAAAGGACAAAAGCTCACTTCTAGTTGCATCCTCCCAAAAGGATGTGGCTATTGAATATAGCTCTCATCCAAGAGCACAGGCCAAAAAGGTTAGGGACACAAGCTCACCCCAAACCTACACAAGAAAGAAGAAATCCAAAACCATTGGGGATGCATAGGGCACACACACTGTGCAAACTCTCTGGATTCAGTTTGATGTGGCTCCAATAAATGTGGAGTCAGAGCCAAAATCTCTTATAATAGAAGCCTCTGAAACACCATACTCACCAACAAACTCTCTGGAAGTGGATATGATAATCACTTCAATTCCTGATTCCCCTTCTTTAACTCTGTTGGGGAAGCCAAAATCTAGTGCAAGTGAGCATCATCTTTTAGATGATTTGTTGGCTCACTTGCCAATTCTTTCAGATACTATTGTGACATCTGTGCCTCAAATAACTTCAATCAACACAGAGTCAACAATAGTTTCTCTTCCCACCTCATTCATTTCTACCCTCTCGATGGATATTGCTCATCCGTCGAGTAGTGATTGTATCCCGACGGATAAGCTTAACATCAGTTATCCATCAGATAGCTTTACCACTCACCCGATGGATATCACTTATCCGTCGAGTATCTCTGCACCACTTCAAACTTCAATTATTTCTAGTGCATAATATTTAGTGGTAATACAGTCACTCTTAGGACTGAGAGAGGAGAGTTCATTGAGTGAGAGGCTGGGTTGCTCCCGGGAAAAAGGAGAGGAAAAGAGTGAATCTCAGCAATCCATTTATTCAGGATTGGAAAAAGTGAGTGAGAGGAGTCCCACCTTAGTAGGTGAAGGTGAGGGTGTGAGGGTGGGGAGCCAGGGTGAGACCCTGATGCAACAAAAGAGAGATTATGAGAGAAAGGCAGGTACAGGAGAAATAAGGGTGGATCCAGCCATTGCTAGTGAGTCAATGATTGTGGATGATGCTGAAAAAGGAAAGACAATTTCAGCAACATTACAAAGCTGAAATTGATAACATTTCCTTGGATGCTGACACTTTTACTCATCCTGTGTCAGCCTATCAATTGTTGGCTGCTCAGGGCAATGTGGAGGCAGAACAGACTTTGAATTTAGTACACACCTCAGAATCTCTTCAAAGAGATAAAGCTGTTGTCAATAGGATGTCTTCTCAAGCTGGTGAGCCATCTGAAGAATTTGGAGTAAATTCTAATGATGATGACTCTGTTTCTCTGGATGGAAGCATGAACTTAGGGAAAGATGAAGGCCCAAGTTCTGTTTTAAATTTACCTGGATGGGAATGGACAAAGGAATCCATACCAGGACAATTTGGTATATCTTTGGTCAAGCAAGTGATGGCTATTCAAAATGCCCTTCAGGAAACTTCAGATGCTGGTACCAAGGCTATTCTTCAAGCTCACCTAGACTCTCTACATCTCATGAAGATCCAGCACTTAAGACAGAATCTGAGTGTGGATGAACTAAAAAGAGATATAGTGACTTGAAAACTTATAATTCTGAGAAGCTGGATTCAGTAATGCCATATGGTACCATGCAAGATCTATTACTGAGACTAAGGAGAGAATCAGATTCTGAAAAGAAGCTAGCCAAGCTGGAAGACAGAGTTCAAGTTATTGAGGATTCAGTGGCTATCCTTCTTCAAAATCAACAGACTCAGACAAATCTTCTCATGCAACTGGCTAAAGCACAAGGCCTAACTCCTCAACTTGATGATAACAAAAAGGGGGAGAGAGAATCAAGTAAGGGGGAGAAATGACCAACTGAGGGGGAGAAACTTCAAATACAAATTAGCAAAGTAATTGTACCTTCAATTACTGTCTCCAAGCCAACAGTTGCAGATGGTATAGATCTAATTAAAGCAGCAGCAGCAAATTTGAAAGTTGCTGAAAAAGGAAAGTTGAGTTTGATCAACTGGAATAAGATTGATGAGGAGATACAAAAAAGTTTGAACTAGTAAAGGAGCCAGTTAAGTCAGCCATCCATTACTCTCATGTCAAGCCAATTAGTGTGAATGAGATGAGCATGAATTATCTGGAAAAAGGACAATCTTCCTGCATCAAGTCTCCAAAGGCTGAAACAATTCTTAAACCAAGGGCAAATTATCCAAAATCATCTTGGAAGAACCCTATGGACACTATGTATGAGACACCCAAGCCTGATGAAAAGAAGCTTCTGTCAAGATCTATTGTCTTCTATAAAGATCCAGCTGATTCAGCTTCAAAAAGGAGAATTGCTAAGATATTTAGAAATGGAAAGGAAATTTGTGTGGTAGTTGGACATCCACAATTTGATCAAGCAAAGAAAGAAGAAAAAGCCAGATTAAAGCAGGAAAAGAGGCAAGCTGCTCTAGATGTAAGGAAGTCTAAATAAAAGAAAGAACAAATTGCTATCTTGGCCAAGCTACAAGCTGTAAACTCTTCTCAACAAATTCCCTCTCAACCATCTAAAGCTGCTAAATCAAAGAAGAAAATTGAAGAATAGAAGAAATCCCCAAGGAAGAAAGAATTGGCTAGAAGAACAAAAAGGAAACTGGATGTTGTTGACAAGGAATTGGAAGATCAATTTCCTAAGGAATCCACACCAGCTACAACTCAAGCATCAAAGCCCTCTGTGGTATTTGAAGACATGAGGGTGGTGGATCCCTACAGGAACATACATGGTGAACCTATTGTGCCAAAGGATGAGCCAATAGAGTGGGATAAAATACCAATTCCTGACTTCAACTTACCAATCCTTAGCAAGCCAAAAAGGACAAAGTCAGGGGAAGTCAAGAAAGTGAAGTTGTCACCTCTCAAATCCAAGTCAGTAGTTAAAGCTCAACCCAAGGTCAATAGGGGAGAATACTTGTACTTGTGTGACATCAAAGAATTTTCAGATCTAAATCTTTATCTGGATGAACTGGATGAAGTAAGGGCAATTGATGCATAGAGAAACCTACCTGAAAGGTTGGTGTTCAAGTACAAAGGAGGAAGGGAGATTCAGTGGCCACTTCACAGGATTCTTCAAGAAAGCCAAGTTGTGCTGATTAAAGTCTATTCATCCTTCAAGAAAAACTTTGGGTTCAATGTAACTGCAAGAAGACTAGTATTGAAGAAGATTGAAGAGCTAAGGAGTGTTAGAGCTAAGGATGCACTCCCAAAGACACTAATCATCCCATATACAGGGAGAAGAGTGCATCTAAGGCCCTACTGGCTGATGGAGTTCATGGATGACAAGGGTGTGAGAAGATTCTTCAGATTAGAAGACCAATTGAGTATCTCTAGCAATGAGACTCTCTTGGAAATGCAAGAAAAACTAGATCTCTCAGAATCTGATGAACTGGAATTCCATAGGCAGCTCCATAATCAAATTAAGGAAAATAACAGAAAGCTTGGAAGAAGATCCAGACCTTCAAGGAGCTAGAAAAATCTGCTCAGGCTAGAGGAGCATCTTGAATTGATTGTGAGCCAAACCTTGTACATTTTGTTTAATTGAAGCACTTTCAGTTTATCTACTTATCTTTAAAGATGTATGTTCAGGATGTTTTGTTATCATCAAGTATCTCTTAATTTATGGCTACAATTCCAGTAGACATAAATTGGGGGAGATTGTTGTGCATATGTTGTGTACTTGATGATTACGTAAACAAAACATCTAAGTAGAATTTACTTAGTGAAATTATGTAGCACTCGGCGGATAAGAATTAGAGTCCCGACGGATAACTCATTATAGTCCCGACGGATGATTAAATTATTATCCACTGAGTGAGTAGCTTATGTAATAATAAGTTTGTAGCACAGTTATGTATGCACCTTTGTATAGAATCTGTAGTAGCATATAAGTCATGTTGACTTTAACTAGATATGCAGAATAGGTTGATTAATTGTACATAAATGATGTCTTGTAATTCTGCATAAGTGAAATAGAGTCAGTTGCCAAAATAGCTACCGACGGATGATTAACAAAGCCATCGACGGATGATCAAATGACTATCAACGGATGTTTAATATAGCAGTCGACAGATGATCAATTAAACCATCAACGGATGTTCTGAAAGTCGACGGATGATCATATGAAGAATTCAAATAGCAGTTGAACAGTGAAAGCTGACACACAGCCGTCGAGATGTATACAAACACACTGTGGAAGCCCATTAACTGGGTAATAGAGGATGAAAAGCAGCAAAGCTTAAGACTGATAGTTTTTATATTTGTTCAGTCTTTTTGACTTTGTAATCTTGGTATTATATAAACCAAGAGAGTAGCAAATAGAAAAAGAACTGAGATAGCTGAGAAACACAAAAACAGAGAAATCTTTGTAAGCAGAATCATTAGCATTTCCTGTATTCTCAGTAGTTCAATTTGTAAGCAGCTGTGAGCATTCCTGCACACAGAGTCCTCTCGATATATTATATATATCTCTGGTGGAATTGTTTAAATCCACCAGAAAGTTTTTAAAGACTCTTGTTTTTAATTACTTATGTTTTGATTCAATTAAGTTTCTATTCCGCATTGTGCTAATCAAAACATTATATCTATATTCGAGTTGAACATTTTTATTTCGAGAAAAAGGTTCAAAAATTCCATTCAACCCCCCTTCTGTAATTCTTGCTATATTGTTAAAGGACTAACATTAATGATTCGTGAAATAAAATAAATTTGTACGGAAAATTCTTAATAATTATTCGATGGAATTCGTGTCAGATGTCCGTAACAAACGGAAACCCGCGAATTTTATCGCTGTCGGCGATGAGCCTCAGCGAGCCGACGGTGGACCGTGATGATTTTAATCTGAGTCCTACGTTTATAAATGAAATAAAATTAATTTCGAAATGAAAATTACGGATAAAAATATAAATAAAAACGTAAAAGTATGGATGATAATAAATAATTGAAATTGTAATGGTGTTTGGGATTTCAAATTAAATTGGATGTTTTTGTTGTTGATGTGGATTTGACGTGGAATTGTTTCGACGTGTAACCCGATAAATAAAGGAGACGCTGCCCGATTTTCAGGAAATTAATTCCGAAATTACGGGAACGTAACCTATATTTATCGGAGACGTAGAATAACCATATATAGTTATATTATATGAACTTAAGTGCGATTGAGACAAAATAATTTACAAATAATCGATTGCCCTGTTTTTCAAAATGACGAATATACGTGTTTTCCGAAAATAAATACCGAACTGAGATCTGAAGATGTGAACCCTAATTGCTATGTGTATTTTAATAATACATATAAATATAAGTTGGGTTATGAAATCGTGTGGGTGAAAGTGATAGTGGTTTTAAGTTGAGTTTAAGCGATTATCTGAATTAGGGTATTTTAACCCTGTAGGTCCTAGTCGTAACACCTGAGACTTGACGTTGAACTAGGAACGATCTAGTGATTAGTTGATGAGATCAATGAAGTTTCAAGAGAAGGACCTGTGCGTTGAAATCGTAGCTAGAATAGGATAGTGGTCTGATGATAAAGCCAAATGTTCAAGGCAATCCAAAAGCCAACCGATAATAATGGTTAAAGCTTATTGAGGAAAGTATTCTTGATTTTTCTTTTAAAATACTGCAAGTATTCCTGAACTTCCTTTTATTTACTGCAAGTATTCCTGATTTTTCTTTTAAAACTATGTAATTATTTCTTCGTTCCTATTCTAAGTTCAGAATAGTTAAATGTTTTATATCTCGCTGCAATTATTCTGATTATGCACGTTCTTTTATTCTTGTTCCTATAATTCGATTGCTCTCTTGAGCAAATACCCATTCTTTCGGGTTATTTGCGAACCCTGAATTGGGATGTTTTGAATTCAAAATGATTTGACATCAAAATACTCCATGGGCTGGATAATGATGATGTTTTGGGGATTAAGTGTGTCTTAATCCTGAGGACCGGGATATGACCGGTGCCTCGAAATGGGCCGTAGTACCTAGGTACCTGAATGGACCTATACATTTGGGTATAGATCCGCACTGTATCCTGACTGATCAGCAGGGTATAGTGCATATGTTGGTTCTAGTGTCTAGTGTAATTTGTTGTTGATCGCCATTAACGGCAGTCTCTCTCGAAAGGTTTTCATGATTCCAAAACCGGACAAAACCCTGATTCAGGAGATGAATCGGGGAATCACTTGTCACTTTTGGGTTTATAGATAAAGGCTGGTGACAGCCAACGTTTATTCGCTCAACTCACCCAATTAAATAGAATTGTTTAAAATTGTTTTAAGATTTTGTCCGGAAGTTTCCTTTTGATATTAATGCTTGAAACTCAAATTATATACTTGCTAGGCATTTTTGGCTCACTCTTGCTTTGTAAATTCTTATTTCTGCCAGAAACAGATAAGGATAAAAGTGAACAGCTTTGATAGACAGCAGAAGTTAGAGAAATTTCCGCTACGAGAGGTTGAAGGTGTTAGAAGAATGTGAAAAGAGCATTAGTTCAAAGGTATTTACACTTGTATTCTAGTTGTTGTAAGTTGTAGAAGATAAGAGTCTTGTTTCATACCATAACCTGTAAACGATCCGGATTCAAGGGGTTAATTGATTATTCTTTTATTTTATGTAAAGATTGTTTCGTGACACCAAATCTTGACCCCGGATTTGGGTTGTTACAAGTTGGCATAAGAGCTACAGGTTATTGGTCACTGAAATAAGAATAGGTGAGAGTAAGATAGGAATGATAGGTTGTACAAGATAGGAAAGACCCTAGGCATACTCAGGATAAATGAAGTTGAGTGCGAATTAGGGTTAGCAGATCTGATACGGAGTTGGTAAGCCATGATTATTGAGGGAATTGTAGGGCGAATATCGTAACATTATAGGTGTATTGAGTTCTCAGATCCTATAATATTGAGGAATCGATGGATCGACGGAGACGGGATAAGTTACCCTGCTTTTGAAGAAAATGCGATTGATTTTGTGAGCACTTGTGAAAGAGATGCTAGGTGAGCTTTAGTACGAGTTAACTTAGGTATTAGGATGAGTTCCACGTCGGAGGCAACCAGTTGATGGAAGTTGATGAAGAACTAACGTTGAGTGTTTCGAAGGCATCATTGCTGTAAGAAGATTCTTATCACATACCGGGCGCTGCGCGAGGAATGATATCTACCTTCTTAGATATAGTTAAGATTAGCAAGAAGATGCGACCCTATCTATAGACATAACATCGAATCGCGTGTCAAGGACGACGACGAGAATATGAAAGACAATGGCAGGCGTCAGCATTGGGTTCGAGTTAGGAATAAAATGATATACGACGGTAAATGAAGTTTCGTCAATCAATGAGTGCGTGCTAAATCCAAGAAAAAGTGGAAGAGGTATCAAAGTAGAGAGACCCTTATATGGGAATTCTTTTAGTTAGACATTTCATTGGTAAATCAGGAAAATAACAAGTAACTTATATAGTAATGACGACCAAATATTTGATTTCCAAAATTTTAAAATAAGATTTCGGAAGAGATTTTCTTAATCAATTTTCAGAAGATTTTTGGCATTAAATGAGTTTCACAAATCTGTTGTCGAATTACTATCTATATTCTTGTTATTATAAACAGAAAATGACCTAAAAAGAAGAATGGAATTAGATTCAGTGTTGTTAAATTGAAGGGCCAAATAGACCCACCAGCAGGGAGAAGGTTTAAAGTCTTCCGTGGAAAAAAAATGAAAGTGAACTTGTTGAATAATATCAATAATTGAATCAACATGTTAAAACATTATTTACTTAATTCATAGAAATTGTTAAAAATTTAACGAAATTCGTGATTCGAGCGGTTAGAGGGGGATTGAAGAAAATAAAATAATCTTCTAGATGATTGGGGAAGAATCGTATTTCTATTGACAAAATTGAGGCGTTGCGTGATCGATGGATATTTTACGTGACATGGATGGAATCTGAAGTAGTGGTTATAAATTTCGGAAGGACGCGATTAAGATCAGATTATTGAAGCATTTGGTGTGAAGGCATTTTCGGGCATCATTTCGAAACAATGAGGTGACTTAAATCGTAAACCTGTATCCGAACAATATGGAAGGCAAATGTAGGTGAAGCATGGAAGATGATCAACACTAACATTCTTTCTTCTAATACGATAGTATATGTTTTTCTTGATTCTTGAATACGTAGGAGCTTCTTCTGTTGATAAATTATATGAGGCAAAAATGAAAGAAAAATTCTTGTATTCCTTCTTAATTGTTTCTCTTCTCAAATTCTTGATTCCTGATTGAGACAACAATGTTATGATATGACGCTTTATCGAAATGACGAAGAGTCGGGTGGGATGCCACCTAATCATGTGATATATGCCATATAATATGAAAGACTGGCCATCTTGAGTACGAATATGGTTGTCTCATTCACATCTAAATTTTCACTCATTCTTCTTCCTTCAATTTATTGACTTACAGATTCTTCCAACTGTCTGTTGCATTGTCATTCCTTATCTTTCTTTTCATTCAAAGTCCTATTCACAAACTCTCCTCTTACGTGGAGTCTGTTCTTTGACGATTACAAAAGAAATAGAATAGTTCCGTGTGACGGGTAGAATTACGTGTCGAAGGAAGATATGATTGCAAGCCCAGAAATGGAGGACCCCTTTGAGAAAGAAAGAATGGATACACCGACAAGTATGGGCATGGAAAAGACATCAAATCTGACAGTTGTTCGTGTTATGAGAATCTCATCAGTATGGTAGATTACATTAACGTGATGCACATCAAATCAGAAGATTTCGACAAAAAATAAATCGTTAGTGAATTGTAACGAATAAATTAGTTATAAAATAAGGAAGTAAGGTGGTATGCATCAGACAAAGCGAACGAGTGTCGGAACGACAATCAAAGATTAAGGGAATTCTGAACAATGACTTAGACAGGCGGTTAATACGTGAGCATCCCTTCATCGCGGAAAGATATTTGTCGTGAAGATTCCAGATAGAAGAAATCTTAATGGCAACCAAATTTCGAACGTGTCCTCCAGGAAGTTGTGAGATTCTCTAATCTGAGTAAATAAGTTATGATAAATCTAGCACTATAGCCGAGCCAGTGATGAAAGTTTGATACAGAAACATAAGTGAAGATGAAGCAATGGTGACTCGACTGTGGAACCTTTTAAGAAATAATGATCTGACAATTGAGTTTCCACCAAATTGAGATGATAATAATGAAAAACATGTGCGGTTATTAAAAGATAAACAAATTAGTTAATGAAATTGAGGGTGTATTGTTAACAACAGAGGATTAATGTGATTAGTGGAAGGATGCGGTACAATTTTCTGAGTAACTGTACACAATTAGTAATGATAAAAAATAAGTAATGAAAAGAAATAAGTTAAAAATACTCGCAAAATAAAATTTTGGGAAACAACAATATAAATTTTAAGTTCACCAATAATATTTTGTAATATTCTGAAAGAAAGGAGAAAAGTATGGTTATATTAATCATTGTTGGTTTAAGACCTCAGTCCAATGCGAAAGATGGATGTTATGCCAGTTAATAGTACAGGTGTTGATCAAGATATTATAGTTGGAGTTATGATGAATGGATGAATTTGGTTGATTGATGGTGTCGGCTTGAGTCCGACAGGTAGTCAATGGTGTAGGGGAAGTGCTGCCCAAATTTTCAGAAATCACCCTACATTTAAGGAAAAAGAAGTATATTGTCGTACTCGTCAGTACTCCAGATGATTGCGATCTCGGTTCTTGAGAAAGAATGTTATGATCGAACCGACTTTATATAATTGGTCTTTGATTCCAGTTAGCTAGTCACCACTTGGTTTAATTGATCAGTTAAAAGAGTTAATTGATCAACTTTAACAACTAATGGTTAGTTAAATGGAGATCGATTTCAATTAGATCAAGTTAAGCTCTAACATGATTTTCAGATCCGAAATCAAAGCGATTAGAAATTTGGAGGAAGTAATGACATTAGTAAAAGTGGAAAGTTTAGTAGAATTAGCGGGATGCTACTGCAGACATATGTGAGATTTTATCTAGATGAATGAGCCTTTGCGATAAACAAGAAGAGCGTTTTCAAGAACAGAAGATGTAAGACCAAACAAAGAGATTTTATCATTTGTAATGACGTTCTAGGAATGATTTGAATGTAAACTCATGCCGAATGATGGTTGAATAGAAGTTGCTGTGAAGTACTGGGAACCTCCCAAATTCAAGCTTCTAAGGTAAGACGGAGACTGATGAAGTCCGCATGTGAACTCAAGGAAAAGAGATGTTGACCAATGAGGTAAAGTCAATTATGTGATCCGTGATGAGTTAAGCAAGGCTAAGAAAATAGCTACCGATGAAATTCGATAATTCTATTAGTAAGACTTTAAATATTAAAAGCCTTCATTCCAGTGTGAGCTTCAGAATGACCTATCCAATAATAAACAAATTAATATTACTAAGAAAAAAAATCGTTATGTTTAAAAGAGATAATAAATAATGAGAATGAAGAACTAATCAAGACAAGAAGTGGAATCAAAGGATGATAAAGAAATTTAATAAAATAATCCAGGATATATGCAAGGTATGAACGTCAGTTGTGCCAGAATTGATTGGAGAATGAAGTGAAATGCCGAAAATTGAAGATGGGAATTTCAGTCAAGGAATACGTGTAAGCATGAATGATGAAACAAAGGTATTAATGGCGGACTGCTAGAGAAAAATGTTGTAATGAATCTCATGTCAGAACTTTTTTAAAATTAAAGTGATGTCCCGGAGGTTCGAACGAATGATTTACCAAGGTTACCTCAGGGAATGAGGTAAGAATTTCTCATCGATGACTGCACAGAGTTAAGCCGATATCAAAAGCCGGTATCGTATAACTCAATATGGATGAAATAATAAGTGAAAGAAAGCTTCAAAAATGTGTAATGAAAGAATAATGAAATAAAGAGTGTTTTGCGCTGTGCACAAAAGTGGTCATGAAAAAAAAGAATAGAGGTATGAAGTTACGCGTCAATTATCACAGAATTGTAAGTTTGAAGATTAAGTGAACACAATGTACCAAGAATATTTGGATAGTCTGATTTTATTTATTGATAACATCCTCGCTAATTCAAGGACTAAGGAAGACCAAGTTGAACGCCTGAAGATATGCTTGCGAAGAATTGAAAAATAGCAGCTGCATTCTCAGCTTCAAAGATATGAATTCTGGTTATAATTGATGGTGAGCTTCAGTGTGTGGTTAAATACCAAACAGGAAAGATCCATTTAGGAACAGATGTCTCAAATTGAAAAAAAAGTGGATACCATTAAGAATGTGGGAAAATTGTTAAAAGAATTGAAAAAGTTGGAAATTGAAGAATAGGTTTTGATCCGTCTTCTGGGTTATGCTAATACTTACCTTGTTGTTAGATATCAAAGGTGGTATTAATACAAATGATTGAGGTTGACTTCAGTATGGGACGTTGTGAGCATCAATGTTCGTGTTGATATCTAATTTGATATGACAACAAAATGATTATTAGTACCAAAAGACCGGGTTTTGAATAAAGTTCTGACTTATTCCGTTCCAAATTAATATTTCCTTTCAGATAGTAACAGATTCTCGCTCAAAGAATATACTTGATAGTGATTGATAAGAAATAGAAGTATGCTACCAAGTGGTGAGTAGATGCAATTGCCAGGATTTTCCTTTTTAGTTTGTGAATAGAGGTAGAACATTCTGAAGCATCAGACGTCATGAGCTCAGGATATCGGGTGCAAACGGATAGAAAATGCAAGAGACCGATTAAGGATTCTCGAATACAATTGGAAATGATCATATGTCAGGCTAACCAAACAGAAGGAGGCATGAAAAGTAGAATAGAACAGTTAGTGAGCATAGAAAGTTCATGAACACGAATTATTGGAATTAGACAGAAAAGAAGATTAGTGTGAATTAAGTTAGTCCTTTGAGACAATGAGATAGACAGAACGATTGTGAATGAGTTGGTCTTGTTGTCACAGGTAGAACGAGTTCATAAGACATTCATAGGTATATGACCAGGAAGAGTTATTTAACTCCATATGTATGAAATGGAGATGTGATTCGGGTTACATGAGTAACTGATAGATTTGATGCCATAAGAGATAGTGAGTTGTGATTAAAATGATGAAACCTGAGAAATTATAAGAAAGATACTTGGAACTTATCATGGTCTGTTTCTTAGAATGATTCTGAGGACAAAATCCTTTTAAGGGGGGAAGGATGTAATGCTTGAGAAATATTATGTAATTATTTTTATCAATAAATAATTATTAGGTGATTTTTATGTGAATTTTGAATTATTTGATGATTGATACTAATATTTGGATGTGTATTTCTGATAAAAAGTTAAATATTTTAATTTTTTATTTTCCAGAATTAAATCTAGATAATTTTGATATTTTTCTGGTGATTTTTGGAACATTATATGATTTTATAAGGATTTATAGAATTAATAATGATTATTCTTACATAATTATAAAATTACTTTTTAGAATCAGAAATCACTCCACTTTAACGTTTTTGCATTTTTACAACCCGAAACTCTTCTGAAAACTCCTTGCTAACCTAATCTGATAATTCTGAACACTTTCCGTGTTTTGACTTTCTCGATCCGGGGTACGGTTTGACCTGTATGAGTTCCGGTGTGAAATTTTCGATACCCAAATCATTTTATATATCGATAAGAATCCATATTCTCAAAAGACGAGACATTATTGTCTTATTTTTGTATAAATTATTTTATAGGAAGCTCTGTTTTGATAATTATCCAAATTTGGTATTAAAATCGTATCGTCTTTTCAGTTACTTAGCGGCTAAGTAACCTATTTTCGGATCTAATATGTAAATGTAATTATGGAATTATTAAGTAAATAAAATATGTGACGGGTCTGTCGGTTATGTGTTGCTGTACTAAAAATTGATTGTGATTTGTTGGACGCGAAGATTAATTTTGTAATTAATTATCGAGCTGTATGAATTTAATTCATTTTAAAATGATTTTATTGAATATTTATTTTCATAAATGCTAAAATTGCTCCTAAAATTATTTTTATTGTTTTATAATTTTATTTATTATTTTTAGGAGTTTATAAAATTTAGAAATCAATATTTTATTTATTAATTATCTTTAAATGATTTTCTGACTCCATTTAATTGTAAAATCAATATCTAATTTCAAGATGTTTCAAATATCATGAAAATTTTATTTTATTAACTTTTAAATATTTCGAGAATTTTAAAACTATTCCGACAATTTTCTGGCTTTTATTTAACCGCCCGCCTGTTCGTTAATTTGCGAAATGCGGGTTGGGTGCGCGTTTTAAAAATGATTTAAAAATTCGGAAAATTTTGTATTAGTAATTTTAAATTAACTCGAGATTTTTAAATTGCTTTTGTGAATCTTTGAATTACTTCTACCCGTAAATAACTCGTTTAAATATTAAACGCGGTGTCAAATACAGGAATAACGCGATAAGATTTCCCAAATTTATCCCCTTTTCTTTTTTCCCCTGTTCTACTCAGCCGCCTCTCTCTCTATAATCCTCTCTCAGATATCTCTCTCTCTAAAGCTCTGTGTCTCTATCTCGAGTCTCTCTCTCTCTCTCTCGTTTCTCCTCTCTCAGTCTCTCTCCTTCCCCATTTTCTTCTTTTCTCCCCGTCTTTTCCCTTCTCTATTCTCTGTTGCTTCGTCCTTCTCTTTCCGGTGAATTCCGGTTTAATTTTCGAAGAGCCCGCAGCCTTACTTCATTTCGGTATTCTGATGTTCGATTTCGATTCCTTTCCATTTGTGTATATATATATATTTATGTGTATATGTGTGGAGGCTGGTGTGAGATTGTGTGTCGGGTTCTCTGTTTTCCGGTGCCGCCCTCCTTGCTTTTCCGGCGAGGGGAGGTGGTGCGGGATTTATGTGATGTTTATGTGTTCCCCTATGCTCCCCTATTCCATCCGTGACTTGCTGTTGTTGCTTGATTTTCTGTTCTTCCTGGCCGTGTCTGTGTTTTCCGGTTATGCGCGCGTGGGCGCGTGAGGCTGTTTCATTGGGACTTTTTTTAATATTTTATTAATATTCTGCAGGAATTTATTGATTAATGATTCGTGAAATAAAATAAATTCGTACGAAAAATTCTTAATAATTAATCAATGGAATTCGTGTCGGATGTCCGTAATAAACAGAAACCCGCGAATTTTATCGTCGTCGGCGATGAGCTTCGGCGAGCCGACGGTGGACTGTGATCATTTTAATCTGAGTCCTGCGTTTATAAATGAAATAAAATTAATTTCGAAACAAAAATTACGGATAAAAATATAAATAAAAACGTAAAAGTACGGATGATAATAAATAATTGAAATTGTAATGGTGTTTAGGATTTCAAATTGAATTGGATGTTTTTGTTGTTGATGTGGATTTGACGTCGAATTGTTTCGACGGGTAGCCCGATAAATAAAGGAGACGCTGCCTGATTTTTGGGAAATAAATTCCAAAATTACGGGAATGTAACTTATATTTATCGAAGACGTCGAATAACCATATATAGTTATATTATATGAACTTAAGTGCGATTGAGACAAAATAATTTACAAATAATCGATTGCCCTGTTTTTCAAAATGACGAATATACGTGTTTTCCGAAAATAAATACCGAACCGAGCTCTGAAGATGTGAACCCTAATTGCCATGTGTATTTTAATAATAATATAAATATAAGTTGGGTTATGAAATCGTGTGGGTAGAAGTGATAGTGGTTTTAAGTTGAGTTTAAGCGATTATCTGAATTAGGGTATTTTAACCCTATAAGTCCTAGTCGGAAGACCCGAGACTTGACGTTGAACTAGGAACGATCTAGTGATTAGTCGATGAGATCAATGAAGTTTCAAGCGAAGGACCTGTGCGTTGAAATCGTATCTTGATTAGGATAGTGGTCTGATGATAAAGCCAAATGTTCAAGGCAATCCAAAAGTCAACCGATAATAATGGTTAAAGCTTATTGAGGCAAGTATTCTTGATTTTTCTTTAAAATACTGCAAGTATTCCCGAACTTCCTTTTAAATACTGCAAGTATTCCTAATTTTCTTTTAAAATTATGTAATTATTTTTTCGTTCCTTTTCTAAGTTCAGAATAGTTAAATGTTTTATATCTCGCTACAATTACTCTGATTATGCATGTTCTTTTATTCTTGTTCCTATAATTCGATTGCTCACTTGAGCAAATACACATTCTTTCGGGTTATTTACGAACCCTGAATTGGGATGTTTTGAATTCAAAATGATTTGACATCAAAATACTCCATGGGCTGGATAATGATGATGTTTTGGGGATTAAGTGTGTTTTAATCCTGATGACTGGGATATGACTGGTGCCTTGAAATGGGCCATAGTGCCTAGGTACCTGAATGGACCTATATAATTGGGTGTAGATCTGCACTGTATCCTAACTGATCAGCAGTGTATAGTGCATATGTTAGTTCTAGTGTTCAGTCTAAATTGTTGTTGATCGCCATTAACGACAGTCTCTCTCGAAAGGTTTTCATGATTCCAAAACCGGACAAAACCCTGATTCAGGAGATGAATCGGGGAATCACTTGTCACTTTTGGGTTTATAGATAAAGGCTGGTGACAGCCAACGTTTATTCGCTCAACTCACCCAATTAAATAGAATTGTTTAAAATTGTTTTAAGATTTTTTCCGGAAGTTTCCTTTTGATATTAATGCATGAAACTCAAATTATATACTTGCTGGGCATTTTTGGCTCACTCTTGCTTTGTAAATTCTTATTTCTGCCAGAAACAGATAAGGATAAAAGTGAACAGCTTTGATAGACAGCAGAAGTTAGAGAAATTTTCGCTGCGAGAGGTTAAAGGTGTTAGAAGAATGTGACAAGAGCATTAGTTCAAAGGTATTTACACTTGTATTCTAGTTGTTGTAAGTTGTAGAAGATTAGATTCTTGTTTCATACCATAACCTGTAAATGATCCGGATTCAAGGGGTTAATTGATTATTCTTTTATTTTATGTACAGATTGTTTCGTGACACCAAATCTTGACCCCGGATTTGGGTTGTTACAACTGGCATATAGACCATTACAGGTTCATCAACTTTTTCTTTGCCCTTGGACCTTAGATCAATTTCCATTTGTAATTTGGCTTTGGTTGCCTCAGAATTTATTCTTTCCTTTATCACAATACCCTTAGGTTTTGGAAATTTCTTTTCAACAACAGAAGCTTTAGATTTTGTCTTGACACCTTCTGCTTTGAGTCTAGCTTCTTCTTCCTTTAGACTCTCAAAGTCCATTCCTAGATTTTCTTTAAGAAATAACTCCCTTGAAATTTCTTCATCAAGTTCCAGATGTTCACCAGAACTTATCCTTTTACCAGTATCAGAACTTATTCTTCTCCCAGTATCAGAACTTGTTCCTTGACTTGTAATTCTAGCTTTACTTGATGAAAGTCCTTTGCCTTGACCTTGACCTCTACCCTTATTAGAGTTTCCCTGATCTTTATTTCCATCATCCTTTCCTTTCAGTGTCTAAATAGATTTGCATTTGGACTTAATCAATTTCTCCCCTTTTTTGGCATCAGCAGGTAAAAGAAGAGAGACAAGCAATTCCACTGAGGATTGGATCTCATTGAGTTGATTTTGGTGAGAAGCTTGATTCTTCAGAATTTCTTCAATTTGAGTTTGTTGCTTCTCCTGAGTTTTCTCAATATAGGCAATTCTGTCAAAGGCTGGCTTGAAAAATCTGTTCTTTTCAAGTTTCACATTCATATCTTGCTGGATCAAAGTTTCTTGAATTTTATTCACCTTGGCATGAGTTGTTGAGTGTTGACCTTGAAGGTGCCTAGTACTCAATGCAGTAACTCTCAGCTGTGCCTTAAAATCATCATTTAACAGCATTTCATCAGCTTTTGCCAGATGCTCAGCAAGAATCTTTTCAGAAGGAACAAGACTAACTGTGTTCCATTCATTAGTCCACTCCTTTCCTCTAGGAGTTTCATTCCAAGGTACTGGTGCTTCCCCTGTAACAAACTTCTTGACTAAATCAGCTTTATTAACTGTTTGTTGAGGTGTATGTCCTGATGTACCAGCTGCATCAACATCTAAATTAGCAGCAACTTCACCAGTAGTTTCTTTATTGGCAGCATCAGAACTTGTAGATCCTGCAGTATCAGCATCCTCAGATAAAATAGCAGAATGTGAGGCTATAGAGGCTTCAACATCTTCCTCTAAATTCTGATCTACAGCCAGGTTCTGATCAACATCCAAAATTGATGTTGTTGGATGAGTGAGTTGAATTGGTGGAGCTTCCAAGTACAAAACCTCAGGCACAATCAGGTTATGAATATCAATTTCAGCACTTGTACCTGGTTCTTCAGTGTGTACTGGATCAACTATAGGTGACTTAGGGGGTGTAGGAATTCTATCTTGAGTAGTTTCTTGTTGTGCAGAAGGAAGTGATTCAATAACAATTGGTTCTGTTGAGATCAGAGATTCCTGATCCCCTTCCTTAGCTGCTTCCATTACATCCTCTGAATCTGAATCAACTATGTCCATGTAAGCTCTCTGTTTCTTTAACTTTTTCAAAGGTGGAGACACTGTAGGAGCTTTTTCATCAAAATTTAACTTTCTAAGCCTTTTGAGGGGCCTAGAACTCCCAATTACAGTATCTTTCTGAGAAGAACCCTTCTCAGCTTCTATAACAACAGGTTCTGATATGGGAACCTGTTCCTCAGCATCTGATTTATCTCCCAGAATAATTCTCCTTCTCTTCTATTGAGTCTGAGGTACTTTCTTAGTCCTCTTGGGTTTGGAAGATGAAGGCTTCACTGTAGGATCTGAAGGTTGAGGTTGAGAAGTTTGAGTTGTTTGTGTAGAGGTGGTAGGTGCTGATGGATGAGGTTCTGATGGTTGAACATCAGGATATAGTTCAGTGTATTTAACTGGATCGTAGGTTATTAAGGCTTGTTTGACAGATAAAGGAACTAGGAGGGGTCTTAACACAACCTTCTTATTATCAGTAGATAATAAGTCATTAAAAGCTCTTTTAGCTAGTCTAAATGATGAAATTAATTCACTAGCTGATTGGGACTTATCATCACAACAAAAACTATAGATAAGCTGACAGAATCTAGCAAAGTAAACAGTATTTCTGTCTTCTGTCATTCTATCCCCAATAAAACCTAAGACAACACTTGCATAATCAAAATCAGTTTGATTTATGAGAACATACCCGATTTGTTGGCTGAATATGGGGATTGTCAAAATAGAACATTTGTTTGCAAAAGCCTTGGTTATGCAGTCAAAGAAGAAACTCCATTCCCTCCTTATATAAGATCTCTTCAACTGACCCAGCTTTGCCAATGTCCTCTCATACCCCAGAATGGCCATCATGTTTTGAAGAACTGGTTCTTCAACAGTAGAATAAACACAGTTCTCAAGCAGCTGCAGTGCTTGTCGAACCGTAGCCAATATCACGACATGCTCATCCTCCCCTGATGAAAAAATAATACTTGGGGACCCTTGAGCACCACCATCATCATATACTCCGCTTCTCCAGAACTCCAGCACTTGAGAACCAGAGACTTCATTCGGTTCGGTCAGAGCGTACCCAATATCAGAACTAGTAAGGAAGTCCTGAATGAAGTGAAGTTCTGATGGGGCTTCTGACTTGTTAAGAATAGCGGAGAAGTTATTAGGAACAAACTTCGCCCCACTGAAAATTACATCTTTTGGTGCCATCTCTGTAAGAAATTAAGTGAATAAGAGTATGTTTTCAAAGTGTTTGTAAAAAGTCCTGAGAGAAAAACAACTTCAGAAAATAAGAGAGAGAGAGAGAGAGAGAGAGAGAGAGAAAGTAAAAGAGATTTAGAATAGAAAAGTAAGTACAAGATTAGAAAATCTTTTATCTCTTGTATATATACTTTCTGCACTCAACAGTTGTATTTTTTAAGCATGGGATACACTTTACACCTGGCACCATATGAATAGTCAGTAAACGGTTAGAACAAGAGTTAATGGGCACGTAAAATAAGAAATAATTACCGTGCACATGCAGTTTTTCAGGACATACACGATAACCACTAACCCATAATGATTATGACCGTTTTATCTCACATAAACCAATATTCTGTAAAAATATAATCGTTCTGGTAATGACCAAAAATAAACCAAGTAAATAAATACTCCCACGTGAGCATCAGAACTTGATTATTATCAGGATTGAAAAGTCATCAGAATATAGCTCCTTAACTCGAAAAGTGTATGTGTATTCCTATAATTCTTCACACAAATGCTGATATGGTTTCATCAGAACTTAATCATCAGAACTTCCATCATAACTTGTCCTCAGAATTTATGCAATCTGACACATAAACTGTTCATCTAAAACAACATTTATCACCACGGTAATTTTCATCATTCATATGGAGTGTAAGTGTGTGCATTAAGCTAAATATCTGACAAAGAGTAAAGTCTGATTCACTTTAGTACATCTTAGAAATAAGGCATAACTAAGAACTTTGCTCAAAATCTGTCATTATTCTGAAGTCTACTTTAGAATGAGTTCATTCATGAGTCCACCTCAACTGTTTTGTGCTCATTTTATGCATCTTTTGAAATTCCATTTTACAATGGCTTCTCAGTGGTAAGTAAGTCACGACTGCTTATCAGAATTTATGTTGTTATCAGAATATTTCTCCAGTAATCATAGAGTGTGAAAAGTCACTAAGAAAATTTTATTTTGCTTTTCTAATGCATATTACTTAATACCAGCAATGCACTTGGGTCTTCCCTTCTACATTTTTACTTTAGATCTCAAAGGAGTACCTGATATTTATTTCTTTTCTTTTTCTTTTGATAAGTGAGGCTTATCAGCACTTAGTACATCCATCAGATTTACTAACATCAGAACTTAACAGATAAGAAGCATTTATTCTAGTTTTTGACTTAGTAATAAGATACACAAAGTAAACTTAACTAAGCTCAATATCAGAATTTGCTTGTGTTAAAAGATTTTCATATAAACAATTACTTCATACATGGGATCTTTAGTATATTAAAGACTACTAGGTCAGCATCTAGCATAGTTATCCTCATTATATTGAATAGTCACAGAAACATTCATATCACTATTAGAGTTTAGAAATTCACATCAGACAACAATTAGCACTTAAGCACATTTCAATTTCAGCACAGAATACACAAAGATAGTAATATCTGTAAATACTAATCATAAAGTCTGATGTATCAGAACATAAACTAAGCAGATTTAGATAAAGAACCTGAAACCATTCCAAGTTCATTTACCAATCTTGTAAAAGTAGCTTCACATAGTGGTTTTATGAAGATATCTGCTAGTTGTTGATCTGTTGGAACAAAATGCAATTCTACTATACCTTCATCCACATGCTCCCTTATGAAGTGGTACCTAATGCTGATGTGCTTTGTCATTGACTGTTGAACTGGATTACCTGTCATAACAATAGCACTTTGATTATCACAGTAAATATGGATTTTAGAAAATTCTAACCCATAATCCAGTAACTGATTCTTCATCCAAAGAATCTGTGAGCAACAATTTCCTGCAGCAATGTATTCTGCTTCTTCAGTTGATATGGAAATTGACCTATGTTTCTTGCTAAACCAAGAAACCAATCTTCCTCCAAGAAATTGGCAGCTTCCACTTGTGCTATTCCTGTCAATTTTGCATCCTGCAAAATCTGCATGTGAGTAACCTATTAGCTTAAAGTCTGATTCTCTAGGATACCACAATCCCAAATCAGCTATACCCTTAAGGTACCTGAAAATTCTTTTCACAGCTGTTAAGTGAGGTTCTCTTGAATCTGCTTGAAATCTTGCACAAAGACAGGTAGCATACATGATATCAGGTCTACTTGCAGTTAGATAGAGTAGTGAACCAATCATACCTCTGTAATCAGTAATATCTACTAAATTACCAGTATCCTTATCCAACTTTGTTACAGTGGCCATAGGAGTGGATGCACTTGAACACTCTTGCATTCCAAATTTCTTCAACAAATTTCTGGTGTACTTAGATTGACAAATAAAAGTTCCTTCTTCATTCTGCTTGACTTGAAGGCCCAGAAAATAGTTAAGTTCTCCTATCATACTCATTTGATATCTTGACTGCATCAACTTGGCAAACTTCTTACAAAGTCTGTCATTTATAGAACCAAAAATGATATCATCAACATATATTTGCACCAAAAATAAATCCTTTCCATGGTTGAGGTAGAACAGTGTTTTGTCAATAGTCCCTCTGTTAAATCCACTTTCCAGATGAAACTGAGCTAAAGTCTCATACCATGCTCTTGGAGTCTGCTTAAGGCCATAAAGTGCTTTATCAAGCCTGTAGACATGATTTGGAAATTTGGGATCTACAAATTTTGGAGGTTGTTCAACATATACATCTTCTTTCAATTCTCCATTAAGAAAAGCACTTTTCACATCCATTTGAAAGACTTTAAACTTCTTGTGAGCAGCATAATCCAAAAATATCCTTATGGCTTCCAATCTAGCAACTGGTGCAAATGTTTCATCATAATCAATTCCCTCCAGTTGAGAGTATCCTTTTGAAACAGTCTTGCTTTGTTCCTTGTAATTATGCCATCACTGTTAGTTTTATTTCTGAACACCCACTTTGTACCAATAACAGACCTGTTCTTTGGTCTTGGCACTAGGGTCCAGACTTTATTTCTTTCAAATTCATGTAACTCTTCCTGCATTGCTTGCACCCAATCAGCATCTTGAAGAACTTCTTCCACTTTCTTTGTTTAGTCTGAGAAAGAAAAGAATGATAGAGAAATTCACTTGATGTAGATGTTATAGTTCTGACACCTGCATCAGGATTTCTAATAATTAAGTCAGGTGTATCTGCTTTAGTCCACTTCCTTGCAGATGGAAGGTTTTCTCTAGAACTGGATGCTCCCCCATGATCCATGCTGTCTCCATCAACTTTTTCTGATGCTCCGCCTGAAATTATGCTCTCTGAGTTGGATCCTTCAGAATTTGAGTTTCCATAAATATCAGAACATAAGTTTCCAGAATTATCAGAACTTGGCCCATCAGAACTTGACGAATCAGAACTTGAAGAGCCTGTTGTAGATTCTGATGCTTCTTAAGATGTGGTTGGATCTTCAGTATGCTCCCCCTGCACAGGTGCATTTTCTTTAGGCGTAGTCACCACATTTTCAATAACATCAGAGTTTAATCCATCAGAGTTTGCAGTATCAGGATTTAGACTCTCAGGATTTACAGAATCAGAATTTAAAACTTCATTTTTGAATCTCAGCTGATCATGATCATTGAAATCTTCAAGTCCAGTAATCTTCTTATCATAAAAAGAGACATTGATAGATTCCATGATAACCCTTGTTCTTAAATGGTAGACTCTGAAGGCTTTTATAGAAAGTGGATATCCAACAAAAATTCCTTCATCAGCTTTTAGATCAAATTTGGATAGCTGTTCAGGATGAGTCTTAAGAACAAAACACTTGCATCCAAATACATGAAAATACTTCAGATTTGACTTCTTTTTCTTCACCATCTCATATGGTATTTTTCCATGCTTGTTGATAAGTGTTGCATTCTGAGTAAAACAAGCAGTCTGCATAGCTTCAGCCCAAAAGTAGGTTGGCAACCTTGCTTCATCAAGCATAGTTCGTGCAACTTCAATAAGAGATCTATTCTTTCTTTCAACAACTCTATTTTGCTGTGGAGTTCCAGGAGCAGAAAATTCCTACTTTATTCCATGGTCTTTGCAGAACTCTTCCATGATCAAATTCTTGAACTCAGTGCCATTATCACTTCTTATGATCTTCGCAGAATCTTTGACCAATTTATCCAGTTTCTTGACATGATCAATCAAGATAGATGTAATTTCACTTTTGTGTGCAAGAAATACACCCATGTGTATCTGGTGAACTCATCCACTATAACAATAACATATTTCTTCTTTGCAATAGACATGACATTAACTGGACCAAATAGATCAACATGTAGTAGGTGATAAGGCTCAAGAATTGATGATTCAGTCTTGCTCTTGAATGAAGATTTTCTTTGTTTTTCCTTCTGACTTGAATCACAAAAGCCATCAGGAGAAGATACTGATTTTGGCAGTCCTCTCACAAGATCTTTCTTGACCATTTCATATATATTGTTAAAATTTAAATGAGAGAGTTTCTTGTGCCAATCCAAGCTTTCTTCAATTGATGCTCTACTTAACAGACAGATTGCAGAACCATCAGTACTTGTTGAAAGCTTGGCTTCATAAAGTTACCATGCCTGTATCCTTTCAGAACAACTTTGCCTGTAGATTTGCTTACAACTTCACAGTGTTCTTCAAAGAAATCCACATGATAACCTATGTCACAGATTTGACTCACACTTAGCAGATTGTGTTTAAGTCCTGAGACCAGAGCTACTTTTTCAATGATGACATTCCCAAGATTGATATTGCCATATCCCAGAGTTTTTCTAATGTTGCCATCTCCATAAGAAATACCTGGGCCAGCTTTCTCCACAAAGTTTGATAACATGGCTTTATTTCTAGTCATATGTCCTGAACATCCACTGTCCAGAAATAGGATGTTTTTCCTGTTGCCCTGCAATCACAAAGACCACTAATGATTAGTTTTAAGGACCCAGACTTTCTTGGATCCTTTGGCCTTTTTAAGTTTGTTAACATTTACAGCGGATTTAGCATCAGAGTTTATGTTAACAGTTTTCTTATCAGAATTTGCAATATCAGACTTTGCGTCAGAACTTACACTAGAAGGAATAGTGCTAAATTTCTTTACAGAAGGTTTTATTTGATAATAATCATAGTACAAACTATGATATTCCTTACAAGTATAAATGGAATGCCATAAACTACCACAATGAAAACAAGGATTTTGTGACTTATATCTAACAGACTGACTCTTAACTCCTGACTTAGAGGGCAAGGAGTTTATATTCTTATTCTTCCTGCAAAAAGAAGCCAGATGGTTAGAATTTCCACAGTTATGACATGTTTTTCTAGGAGCATTAGGAACGGGCTTATAATTGTTACTTTTGTTCACACCTTCCTTTCCATTCCTATTTTTCCTAGGTGGCTTTACCTTGTTTACATTCTTAACATCTTTCAGCTTATGCTTAAGCTGCTTCTTAGTCATTAAGCCTATGTTAACTTCAGTTGGCTTATCCTGTTTAGGTTTGTCAGAAGTTACTTTCTCCTTAACTTCTGATTTCTCAATTTCAGACTTTGCAGTTACAAACTTAACAGGATTTACCTTTGGTTTTTGTTTAACAACTATAGGCTCAGTTTCTACAGTTCCCTTACTGTTCTTATCATCTCCATAGCCTAAGCCCTCTTTCCAGTTTCCACTTTTAAGAATATCCTAAGTTGCTTTACCAGAGTTAGTCCAAGTCCTGATAATTTCTCTTTCCTTTTCTAACTCAGTTTTTAGAGATTCATTCATTTTTAGTACTTCATCCCTAACATAAAAGGCATCATCTCTATCTTTCTGAGTTTGATGGAACATGACTAACTCTTTTTCTAAATAATCATTCCTCTTTTTATAAGCAAGATTTTCAAAAGTTAGTCTTTCACATGTTAAAGTTTGATCTTTATAACTAATGAACATGGTTTTAAGATATCTTCTCAACTCAGTAATATCATCAGTATGAAAGACATAAGTAGTTTGAGGTACCTTTAAGTCAGCAGTATCAGAACTGCTATCAGCATTTTCCATCAAAGCATAGTTTTCCTCATCCTCAGAATCTGAAGCATCTGACCAGCTTTTCTTCTTTGTGACAAGAGCCTTGCCTTTGTCACTTTTCCCTTTTCTGCAATCAGGAGATATGTGGCCTTTCTCACCAAAGTTGTAGCATTTAACATTTGAGTAATCTCCTCTGTCAGACTTTCCTCCTTTGCCTTCAGATTTTCTGAAACCTTTCTTATCAGAACTTGCACCTTTCCTGGAAAACTTCTTTCCTCTCCTGAATTTTCTGTATGCAATCTTTGTGATTCCTTTCACCATAAGAACACACAACTTCATCATCTCCTCATCAGGGTCCATCTCAGGTATACTTTCAGTTTCTGAGTCATCATCACTATCAGAACTTGATGACTCAGTATCAGACTTTGTGATGAGAGCCTTGCACTTGCCTTTCTCTGAGGCAGCAACTTTGGGACTTTCCTCCTCAGCCACAAAAGCAACTGTCCTTGACTTTCTTCCATTCCTCTTGCTTCTTTGTTCCATCTCAAGTTCATGAGTCTTGAGCATCTCATAAATTTCATCAAGAGTTATTTCATCAAGATTATAGTTGTCTCTTATTATTGTGGCCTTCAAATCCCATCTTTCAGGAAGAGCTAACAGGAATTTAAGATTTGAATCTTCAATATCATACTCTTTGTCAACTAGTGACAAATCATTCAAGAGTTTGACAAATCTGTCATATAAATCAGTTAATGACTCATCAGGCTTTGAGTCAAAGTGCTCATACTCTTGAGTGAGTATGGTCTTCCTGTTCTTCTTGATTGAATCAGTTCCCTGACACCTTGTTTCCAAAGCATCCCATATCTCTTTTGCAGTTTTGCATTGAATTACCCTGTTTGACATGACATTATCAATGGCACTATGCAGCAAGTGTCTCACCTTTGTATCCTTCGCAATCGATGAGATATCTTCAGCAGTGTAATCACTTTTCTCCTTTGGAACAGACTTTGCTGGCTGACCTGCAACTTCCACAGAGAGTTTGGTTGGCACATGTGGTCCTTCATAAATCCTGTCGAGATATTCTGGATCTGTAGCTTCCAGAAACATAGCCATCTTCACTTTCCATATGGAATACTCAGAAGATTTCAACATGGGAACTCTTATAGTCTCATATCGACTATGAGTTATGGTTTTTGGAGGTTCTTCAGTTTTGGTGGGCTTGGTTGGAATTTCTTCTTCAGACATGATTATTTTTGGATCTTAAACTGTTTGTGTGTTAACAGATCTGCTCTGATACCACTTGTTAGGTCACACACACTGTCAAAGGGGTTGAATACAGTGTTTACTACAATCAAATCGAATATCTGTAACAGAAAATAGATTTTATTCAACACAATAAACTCTGTTATAATATGGAATTGTCCTCTCTCAGTGATGAACAAATTATCACGAGAGCTGCTAGGGTTACAAAGAATAATAACTTCAATAATGATAACACATATAGTGTAAACCCTATGCATGTGTTTATATACTACACAGTTACAAGATAATGTTCTAATTGATATGGAATCTAATTCTGCTTCCTAAAATATATCAACTAGTTATCTTTTCTTCCAAGTATTCTATTCTTCATAGAATTCTTTTTTCATGCATATTTCTTTCTATCTTAGTCTAGATCTTCTTTCCTTTTAATCAGCCGCCTGCCTTATCTGAAAGTCATCTTAAGTCCTGATATTATCTCCTGATAAATATCTTCTGATATCTTAAGTTCTGTCTTCAGTATAAGTGCTGATTTCCAGTTAAGTACTGCTTTGTCCTGTTAGGTAAGATCTGAAAACTAAACATAAATCATATTACACATGACATTATTAAATATATCTAACATAACTTTTTCAATCCGGATTACGGTTTGACCCGTGCGCGTCCCGGCGTAAAATTTTTGATACGGTAATCATTTCGGTAAATCAACAAAACCCATATTCTCGAGAGGCAGGATATTTGTACATTATTTTCTCATAGGGTGTTTATAAGAAGCTCGGTTTTGATAATTATCCAAATCTAGTATTAAATTATATCATTTTTATAGTTACTTAGTGGCTAAGTAATCAATTTTCGGATCCGATATGATCCAATGGGATACTTGTTACGTGTTTAAGATGCATTTATATGAATCGATTCGTAATTTGCATGCACGTTTATTTGCGTCTTTGTCGAGTTACTCGTTTTATCTCATTCTATGTGCATTTGAATGTATTTTATGTGTTTTCTGGATTTTCTGTTAATTTAGTAATCGTTTCGGTTTTTCAAAAATCAATGAATTGGGACCCCACCGGGACGTCAAAGCCCGCAAAATTCATGTTTTTATTTTTATACAATCATTCGTATTTCAAATACCCATTATTTTTGCATTTTTGCATTATTCGCAATTTTTGGGGAACTTTGATATAAATTTTGAATTTTATTGCTTTTAAAATTATTCCCCATAATTATTATTTTGGGGCCTAATTATTTTAATTATGGGAATAAAAACACCCTTAATTGATTTATGGGTATTTATTTTCCAAAAATATAAATACCTGCAACAATTTATTTTATTCATTTACTTATCAAAAATTCAGAAAATAAAACAAAAAAAATCCAAGAACAACTTCGGGGGTAAAATTCTTGAACCAAACTTTGATTGATGATTTTGGGCTATCCAGGAAATCAAATCAAACATTCTATATACCAAATTAATCCTTGTTTCAAGCTCTTTCTGTTGATATCAACATCGTGATCTAAGGTGCTGTATTTCTAAAAATTGATTTTTTCTGTTCTTGTTCTTAAGAATTTGTTTTTGATTTTTGAAGGATTATTGATGATTTGGTTGATTAATTATTGTTCCTGAGTTCACGAGAGTCGATTTAGTATATAATGTTGTTGATTTTGGTTATGTTTTAGTATAAGTCGAGTTCTTGAATTTTAGTGTTTTTACTTTTTAAATTTTCGGATTGTTCTTGATATGGGTGAAGATTGGAGTGATATGAACAGATTAGACGTGTTTATAGCTTTAATTTGAGGCATATATTGTTGATTTTGGTTAAGGATCGGCTAAAATCGGATTTCGCCGGAAAGATTCAAGGTCCGCCGGATTTAATAGAAGTTTTGGCCGGTTTTGATTCTCTGGAAATCGTTTGATGTTAGTATGGTGTTAATTGAATTCCTGGAATCGACTTGGACTGAAGGCATGGTTAAAACGATGGAATCGGGCTGTTGTTTCCGTGTTTTGGGGGTCGCCGAAACGACGCCGGACGTCGGCCGTTTTCTGGAGAATTCCAGATTCCGGCGACGTGTTCGTGAAATTCCGTCGATTCCCCCTCCCCAACGCCAACGTTTGATCCTCTCGAGAAGACAACCCATGTGCAAACATGTTTCTGTATTTCCTGTTTTATTTTTAAATCAAAATTTATTTCCGTTTTTAAAAATCATTTATTTTACTTTAAAAAATCATTTAATTATTATTTATAATTCTAAAAATTATTTTCTTAATTATTTTAAACTCCAAAGATTATTTTCTTTATTTATTTTCAAAAAAATCCAAAATTTTATTTATTATTTATTTAAGTTGATTAATTATTTTGATAATTAATCAGTTTATTTATATAATTTGTATTAATTTGATTTTAATTCCAAAAATTATGGAAAAATCATTTTAATTCTGATTTTTCCTAGATAATGATTTAAAAATTATTTTAAGCTTTTAAAATTTATATTTTGGTATTTAAAAATCAATTAATATTATTATTAATTGATTTATTCCTATTTTATTCATAATAAATAAACCGTTCGTCCGTTTAATACGAAACGAATGCGTATAGACTCAGAAAAATATTCCGCTTTTATTAAAAATACTTTCGAGACCCAAATTCTTTTGTTTTGAAAGATCACTTGTTTTGCAAGTTAATTCTGAGTCGATTATTGATTGATAAATAATATTTTTGACGCGTAGTTTGTTGAGTAATTATCGTTTAGATGATTAAAATATTATTTTCTAATTACAGATACGAGTCTTTCGAGACGATTAGGACCAGATGAAGTGGATGAAGGCTAGAGTTGAATAGTATGGAATATTAGGTTGCAGCACTGCATGAGCAGCGGGCCAAAGGATTATTAGAATAAAGACGGTGATGCTTTGAGAGAAAATGTCAGATTAAATGTGTTTCTACGAGTGTGACTAACTGCTAAAAATCCAAAGGTTAGTATCCCTATCATCACTTATTGTTCAAGTGATATTTACTTTAAATCTTCTTATGCAAGTATTTCTTTCCTGTTCTCACTTCAGCATAAATAAATGTTTTACATATCACTGAGTTATCATGCAAGTCTTCTATGTTATTCTATGTTCAGAATAGTTAAATGTTTTTACTTATCAAATTACTGGATTAATAAATGTTTTGGATTTTGAGAAAAATGATTTTATTGCAAGTATTCCTGCCCAAGTGAATGGGGGAATAAAATTATTTAGTATGTCGATTGATTCGGCTCCTTTTCAATAAAATGTTTTAAGATTGGATGGTTACTGGTTGCATAAGAGGCCGAGGCACCAATCCAGCGTGAGCTATTATACAGAAGTGTAATATCTTACAAGGTGAATATATGCCTTTTCTTGGCGCCCTATAGGTACCGTATGGCTGCGGAATACAGGTAGTACCTATATTTACGGTATATCTACGGAATACCGGTGCTGTTTCGTGACTGATCATCAGGAACAGCATAGTGCATAATTGGTTCCAATCTAAATTGATATCTAAAATTCTTTATTGTTTTGATAATCATAGAATAAATGATTTATCAACTGTTTTTGTTTTGGATTAAAGGTGAAATGCAGTTTTGATTCAGTTTCTGCTTGATGTGAATATTTAAGTTGTTGTTAAATATCAAATATGATATTAGTATAGATGATTGATGTTGACTTCAGTATGGGATGTTGTGAGCATCAAAGTTCGTATTGATATCTAATTTAATATAACAACAACATGAGTATTAACATCAAGAGTTCGGTTTTGAATAAAGTTTATGATTCAATCCATAATCATTCTTATTATTGTTGTTTACGATATTTCCGTAAACACTGTTTTACGAGTTTTATCCTCGTCAAGATTCAAAGTATTGCTGAAGCATTTCGCTCAAAAATATCAAAAATAGTTTTGAATACAATGAGAAACAATTATCCGATTCTTTAATAAATTTTCTGATTCAGCAATTATGATTTTAAACGTTCTACGCTATTGCAGATGTCGGTTTTATATCAAAATGACCATATATATATTACAATGATCTTGTTGAGCATTTCTCTCGCTCATACTTGCCTGATTTTAAATTTAACCTCCAGTGAGGATTAGCGTTGTTTAGCTGCGTAATTCGAGGAAGCAAAGAAGAAACTTTTGGAAGGTGGTTGGTCCAGGGTTGCAGACTAGTGTAAGTTTTATTGGGTAAAGTTGTTTATATTATATTATATTATAGTTGTGTATTTTATAGTTGGGCCTAGTATACTTCTTTTTGGAGTTATACTAGCGGGTTAAGTTTTGAGATTGAGAATTGTTGAAAAGAGTTTTAAAAGAAAGTGAAAATTTATTTGTGGAATTTGGTTATCTTGTTTGTAGAACTGTAACCTTAAAAGATATTGGATTAGTTTGGGGTCATTATGCTAAATATCTTCCGCTGGCATTTGTTTATTGATTAAACAGGTTAATTTGGATTGAGTTTTTATAGTGACGACCAAATCCTCTGACCCCGGATTTGGGGGCGTTACAAGTTGGTATCAGAGATGAGGTTATAGTAAACTAGAAACGAGAGTGTATAGGAGTGTGTATAGCTATGTGAGGATGCTTGAGCTCATGTTGAGTTCCTGTTGGACTATTGGATATAGTACCAATGAGTAAGCTAAGATAAGGCGTATTCGTTTGAAATGGTTGTGTTGAGCTGGACAAAACTCCCAGCAGTTGCGAACGTCTATTGTGGAATCTTCCGAGGCTACTACGATTCGATGATGACAAAGATTATCGATATCCTTGAAATGTGAAAAAGTGTCTAGAAGTGGATGACGACTTAACAGAAGAGTTCAAATAAAAGATAAGTATTAAGACCTTGACAATACCTTCTCTTTCTATAATTTCTTTTGACATCTTTCAAAAAGAAGTAATTGTTAGAGGATATATTCCCTAACACTCATTTTCAATCATAACTGTGTTTTAAATGTGCCAGAGGCTGTCATGAAGCCTATTTTTCAGGTTTTGATAGCTCTGCCAAGTTATGATAATTTAATTCCACTTTTCTTATTTGGTGGATAGTTTCTTAGTGATGTGATACAACTTGCTCATTTTGTGCCAGAATTTTGTTCTCTGGATTTCATTTCCTTCAGAAATACCATCTTTGAAATCTTTTTAGTTTTATTAATTTAATTTTGAATTCCTTTTATATTCTTTTATTCTGACTGAGATGAACAACTCTAACTATAGGGGACACAAGGTATACCTATCTGTGTGATAGGAGTTGGATGGGATGCCATCACTTGTGTGTGTTGTGACTACAATAAAGTTAACAACCTTTAGTAGTGTCTTAATTTGGACACACAATACCAAGTTCATTTGATCATATTGATCTCTCTGTTATTCTTTTATTTCAACAATACTTTTTCTTAAATTCAGATTTTTCCTGTTATGATATGAAATTCTTTTCTCTTTGTAAGTCCATGATTTTATCATCTCAAATATTTGAAGGTATGCCAATAAAGTTGAGCTGAATTTTTCTGGTCAAGTTAAAGTAAGGCTATGTGATAGGATTACCAATAGCAACAGTGGATTACAATGCGATTCAAATATCGGTGGCGTATAATGAAGTCAGTGAGTTTCTCTATTTCTCTCTTTATCTTCTTTCTATTTTTTTCTTAATCTTTCCCCTTATTCTTCTTTCTCGCAATCAGTAAAAGTGATTCTATTGAGGAATTGGTCAAATAACATGTGGAAGGAACAATGGTGCGGAGTGAAACTCCCGTGATAATTGTGTGGTATAGGGAATTTCAGTGTTATTTGAAATTTTGAGAAAAGTTAAGTATGCAAGATTGAAAAGTTGGCCAGAAGATCCCTAGTGCTTTCTTCTGCTGATTCCGAGGACAGAATCCTTATAAGGGGGTAGATTATTATATTCCATATTTTCAGATATTATTATTATTATTTGGAATTGTTTATGTGATTTTTATGTGAATTTTAGTGAATTATCTGATAATTGGAGTTGATGTTTGGATGTTTATATGGGATAAAATTTGAGTAATCTAATTTTTATATGTCCAGAATAAAGTATAGATAATTACGGTATTTTTCTGGTAATTTTGGATCGTTATATGATTTTATAATGGTTTAGAGATTTAATAATTATTTTTTGTATAATTACAAAACTATTTTATAAAGCCGGAAATCGTCCAACTTCAACCATTTTTGCGTTTTTACAACCCGAAACTCTTCGGAAAACTCCTTCCTAACCTAATCTTGATATTCTGAACATTTTCCGTGTTTTAACTTTTTCAATCCGGATTACGGTTTGACCCGTGCGCGTCTCGGCGTAAAATTTTCTATACGGTAATCATTTTGGTAAATCAACAAAACCCGTATTCTCGAGAGACAGGATATTTGTACATTATTTTCTCATAGGGTGTTTATAAGAAGCTCGGCTTTGATAATTATCCAAATCTGGTATTAAATTATATCATTTTTATAGTTACTTAGCGGCTAAGTAATCTATTTTCGGATCCGGTATGATCCAATGGGATACTTGTTACGTGTTTAAGATGCATTTATATGAATCGATTCGTAATTTGGACGCGTGTTTATTTGCGTCTTTGTCGAGTTACTCGCTTTATGTCATTTTATGTGCATTTGAAAGTATTTTATGTGTTTTCGGAATTTTCTGTTAATTTAGGAATCGTTTCGGTTTTTCAAAAATCAACGAACCGGGACCCCACCGGAACGTCAAAGCCTGCAAAATTCATGTTTTTATTTTTATACAATCATTCGTATTTCAAATACCCATTATTTTTGCATTTTTGCATTATTCGCAATTTTTGGGGAACTTTGATATAAATTTTAAATTTTATTGCTTTTAAAATTATTCCCCGTAATTATTATTTTGGGGCATAATTATTTTAATTATGAGAATAAAAACACCCTTAATTGATTTAGGGGTATTTATTTTCCAAAAATATAAATAGCTGCAAGAATTTATTTTATTCATTTACTTATCAAAAATTCAGAAAATAAAACAAAAAAAATCCAAGAACAACTTTGGGGGTAAAACTCTTGAACCAAACTTTGATTGATGATTTTGGGCTATCCAGGAAACCAAATCAAACTTTCGATATACCAAATTAATCCTTGTTTCAAGCTCTTTCTGTTGATATCAACATCGTGATCTGAGGTGCTGTATTTCTAAAAATCGATTTTTTGTGTTCTTGTTCTTAAGAATTCGTTTTTGATTTTTGAAGGATTGTTTGATGATTTGGTTGATTGATTATTGTTCCAGAGTTCACGAGAGTCGATTTAGTATATAATTTTGTTGATTTTGGTTATGTTTTAGTATAAGTCGAGTTCTTGAATTTTAGTGTTTTTACTTTTTTAAATTTTCGAATTGTTCTTGATATGAGTTAAGATTGGAGTGGTATGAACAGATTAGACGTGTTTATAACTTTAATTTGAGGTATATATTGTTGATTTTGGTTAAGGATCGGCTAAAATCGGATTTTCGCCGGAAAGATTTAAGGTCCGCCGGATATAATGGAAGTTTTGGTCGGTTTTGATTCTCTGGAAATCATTTGATGTTAGTATGGTGTTAATTGAATTCCTGGAATCGACTTGGACTGTAGGCATGGTTAAACGATGGAATCAGGCTGTTGTTTCCGTGTTTTGGGGGTCGCCGGAACGACGCCGGACGTGTTCGTTGAAATTCCGGTCGATTCCCCCTCCCCAACGCCATCGTTTGATCCTCTGGAGAAGACAACCCAAGTGCAAACATGTTTCTGTATTTCCTGTTTTACTTTTAAATCAAAAATTATTTCTGTTTTTAAAAATCATTTATTTTACTTTCAAAAATCATTTACTTATTATTTATAATTCTAAAAATTATTTTCTTAATTATTTTAAATTCCAAAGATTATTTTCTTGAATTATTTTCAAAAAAATCCAAAATTTTATTTATTATTTTTATAAATTGATTTATTATTTTGATAATTAATCAGTTTATTTATATAATTTGTATTAATTTGATTTTTATTCCAAAAATTATGGAAAAATCATTTTAATTTTGATTTTTCCTAGATAATGATTTAAAAATTATTTTGAGCTTTTAAAATTTATATTTTGGTATTTAAAAATCAATTAATATTATTAATAATTGATTTATTCCTATTTTATTCATAATAAATAAACCGTTCGTCCGTTTAATATGAAATGAACGCGTATAGACTCAGAAAAATATTCCGCTTTCATTAAAAATACTTTCGAGACCCAAATCCTTTTGTTTCGAAAGATTGGTTGTTTTGCAAGTTAATTATGAGTCGATTATTGATTGATAAATCATATTTTTGACCCGATTTCCGGTTTAAACGTACCTAGTCGGACCTTCTGACGAACCGAGTCCTATGTTATATAAATTATGTGATATGTTGATTATGTGCTTACGTGTTATATGAATTACGTGTGTAAGTGAGTCAATGGTCTTGTGTTTGTCTGTCTTCTTTATGTGTGGGCTATCGTATGGGTAGACGATAGGATTTTGACGCGCAGTTCATCGAGTAATTATCGTTTAGACGATTAAAATGTTATTTTCTAATTATAGATATGAGTCTTTCAAGACGATCAGGGCCAGATGAAGTGGATAAAGGCTAGAGTTGAATAGTATGGAATATTAGGTTGCAGCACTGCATGAGCAGCGGGCCAAAGGATTAGTAGAATAAAGACGGTGATGTTATGAGACAAAATATCAGATTAATTATGTTTCTACGAGTGTGACTAACTGCTAAAAACCCAAAGGCCAGTATCCCTATCATCACTTATTGTTCAAGTGATATTTACTTTAAATCTTCTTATGCAAGTATTGCTTTCTTATTCTCACTTCAGCATAAATAAATGTTTTACATATCACTGAGTTATCATGCAAATACTCTCTTTTATTCTATGTTCAGAATAGTTAAATGTTTTTACTTATCAAATTACTGGATTTATAAATGTTTTGGGTTTTGAGAAAAATGATTTTGTTGCAAGTATTCCTGCCCAAATGAATGGGGGAATAAAATTATTTTGGATGTCAATTGATTCGGCTCCTTTTCAATAAAATGTTTTAAGATTGGATGGTTACTGGTTGCGTTAGAGGCCGAGGCACCGGTCCAGCGTGAGCTATTATAAGGAAGTGTAATATCTTACAAGGTGAATATATGCCTTTTATTGGCGCCCTATAGGTGCCTTATGGCTGCGAAATACGGGTAGTACCTATATTTATGGTATGTCTGCGGAATACCGGTGCTGTTTCGTGACTGATCATCAGGAACAACATAGTGCATAATTAGTTCCAATCTAAATTGATATATAAATTTTTTTATTGTTTTGATAATCATAGAATAAATGATTTATCAACTGTTTTTGTTTTGGATTAAAGGTGAAATGCAGTTTTGATTCAGTTTCTACTTGATGTGGATATTTAGGTTGTTGTTAAATATTAAAGGTGGTATTAGTATAGATGATTGAAGTTGACTTCAGTATTTAATGTTGTGAGCATCAAAGTTCGTATTGATATCTAATTTAATATAACAACAACATGAGTATTAACATCAGTGTTCAGTTTTGAATAGAGTTTATGATTCAATCCATAATCATTCTTGTTATTGTTGTTTATGATATTTCTGTAAATACTGTTTTATGAGTTTTATCCTCGACAAGATTCAAAGTATTGCTGAAGCATTTCGCTCGAAAATACCAAAAAGAGTTTTGAATACAGTGGAAAACAATTATCCGATCTTTAATAAATTTTCAGATTCAGCAATTATGATTTTAAACATTCTGCGCTATTGCAGATGTCAGTTTTATATCATGTTACGTCATACAACACTGTAGAAGGGGTGGAATACAGTGTTTATACAATCAAACGATTTAACACAAGTATGTAACAAAGATCAAGTATATTCAATAAACTCTTTTACAATATGAACGGCTGTTCTCTCTCAGTGATGAACAAATATCACTAAGAGCTGCTAGGTTACAATGTATAATCTTCTCGATAATGATAACACATATAGTGTAAACCCTAAGCCAGTGTTTATATACTACACAGCTACAAGATATATCCTAATTGATATATATGGAATATAAATCTGTCTCCTAAAATATATCAATCAGATATCTTCTACAAGTCTGCAAACTCTTTCCATACATATCTTCTTTTGTTTTAGTTCAAATCTTCTACTGTAAATCAGCTTCCTTCCTTATATGAAAGTTTTCCCGCACTTAAGTTCTGATATGACCTTAAGTTCTGATATTAAGTTCTGACTTCCAGTAAGTCCTGATTTGTCCTGTTGTTAAGTTCTGAAAACTAAACACAAATCATATTAGACATGACATCTCAAATATATCTAATAATCTCCCCCAACTTGTAAATTATGCAAAATATATAAGTTAATAGATTTGATAATGTAAAAAACATTTAAGTACAAATGTAATAAAAGTTTAACTAGACAACTAACTACAACTTACAGTCCTTGTAGCTTTTACCAATCTCACTGAGTCAATCTGAATCCAAAATGATTCTTGACAAAGATTAATATCAGCTTTTCTTCTTTACCCCTCAGGACTTGAGATAGTGTAGTCTTGACTTGCTTCATCTCTTCATTCTGACTTCCAATCTAATAGATTGCAGTCCTTAAAGCAGAGATATGGTTTCTTTCTAAACCATCATTCATGTAACGCCCTCCAGACCCGGGATATAAGTCTCGGGGTTACGAGCTAATCACCAAACCTGTACAAGCTTATTAATAAATAATAAAGAAATGAAACTAAACCCCTTAACAACTACCAGGACCTTTTTAGGTTGAAGTATGAAAACAAGAACCACTAACTATTTTTATTACAAACCAACATTCAAAATCTCACAAACTTTCTTTATTACAAACCATTGTCTAATTCATTTTAAAATAAGTTCAGCTTTTATTCAAACACACATACTACCTATCAACACTCCACCTGCTCGGGCAACTCAAAGCTTTCTTCCTGGATTGGGATCAACACCTTGGGTATAAGAGGATCCCGAGGCTTGACCCGCTTCTTTACCACTCGTGTCCTGACGGGTTTCATATTCCTTCTTAACTGAAAGCAATATAACTGAATCCGTATCCCAGGTATATCTGTAAAGATATAACCTCATAAGAATCAAAAGAAGGCCATTGCTGGCGAATACAAACCAACTACACTGGACTCAAGTTCGCAGCTATACTCTGCTGATCAGCCAGGATACAGTGCAGATCTATATCTCACTATATAGATCCCGTCGGGCACCCAGGCACTACAACCCATCTCAAGGATCCGGTTATGTCCCGGTCCTTAGGATTAAGTAAACTTAATCCCCAAAAGTAATGTTATCCAGTCCCTGGAATAGAAACCGGAACAATCGGTATACTGTGATATATTCTAATCACCAGAATATATCAATAATTGTGAGTAATAATTGGAATATGAATAATAAATTCAAATGAAAAGAATAATTCAAGAATCAAATTGAGATATGAATAAAGGAATTAAAGTAATGCAAATGTAATAAGAATCAGAAGAAATTAGGTCTGCATATTATTTTTAATAAAAAGAATTCATTTTTCTGAGTCAACAGGCTTTCGTTTCGCTCAATTCGGACTATCGGTTGAATTATTATCAATTAAACACTGATAATTCAATTTATCATTCAATATAAATAATTATTGCTAATTTTTAAATCCCAAAATAATCTTTAAATAATTATTTAAGAAAAATCAAAGTCAAAAATAATTTTTCTATAATTTTTGGAGTTAAAATGAAGAAGTTATGATTTATTGAAAATTATGTGACTAATTATTGAAATAATTAATCACTTTTTAAATATTTAATAAATAAATAACTAATAAATAATTAATAGATAATTATTTACTAATTTAAAATAATTAATCCCTAGTTATTAGGATTAATCACAATTTATTACAAATATTTACAACTCATCGTTATTTATTTGATTAGATCGATTATTTACAAATAATCAATCGATTTAATTAACTGATATGCTATTTATCGAATAACTATGAATTACTCGAATTATAAACCAACTCAACGATTAATCACTCGTATAAATACGAGCTACGCACTATTCTCGAATACTACTGAACTAATATATTATTATTGGAATTTAAACGATTCGTTAATCAATTAATTATCGGTATTTAATTATACGATACAAACAATTACTGCAATATTATTCGAATAACTAACGCTCGAATAATAATTCTCATTATCGAATCATTATTCGCAATATTAACTAATTATCGAATTATTAATCATATTATTTAATTATTTTTAATCCTTATTTATTAATTAATTACCTAATTATTAACTAATTACCTAATTAGTACTTAATTAGATAACTAATAAATAACTAGACAAATAATTAAATAATTAATTAAATAATTACATACGAATTTATAATTTAATAAAATAATTCAGAAATTAATAATACTATTTTTCAGAATTCAAAACTAATTTTTATCTATTATTAGAATTATTAAAACTAATTTCTAATTTTCAGAAAATAAATATATATATAGAAATCCAGAAACATGAAACTGAGTTCAGGATTTAGGTTTTTAGGATCAAACCCGGGTCGATTTCCGGGTTGCAAACCGGGTCGAACCCGGGTCGATGAAGAACAGCCACCAGCAACGGCGCCGGTGGTTTTTTTTCGGCGAGCAATCCGACGTTCGAACGCGTGCTTTCTTGCTGACTTTCTACTGCGTTTTCGTCCCACACGACACAGGGCTACTTCTCCTTCCCCCAGCAACGACGTCAAGACCGGAGAAGCCGAGAAACGCCGCCGACAGCGGCGGTTTCCGGTCAGTTCAAAACCTCAATCAAAATCGACGAAACCGGTGCCAAATGAATCGAAATTTAACGATCTACACACTCGTACTTATCAAAACATCAAACAATAACCAGAAATTCAAACCTGAATTCAAGATTAAAACACGAAAATATGAATTTCTGTTCGATCAATTAAACATGAAAAACAACTACATAATCAAAAACTAGAGATCATAAGCTTCAAAACGAGTACTCACATGACTGATTTGGACTCCGGAATCACCTTCAAATTCAGCTTTGATTATCTGCCTGTTCTTCACCAACACAAACCCTAATTCCCTTTTCTTTTTCTATTTTCTGATTATTTTCTGATTTTTAATTAAAATTAACTGAAAAATTAACAATAAATCAGGTATTTATATTTATGAAAATAATACCCCTAAGTAAAATTAAGGGTCTAATTACACTCCTACTAAAAATATTTGGCCCCAATTTTTATAATTTTTGGGTATTAATATTGAATTTTTAAATATTTAATAAATACAAAATTAATGTCAAAAATTTCCAAAAATTGTGAATATTACAAAAATGCAAAGAAAACTGATATATGATAATTTCATGGTCATATAAAAATAAAAATGTGATTTTTGTGGGGTTTTTGGTACCCGAAGGGGCCCAGAAAAGTCGTTTTTTCGCAAAAAAGGTCAATTTGTAAAACGTCTAGGGGTTCAGAATAACGATATGGTATAGGGCATTTTTGGCAAAATAGGGCCAATGATTTTGTTTGAAATACGGGCTTTTAAAACATGGTTTTGAGCTGTACGGGTTTTGATATAAGATATCTAACTTGCAATAAAACACTCAATAAATATCCAAAACACGTTTGGATCAAAACAGATAACACGTAACACGTAGCAGTTAGGGTTTAATGACTCAACACATATTAATACACATCTTTTATTAATAATATGATATAATACAACGTAAATTTCCTGGTCATTACATTCTCCCCCCTTAATAGGATTCTGTCCACAGAATCTTCTACGAAAACAAATGAGGGTATTTCTCTAACAATTCACTTTCAAGCTCCCAGGTTGATTCTTCAACCACTGGGTTTCTCCACAACACTCGTACTAAATATACAGACTTATTTCTCAACACTTTCTCTCGCCGATCTAAAATTCTTATCGGCTGCTCTACAAAAGACAAATCTGGTTGGATATCTATCAGTTCATATTCTATTACATGTCTAGAGTCAGGATTATATCGCTTAAGGATTGACACATGAAACACATTGTGAATGTGTTGCATATGAGGCGGTAAAGCTAATTCGTATGCAAGGTTCCCTACTTTCTTCAAAATTTCAAATGGCCCGACGTATCGTGGCTTCAATTTTACCCTTATTGCCAAATCTGGTCAATCCTTTCCATGGCGATATTTTGAGTAGTACGTGTTCTCCTTCCTGATAGTCCATATCCTTCCTTGCTTGTTATGCATATTTGCGTTGCCTGTTTTGCGCTACATCGAGTCGTTTCCGAATTAGTTCAATCTTTTCTTTCGTTAGCTGAATTAATTCTGGACCCAAAATTTTGCGTTCTCCAACTTCATCCCAGTGCATTGGTGATCTGCATTTTCTCCCATATAGTGCTTCATACAGTGGCATTCCAATACTGGTGTGATAGCTGTTATTATAAGAAAATTCCACTAGGGGTAGATGCTCATCCCAACTGCCTTCAAAATCGATCGCACAAAGTCGTAGCATGTCTTCAATCGTTTGAATAGTTCTTTCACTTTGCCCGTCGGTTTGCGGATGGTACGCGGTACTCATGTTTAATTTCGTTCCAAGACATTCTTGAAATTGTTTCCAAAATCTTGAGTTGAAACGAGGATCTCAATCAGACACGATAGATATTGGAACTCCATGTCGCATCACAATTTCCTTGAGATACATGTGCACTAATTTGTCGAGCGAAAATCTTTCATTAATTGGTAGAAAATGTGCCGACTTCGTAAGTCTGTCAATGATTACCCATATCACATCATGATTTGCCTTAGTCCTTGGTAGTCCTACTACGAAATCCATCGCTAGATGTTCCCATTTCCATTCTGGAATGTCTAACGGTTGTAATAATCCGCTCGGATGTTGATGTTCCGCTTTAACTCGCTGGCAGGTGTAGCATTTACTCACCCATTCTGCTATTTCCTTCTTCATATTCGGCCACCAAAAGTTTTCCTTCAAATCGCGATACATTTTTGTGCTTCCTGGATGAATGGAATACTTCAAATTATGCGCATCCCGCATTATTTCTTCTTTTAATTCTGCAACGTTAGGGATCCAGATTCTCGATGCAAAGCGTAAAATTCCTTCATTATCTTTCTAAGTTATGATCTCTTCTCCCGTTAAGTCATCATCTTGACTCATCACTTCATCTTGACAGCGGTGAATCTTCTCTAACAACTCCGGTTGGAAAGTCATAGCGTAAATAGTTCCTGCAGATTCGTTGGGAATGCGAATCTCAATTTCTAATTTGTCAAATTCCTTGGCCAATTCTTTGCATGAAGTTATCTGATTCAATCTTTCTTTTCTGCTTAGCGAATCCGCTACAACATTTGCTTTTCCTGGATGATAACTGATTATAACATCGTAATCTTTAATCAATTCCAGCCATCGACGTTGTCGCATGTTGACTTCCTTTTGTGTAAAGATATACTTCAGACTTTTATGATCCGTGTAGATTTCGCATTTTTGACCGTAGAGATAATGTCTCCAAAGCTTCAATGTAAATACGATCGCTGCTAATTCCAGATCATGCGTAGGATATTTCTGTTCATGGGGTTTAAGTTATCTCAAAGCATATGCAATGACGTTACCGTGTTGCATCAATACACATCCTAGCCCGCGATACGAAGCATCACTGTAAATGACGAAATTTCCTTGCTCGTCTGGCAATACCAATACTGGTGCGGTCACCAACCGATTCTTTAACTCTTGAAAACTTTCTTCACATTTATCATTCCATTCAAACTTTTCACTTTTTCGAGTTAACTTAGTCAGCGGCGTTGCTATTTTCGCAAAATCTTTGACAAATCTTCGATAATACCCTGCCAATCCCAAGAAACTTCGAACTTCTGTCGGCGTCTTTGGTCTTTCCCAATTCAACACAGCTTCAATCTTCACTGGATCAACTTGGATGCCTTCTCTACTGATGATATGCCCTAGAAATTGTACTTCCCTTAACCAGAATTCACATTTCGAGAATTTTGCGTATAATTGCTCTTTCCTCAGAATTTCCAAAACTATCCTCAAGTGTTCTGCATGCTCTTCTTTAGTCATGGAGTAAATCAAGATGTCATCAATGAATACAATCACGAACTTGTCCAAATATTTCTTGAATATCCTGTTCATCAAATCCATGAATGCTGCTGGCGCGTTTGTCAAACCGAATGCCATTACCAAAAACTCGTAATGCCCATATCTCATACGAAATGCAGTCTTTGGAATATCTTCAGCTTTAATCTTCAATTGATGATAGCCTGATCGTAAATCTATCTTCGAAAACCATGCAGCTCCTTTTAGCTGATCGAACAAATCGTCGATTCTCGGTAAAGGATACTTGTTCTTGATAGTGAGCTTATTCAATTCCCTATAGTCGATGCACAATCGCATGCTGCCATCTTTCTTCTTTACAAATAACACTGGTGCACCCCATGAGGATACACTAGGTCGTATAATGCCTCGGTCTAGAAGATCTTGTAGTTGCGTTGACAATTCCTTCATCTCAACTGGAGCCATTCGATACGGAGCTTTCGAAACTGGTTCTGTACCTGGTGCTAGATCAATCGTAAACTCGATTTCTCGATCTGGCGGTAACCCTGGAAGCTCGTCTGGAAAGACGTCCGAAAATTCACATAAAACTGGAATGTCTTCTATTCTAGGACTTCCTTTTTCGGTATCTAACACGTAAGCTATGTACGCTTCACATCCTTGTCGAAGCAATCATTTGGTTTGCACTACAGTGAGAAATTTATTCTGCTGCTTTTCGCCCTTGAATATTACCGTTGTATTTTCCGCAGTTCGCAATTCAACTTTCTTATTCGCGCAATCTATCTGAGCCTTATGACATGCTAACCAATCCATTCCCAAAATGATATCGAATTCTCCTAGCTTAAAAGGAATTAAATCTACAGAAAAATGATGTCCTGCTACTTCTACATCACACGCAGGATATACTCGATCTACTGGAACTTGGTCGTCATTCGCTAATTTTATAATTAACGTCTCACCCAACCATTCAATTTCGCAATGTAACTTATCAAGAAATTCTTCATAAATAAATGAACGGGTAGCTCCAGAATCAATTAATACTTTTGAATCTACGGAGTTCACCAAAAGCGTACCTGCAATTACACTTGGATTCTGCACTGCCTCTTTCATTATCATGTTAAAAGTCCTTGCTCTGGGTTGATTTGGCGGTGGTGGCGGAGGTAATGCCAATACTTTCGGAATACTGGCTGCCATTGCTGGTCCTTTACAATTCCTAGCGATATGCCCTTTCTTTCCACATTGATAGCAAGTGATTTCTGGTTCTTCCTGTCGGACATTCGTTAGAGTAGTGCCCTTTTTGCTTGCATTTGAAGCATGTCACATCTGCTTTAATACATACGCCGGTATGCTTGCGTCCATAAGTTTTGCAATACGGCACTGGAACTTTAACAATTCCCTGCTGGTTGGAGACTTGAAAATGATTACCTGCTTTTTGTGTACCCTGTCCTATCCTTTTGAAATTCAGATTTGCCCGGGCTTGAAATCCCGGCTTCCTGTTGGAACGGTCTTGGAAACTTCCCTGTCCTCTGTCTCGTTGAGATCTTTCACTTTCCCCTTCGATGATCAAAGCTTTCTGGACTATGGCGGTATATGTTGCTAATTCAAAAACTGCAACTTGCCCGCGTATCCATGGTCGTAATCCCTCTTGAAACCTCTGCACTCGTTTCTCTTCAGTGTCAACCTGTTCTGGAACAAACCTAGCCAATTCATTGAATTTGGCTTCATATTCTATTACAGACATACTTCCCTGCTTCAGCTCTAAAAACTTCATCTACATCTGATTCCTTACGTAGCGAGGAAAATGCTTTTCTAAAAATAACTCTTTAAACTTATCCCAAGCAATAACATCTTCACCCTCTAAAGCCTTCTTCGATTCCCACCAATAATTTGCCTCTCCTTTCAACAAGTAACTAGCAAAATCAGTCTTCTGGTCCTCACCTACCTTCACTAGTACAAAAGCTTTCTCTATTTCCTTTAACCAGGTGGTAGCTTTAATAGGATCAGTAGACCCATCAAATTCTGGAGGTTTAACTGACTGAAACTGCTTAAAAGTAACAACATGTAATGCTGGTGGTAATTGAGGCTCAAGACGAGGTGGATGTTGTAACATTTGTTGTTGCATCTGTTGTTGCTGATGCTGCATCTGCTGCTGCATCATTACCATATGTTATTGCATCAGATGGAACATTTGGTTCATGGTCTCATTAGTCTGATCTTCGGAATTGTTGTTAGAGGTCTCAGCCCTAGTCTTTCTTTTTGGTGCCATCTTCTTCTGATAATAAAACAAGTGATATTTATTTAACAATTTAATAAACAATTGACAGTATGTAAGAAAACAATTTATCCGGTATTAATAACATGATTTATATAAAGAAAACAGTTGCTGAATATAAAAACTAGAAATGTAAGCAGTTAAATAAAATGGTTGTCCTTTCATTCATTTCATTTTCATTTTTTTTTCAACATGAATTATAGTATACAAGACTGTAAAGCAATAAAGTGAAAGTAAATGCTGTAAAACTGGAAAGACTGAAATTTAAATAAAAGAAATTTGAAAAGTTCAGTTTATATATATATGACACCAGCCTCAGGTGTAAATGCTTGATAGAAAAAGTCTCGCTCTGCTGGTAACCACCGCGGCTACAAGTCATACTACCACTACAGGTCAAAAACCTACTACAGGTTAAACTACTAGTACACACATACACACTTATCACTAGGTTATACTATGCTGCCTCTACATACATCTATACTCTGAAGTCACTGTCTCAACTATCCCTGACACAGAACCCTGGTGGCACGTGACTCAACTCCTCCTGTAATGCCTCTAGCACTGCCTCGGTAAGTCCCAATGCCCTACGATATGCTGTCTCTGCACTAATATCATGCTGTCTCAAATCCATAAGCTGCTGAGAACTAACTCGGTGAATCTGACGTAACCTCTCCCTCAGTATGTAATCTGATCGTAATGCTCGGACGGGACCATCTGCTTGCGTCTCAAACAATCCAAGGATCTCTCTGCACTGGTTCTGCCATCGAACCCTCTCCTCTCTCTCCGCCTGAAAACGCTGATAAGTAACTGTATGATGCTCACTAAGATCCGTGCTAGAACCTCGAGAAGGTAACGGCCCATCAACTACTATCTCATCCATAAATTCCTGCTGGGGAAACTGATATACCCCGGGAACAAGGGCATAAATAGCTAAAGGGGCAGGAAATAAGATTGGCTGCTCCATAGGTGCATACACTGGTGGCTCTGCCTCTGGCTCCATCTGTGGAATATCTGGAATCTCAAGCTGCGGTACTGGAATCTGCGGCTCTAAGTCATCCCACTGTGGAAGATCAATCATATCAGGAACATCAAACATCGGAAACTCCAAAGGTGGAAAGTCAGGCATCTCTGGCTCAAAATAAGGGAAATAATCAACAAAGACTGGTACCTCTAGTGGAGGTGGTATCTCCGGTGCCGGTCCGGGTGGTAATGGTGGAGGTGGTGGCAATGGAGGAAAAATCGGCACTGATGCTGGGGCTAGTGTTGGGTCTGACTCAGTCCGCTCTGATGAAGAAGCCATCTAATAATATACCAAAGAAAAGAAAAGAAAAGGTCATTAAATAATTCTAAGATTTATATTTCCCTATTCTAATCTGACCTAAATCCTAACACTATTCTTCCTAATCTAACTATCCATATCTTATGTGATCTCTATATCCTATCTTAATCCTAATGTTCTTGTTTTCAGGGACCAAACCTACAGCTCTGATACCAAACTGTAATGCCCTCCAGACCCGGGGTATAAGTCTGGGGGTTACGAGCTAATCACCAAACATGTACAAGCTTATTAATAAATAATAAAGAAATGAAACTAAACCCCTTAATAACTACCAGTACCTTTTTAGGTTGAAGTATGAAAACAAGAACCACTAACTATTTTTATTACAAACCAACATTCAAAATCTCACAAACTTTCTTTATTACAAACCATTGTCTAATTCATTTTAAACTAAGTTTAGCTTTTATTCAAACACACATACTATCTATCAACACTCCACCTGCTCGGGCAACTCAAAGCTTTCTTCCTGGATTGGGATCAACACCTTGGGTATAAGAGGATCCCGAGGCTTGACCCGCTTCTTTACCACTCGTGTCCTGACGGGTTTCATATTCCTTCTTAACTGAAAATAATAAGGTGAATAACAACAAAAAGGGGTGAGCCAAAATTGCTCAACAAGTCTACAAAATATACACAATGTTAAAGCAATATAACTGAATCTGTATCCCAGGTATATCTGTAAAGATATAACCTCATAAGAATCAAAAGAAGGCCATTGCTGGCGAATACAAACGAACTACACTGGACTCAAGTTCGCAGCTATACCCTGCTGATCAGCCAGGATACAGTGCAGATCTATATCTCACTATATAGATCCCGTCGGGCACCCAGGCACTACGGCCCATCTCAAGGATCCGGTTATGTCCCGGTCCTTAGGATTAAGTAAACTTAATCCCCAAAAGTAATATTATCCAGTCCCTGGAATAGAAACCGGAACAATCGGTATACTGTGATATATTCTAATCACCAGAATATATCAATAATTGTGAGTAATAATTGGAATATGAATAATAAATTCAAATGAAAAGAATAATTCAAGAATCAAATTGAGATATGAATAAAGGAATTAAAGTAATGCAAATGTAATAAGAATCAGAAGAGAATATCACTATTCTGGAAAATAGAATAGAGGAGAAACTTGCCTTCTGCGCGACTTACTGCAATTAAATCACTTTCATCTATCCCCTACTGGACCTGCCTTGTTGGCTTAGTTTCTGTTAGCAAAATAGACTGATTAATTCATTTTGTACTTCGGTTGCACCTTACATCGACTTCATTTTGTTCCTACTATCTACCCATACGCTTATAACCGACTCGAATATTACATATAAGCAAGTAAGACTCGATTAACCACATAATACACATAAGCACATAATCATTTTTATAGTTAAAATAATTTTTAGAATCGAAATCTACTCGTTGATTGCTCCGTTGATCACCTTCTACTTCATTTCCCATTTTTCCGGAATTTTTCGAACTCGTCTCGGCACGCATTTCGACTGATAATCAAGCAATCAATAAAATCAACAAATTTCAAGAAGAAATTAGGTCTTCATATTATTCTTAATAAAAAGAATTCATTTTTCTGAGTCAACAGGCTTTCGTTTCGCTCAATTCGGACTAACGGTTGAATTATTATCAATTAAACACTGATAATTCAATTTATTATTCAATATAAATAATTATTGCTAATTTTTAAATCCCAAAATAATCTTTAAATAATTATTTAAGAAAAATCTAAGTCAAAAATAATTTTTCTATAATTTTTGGAGTTAAAATGAAGAAGTTATGATTTATTGAAAATTATTTGACTAATTATCGAAATAATTAATCAATTTTTAAATATTTAATAAATAAATAACTAATAAATAATTAATAGATAATTATTTACTAATTTAAAATAATTAATCCCTAGTTATTAGGATTAATCACAATTTATTACAAATATTTACAACTCATCGTTATTTATTTGATTAGATCGATTATTTACAAATAATCAATCGATTTAATTAACTGATACGCTATTTATCGAATAACTATGAATTACTCGAATTATAAACCAACTCAACGATTAATCACTCGTATAAATACGAGCTACGCACTATTCTCGAATACTACCGAACTAATATATTATTATTGGAATTTAAACGATTCGTTAATCAATTAATTATCGGTATTTAATTATACGATGCGAACAATTACTGCAATATTATTCGAATAACTAACGCTCGAATAATAATTCTCATTATCGAATCACTATTCGCAATATTAACTAATTATCGAATTATTAATCATATTATTTAATTATTTTTAATCCTTATTTATTAATTAATTACCTAATTAGTACTTAATTAGATAACTAATAAATAATTAGATAAATAATTAAATAATTAATTAAATAATTACATACGAATTTATAATTTAATAAAATAATTCAGAAATTAATAATACTATTTTTCAGAATTCAAAACTAATTTTTATCTAATTATTAAAATTATTAAAACTAATTTCTAATTTTCAGAAAATAAAATAAATATATAGAAATCCAGAAACATGAAACTGAGTTCAGGATTTGGGTTTTTAGGATCAAACCCGGGTCGATTTCCGGGTTGCAAACCGGGTCGAACCCGGGTCGATGAAGAACAGCCACCGGCAACGACGCCGGTGGTTTTTTTCCGGCGAGCAATCCGACGTTCGAACGCGTGCTTTCTTGCTGACTTTCTACTGCGTTTTCGTCCCACACGACACAGGGCTACTTCTCCTTCCCCCAGCAACGACGTCAAGACCGGAGAAGCCGAGAAACGCCGCCGACAGCGGCGGTTTCCGGTGAGTTCAAAACCTCAATCATAATCGACGAAACCGGTGCCAAATGAATCGAAACTCAACGATCTACACACTCGTACTTATCAAAACATCAAACAATAACCAGAAATTCAAACCCGAAAATATGAATTTCTATTCGATCAATTAAACACGAAAAACAACTACATAATCAAAAACTAGAGATCATAAGCTTCAAAACGAGTACTCACATGACTGATTTGGACTCCGGAATCACCTTCAAATTCAGCTTTGATTCTCTGCCTGTTCTTCACCAACACAAACCCTAATTCCCTTTTCTTTTTCTATTATCTGATTATTTTCTGATTTTTAATTAAAATTAACTGAAAAATTAACAATAAATCAGGTATTTATATTTATGAAAATAATACCCCTAAGTAAAATTAAGGGTCTAATTACACTCCTAATAAAAATATTTGGCCCCAATTTTTATAATTTTTGGGTATTAATATTGAATTTTTAAATATTTAATAAATACAAAATTAATGTCAAAAATTCCCAAAAATTGTGAATATTACAAAAATGCAAAGAAAACTGATATATGATAATTTCATGGTCATATAAAAATAAAAATGTGATTTTTGTGGGGTTTTTGGTACCCGAAGGGGCCCGGAAAAGTCGTTTTTTCGCGAAAAAGGTCAATTTGTAAAACGTCTAGGGGTTCAGAATAACGATATGGTATAGGGCATTTTTGGCAAAATAGGGCCAATGATTTTGTTTGAAATACGGGCTTTTAAAACATGGTTTTGAGCTGTACGGGTTTTGATATAAGATATCTAACTTGCAATAAAACACTCAATAAATATCCAAAACACGTTTGGATCAAAACAGATAACACGTAACACGTAACAGTTAGGGTTTAATGACTCAACACATTTAATCACATATAAATGACATATTAATACACATCTTTTATTAATAATATGATATAATACAACGTAAATTTCCCGGTCGTTACAATTCAGTCTTAATACCTTAGGATTAGAAGAATTTTCATTGTAGCACAGACATTTCTCATTCAGTATCACTTCAAGTATAGCAGAATCCTTCTTTATTGAAATCTCACTTCCATCATCTTCAAAAATATTAGGAATGAATTCTGTAACTCTTAAACCAGAAATTCTATCTTTATGTCTTATGGTCTTCAATATGAAATTTGACCATCTCCTGGTAATATCAGACTTTACCTCTAAAAGGTAATGAAAGAATTGAAGTTCTTTCAGTGATTTGTTTAGCACATCTGATTCTGACATTTGATATGTCCTTCCATCTTCAAGAAATAAAATTAGATTTTCCTTGACATTGTGCTTGTCATGAACATCCAGTACCACTTGAACAGAGGTAACCTTATCAAGGTGTTTCTGTGTAACATCTTCAAGAGGTCTGTCAGTCAATAGAAATGGATCTCTAGTAGCAACTTCAACTCCTGTCTTGATCTTAGCTTCATCAGAACCTAGTCCATCCCTATCTCTTGCTTCTCTAGCATTTAACCCAATAGTCATGAAAGTAGACAGCAATTGGCTTTTCCTTGGATCTGATGGTTTGACATTCTTCCACAGAAGTTTCTTTTTATCAGCTACTTCCATCTTGTCTAAATCAACTTGAGCACTGTCAGAGGTTGATTTGACGACTTTATCAGAACTTGCTGCTTCTTCTGTAGCTTGTTGTTCTTCACTTTGAACAACTTGAGCTTTGTCAGAGATTGTCTTTGATTCTTCAGAAATCTTCCTTCTTTTCAGAGTTTGAACATCTTCATCATCAGCAAGAATATCAATAACTTGAACTAGTTTGCACACAGGTTTTTATCAAGATTTGAGGAATTTTAATCTCCTGTGGCTTTACTGGTTCATCAACTTTCCCTTTCCCTTTATCTTTTGGATCAACCTGTGATCTTGTCATGGGCTTTGAAGCCTCAGAATTTGACTTCTCTTTGATCACATTGCCTTTCTCTTTAAGCCTTGGAGGTTTCTTTGCAACAAAGCTTTAGACTTTAGATCTATCTTTTCAGCTTTAAATCTAGTTTCTTCCTCCTTGAGTGCTTCCAAATCCATTCCAGGATTATGCTTGAAATAATCTTCTAGCAATTTCCTCATCAAGTGTCTGAATTTTTGGATCCTTATAGTAGACTGTAGTTTGCTTTCCCTTGAGCTTCAGAGTTTGCATGAACTTTTGAGAATCTTGACTTTCACCTTGAATCAAAACATCAGGCTTTGTCATCAGACTTTTCTCATCAGAACTTGATATCAGATTTTGAGTATCAGTACTTGCTATCAGATTTTGAGTTTGAGCAGCTTCAGAATTTGTCTTCTTTTGACTAGAAGATTTGCTTGCATCAGTAATTAGTTTCCTAGAAGAAACTTTGCTGCTTTGCTCTTTTCCTTGAACTTGACCTCTACCCTTGCTAGGGTTTCCCTGGTCATCAGCTTCATCATCTTTCTTCTTCAGTGCTTAATCATTAGAGCATTTGGACTTGACTATCTTCTCCCCTTTTTGGCATCATCAGGTAGTAGGAGAGAGAGAAGAAGTTCCACTGAAGATTGGATTTCATCCAATTGAGCTCTCTGAGAAGCTTGATTCTGTAGGACCTCAACAATTTGGGCCTGTTGCTTCTCTTGAATCTTCTCAATTGCTTCAACTTTTTCAGCAATAGGTCTGATAAACCTCTTTTTATCAAGGTTGGTCTCCATATCCATCTTTTCAGCTGACTCAAGAAGCTTATCAACCTTAGCATAAGTTTGAGAATGTAGACCTTGAAGATTTTTAGTAGACAGAGCTGTGATTTTGAGTTGTGTCTTGAAATCTGCATTTGTGAGCAACTCATCAGCTTTTCCAATATGGTCTGTCAGAACTTTAGAGCTTGGAATAAAATCTGATTCATTCCACTTCTTGGTCCACTCCACACCTCTGTGAGTATCTTCCCAAGGAATAGGAGCAGCTTGCTCAACAAACTTTTCAATTAGTGCCTCCTTTCCTAGAGTAGGAGCTGGTGTGGCAACAGAAACACTGTCTCCAGAGCGTGAAGAAGACTCATCATTCTCTGATAAGACAAGTGTATGTGAGGCAACTGGAGATACTGGAACATCTTCATTTAAGTTCTGATCATCAGAATTTATCTCCAGATTAAGAGCTGGCGGTGTAGATGATATCTCAACATTTAAGATTGGAGAGTTGACTGTAAATGGCTGAGCTGCTATAGGAGCTTCCAAATAAAGAATAGTAGGAATTTGCAGCCTATTGATGTCAATTTCAGGACTTAAGCCTGAATCTTCAATTGTAACATCTTCATGAAGAGGAGAGATAGGAGGTGTAACCTATAACGGCCCGTATATTTTTGAATTATTTAAATATGTAATTGTGGAATATTAATTAAATAAAATATATGTCTTGGTTTTGGCAGCAGTATATTGATATATACTATTTGTCTGTGATTTATTGGTATAAAAGATTGGAATGTGTAGTTAAAGATTGAGTTATATTGATCTGTTTTACTTTTAAAGTTGATTTTATTACAGTTTTAAATCTGTAAATATTTGGATTGTCTCTAAAATTAGTTTTATGATTTTATAATTTCAATAATTATTTTTGGGATTTTATAAAATTTAGAAATCAATATTTCATCAATTATTTAGCCTAATATGATTTTCTGATTACATTTAATTATAAAATTTGTATTTAATTCCAGAATTCTTCAAAAATTATGAAACTCATATTTATTTAAGTTTGGAATATTCTGAGAATTTTAAAATTATTTTGGAAATTTTTAGGATTAATTTCACCCGCGCGTTGATTCGTTTAATTGATAAATGCGGGTACGAGTTACATTTCCAAAATACTTTAAAAATTATGAAAAAAATTATTTTAACAACTTTGAATTATTCATGACATTTTAAAAATTTATTTGGAATTTTTGGTATCATTTTTATTCGCGCGATGTTCGTTAAATTTATAAAACCGGGCCTGTGAAATAGTTTGGGGACACGTGGCTTGAATTAGAGCTGCGTGGCACCTATTTCTGTACACATGTTGTATGCAGGATTAGAGCACAGTTCTTTTATTTTCTTTACATGTATAAAAAAAGAAGAAGAAACAAACATCACTCTCCTCTTCTCTATCTCAGTTTACTCGGCTATTCCCATTTTCTGTTCTGTTCCATGTTCCTTCTTTTCCCGTCCGTGTCACCACTATGCTCCGGAATTTTGCCGCCGCCCTGTTATGCTGTTGTCGCCTGGTAGTTTCCGCTGCCTACGCCTCTCGGTCGACTCCGGTGACTGCTCCGTTTTGTCTTTACTCGATTAGTGTATATATATACGTATGTATATGTGTATACGCGATTGAGTTATGTGTATTTGCTGTATTCCCTGTTCCTTTCTTTTCATCGCCTGTATCCTCTACTGTTGGTTGCCGCCGGCTTTTTCCAGCACAGCGACCCCTGTGCGGTCGTTCCTAGTTATGCGTGTGCGTTCCATTGATGTCCTGTGCTTTGGTTCAATTGCTATGTGGAAATTATTGTTTTATTAATTTATTTTATTTATTTTCTGCAGAATTAATTGACTTTAATTCATGAAATAAAAATGATTTCTGTGCAGGAAATTATAAAAGCTAATCGGTGGGATTTATTTGGAAACCCGACACGTATCGGGCACCGATAAATTTTACCGCGTCGACGGTGAACTTCAGTGAGTCGACGGTGGACGGTGATGATTTAATTCTGAGTCCTAATATCTTAAAATAATTAAATGAATAAAATACAATTAATAATTATATTTAATTGGTATTGGTGAATTTGTGAATTAACATTGTTAACTAAAATTGGTGGTTGGGAATTGGATTGTGGTTGGTTTGGATTTGGATTGTGATTGTGTTATTGACGTCGATGATGTTCCGACGGGTAGTCCGATAAATAAAGGGGACGCTGTCCGATTTTCGGGAAATCAAACTACGGAAATACGGGAGCGTATCCGAGGATTATCAGACGTAGAGCGAGTATAGGTAAATACATATACATATGTTTTATGAAAAACCTGATTGTAGGTTGTAGTAAAACGTTTTGCCAAAACCAATAACCCTAATTTCATACAATGACGAGTATATGTATTTTCTGAAAATGAACACTGAACCGATTTCGAGAACGTGAACCCTAGTTATTGCTTGTGTTATTATAATATGAATGATTACAAGTCAGAATATGCTATCATATGGGTAGGTGGTTAGCGAGGATATGTCAAGCATAACTGAGTGTCTAACATAGAGTATTTCGCCCCTGTAGGTTCTAGTCGGGAAACCGAAAGTGGACGTTGGACTAAAGATGACCTAGTAGTCAGCCAACGAGCTCAGTAGAGTTTCAACAGAAAAAAAAACTGAGTGTCAAAGTCGAATCCAATGGGATATAGTGGATAGACAATAAAGCCTGAGCGACAGAGTCGGCTCAAAGTCGATCAGTAATAGCTGTAAAGCCCTGTAAGGCAAGTATTTCTAAACCTTTTCTGATATACAATGCAAATATTTTTAATTCTCTCGTGACATATTGTTAAGTATTCAAAATAGTTCTGTTTTATATTAAAAGTACCTTGAACCATACAACCTTGAACCCATATCACATCATTTGAACTTTGGGCCATAAGCCTTATTCTTTGTAAACCATCCTTTGTTGATTTTCAGATACCAAACCTCCTAACTATGATACTACTCCCCAAATGTATAACTACTAAACACCAAACACTGGAAGAGAATTGTTTGAAAACACAGAAACTTTTATACTCCAACCATTCTTTATAACCTCAAAGCACTATACCTTGAAAAATCATTACTGGTCTAATACCTAATCCTTTTACAAACTGAAAACCGTTTCTTATACATACCCTGATATACCCTTGTGATAGTCATGAATCACTTTACGCTTTTATACCAATGCTTTATCGTTGTTAATTATGATCTTGCTTATTGAATTACATTGTTTATTACACCGAATTGTTTTAGAATTGGATAGTTTTCTTTATGTGGACCAGATTCGTGGTCAGACCAGATTCGTGGTCGAATTAGGCCAATGTGTGCCTTGGATCCAGTTCGTAGAGCAGAGCTGTGTGCTTCGCTCGGGGTTAGTGCGTGACTGATCAGCAGCCTAACCTTGGTTTTTAAAACTTAAAATGAGTATCCAATTCTAATGATTAGTTAAAAAGAAACTTGATTCCTCTAAATTATCTCATTTGATCATTGTTTAACCTCAGTTATCGTTATTATGACTTGCTGAGCTAGTTAGCTCACTCTTGCGAATCTTTTTATATATGCTACAGTTGAAAAGGATATGGATGATAGTGAAGTTCCTCAGTCCAAAGTGCGAGCTAGGATTCCAGTTTGAGTTGGATCGAGCTAGCAAAAGCTTCATATGGTAGTGAGATAATAAGATTGTAAGAATAATTTCATTCTCAGTTGTAAGTTAAATTAGTTGGGATTTGGTACGTTGTAATAAAATTTAAGGTTGTGGCTTGTTTTTATACTTTAACCTGTTGCGATCCGTGGTTATGTAAAACAGGGTCATTGCAAAGAATATTTCGTATACAGGTTTATATATTGTGTATGTTTTGTGGACCCTAAACTTCTGACCCGGGTTTGAAGAGCCCCAGAGGTTAGTATCAGAGCTATAGGTTATAAGTCACTGAAACCAGCCTAGATTGTCGGGATTGGGTAGAGGGTCAGGATTAGGAATAGGAAATTGAAAGATAAGACGTTGTGAGGTTGAGTGCGATTGTATAGTAGGTCTCCGGCACGGTTTGTATTGTGATTCGGGATTCTTAACTTGCGATGTGATTCCCAGATAACGGCAATGGCAGATCCTGATTTCCCTGTATCGTCTGATCATTTGGGAGCTTTCCGTTCGAGGATCGTTATCTTCTCTCAGATTTAATTTGCACGTGGTTCCTCCATCAGTATTAATGGCACTACCTTCTGTCATGACAGTTGTACCTCTTCAAGTTATTCCACGCTATTCTACCACCTCTTGTTATGAGACTACCTATTTAAGAACCTCCATCCGTTTATTTTTATTTTACTGGACTTTCGACTGTGAATGAATCTTTTCAGTTTACCCTACCCCTTGTTCTATACCCCCAGTTTAGAACTTGTCCTATGAAGCAATTGTACCTATTAGGATGGATTCGGGAGTTGCAGTAAATGGTGAGCATTGAGATACAAATAAAGGTGAGAAGAAGTTTAGAAATAAGATTCAAGTGTTCCGGAGGATAGTTGTTACCAGGTTACAAGAAGCTATTAGTGATTAGGCCACCCATGACTAGCTTGTGGAATGGAGTAGATAAGTGTTGAAGAGAGAGAGTTAGAGGATATTATGGATCTGGAGATTTCTTGAAGTTAGATAATGGTATTATGATAATGTGATATATATTTTAACAAGATGGTGTGACATTAGCTGACTTGTTGACTATTGGATAGTCTGTTCCACTTAACGATTGTATAGTTGATAACGGAGGTATTACCAGTATGGAAGCTTGATGTGAAGCTACGAATAAGATAGCATGCAACGACAACTGAAGTCTTTGTTGATTAAGGAAGGCAAATGGACCCAATAAAGGAGAGAGGGTAGATTGAAGTAAATGGACCTTTATGTGATCGTTTCTTTGATTTGGTACCTTGTTATAAGAAGGAAAGACAAAAACCAACTCATATAGTAAGGACAACCAGATTTGTGATTCTCAAAATTTTTAAACAAGTTTTCGAAAAAAGATTTTTTCTTACAAAATTCCTAAAACCCTTTTTGAATAAATGAGTTTGAAATATTGGTTTTCAAGTTACTACTTGAGTTTCTTGTTTGTTAAAAGACCCGGATTACCTGAAAGGATACTTGTTTCAAACTTAATATTGTTAATTCAGAAAACAAAGTAACCCGCGATTATGAAAAAGTTGATTATTCCTAACAGTAAAGTGCAAATATTGTTTGACAAGGTTAATAACAGAATCCGCGCACGGAGTAATTATTCATCCAGTTGCAGAAACCATTAAAGTTTAAAGAATTCATTGATTTAAAAGGAGCCTGGGCGTGATCGAAGAAGATTGGGAAGATTTCCAGATTTTTCTAAAAGAAGAATATTATTAACAAAAGGATCATTATGTTGAATGATTCATGGTTATTTTAACTTAAAAAGAGGAAACTCAAAGTTATTTGGTAAGAACACCATTATGATCGAATTGTTAAAGTATTATACGTGTAGGTGCAATGTTAAAGACGCGAGACTTAACAAGTAAGAATCAACCATAATGCTTAATTTGCGAAGGCATTTCAGCGTACTTTTTAAAGTGGTCATATGACACAACTGGGATATGATCGAACAAGCTCGAAAGATGAATACAAGTGAAATGTGGATGGTGACTAATGGTATCATTCTTGTCCTTAATACTACAGCGTATATTCCTTTTTAATTCCTCAAAATGTATGAACTTCTTCTCTTAATAAACTCCTTATGATGATATCAAAAAGGAGGATATTGCATTCCTTTCAAATTTAATTGTTCCCCTCAAGTTTTGCTCTCTGATTGGGACAAACAGTGTTATGGTGAGACGCTTTGTCGGGATGACGAAGAGTAGGGTGGGACGCCACCTAATCATGTGTTGTATGCCATATGGTACGAAAGACTGGCCATCTTAAGTACCAATGTGGTTGTCTCATTCATATTCAAATCATCACTTCTTCTTTCTTTCCAACTCTAAGTTTATTAAAATTGTGAATCCTTCTAGTTGTAATGTCGTACTGTTGTTCTTTGCAAAAGTTTTTCAAGTATAAATCAACGTATTCTGAACCAAATGGGCAAAGTTCCATCTACCTCTCATGCATGGAAAGGAAACAAGGGCATATGGCGAGAATTGCAAATCACTAACCCAGTCAGAAATGCACTAAGAGTCAAGAGAATCTACTCCAATAAGGAATACGTCTCCAAGAATGAGAGTTTATGATTTGTCTGTGAAATATGTTCTTCCGAATACGGATGCGGTGACGTGAACGATTATTTTGGATACCTTACGCGTTAAAGTATTAAAACATGTGAGAGAAATTTAATTGTTTATCTCTCAAGGTTTTGTTAATAAGATGAATTACCCTGTTGAATTGATAAGATTATGATCAAAGGACTAGCAAGTCAAGAACGTATAATTTTTTAATAAGTACCAATAGTGGAATTGAGATTTCTGGAAATAAGTTGTAAAAAATTGATATCATTGAGATAAGAAGATTGGACATTATTCTAAGAAATGGATTAACTATTCAAGCGTGATGCCTAGATAGACCATAGTGATAGAAGTTAGTTTAAAGACGCCAAATGAGAATATGATGAGGTTTAAAGGACGAAGGAAGGTAAAGAACTTGTTAACAATGATTTAAGATTAAAAGGTTACAGTGACCGAGATGTAAGCGCTATGGCGATTATAGATGAAAGTCAGGAGCACACAGAACTTGAGGATTTTATAGCAATCAAGGAGTTTCAAGATATGTTTCCAGAAGGGTTATCCACATTTCCTCCAGATAGGAAAATGAGGTTCGCGATTGACTTAGCACCTGAGACGAAGCCAGTGACCAAGGCTTTATACAAAATGGCACTAGTTAACATGAGGAAGTTAGCAAAGCAGATGCAAGAGATGCTAGAAAAAGAAGCGATTAGACCCAGTGTATCCCATAAGGTGCACCAGTACTAACTGTTAATAAGAAAGACGGAAGTATGGGATTATGCGTTGACTAGCGAAAGCTCAACAAGTTTACTATCAAGAGCAAGTATATGTTACCTCGAACCAATGATTTGTTTGATCAAATGAAAGAAGCAAAGTACTTTTATAAGATTGATTTAAGACTTGGTATTTCACCAATTGAAGATTAAACCTATGGACATATCAAAGATAATTTTCAGAACTAAGTACTGTGGTTATAAAATTCTAGTATTGTCATTTGGATTAACCAATATACTAGTAATATTTAAAGTTGATGAACAAAACTGTGAAGGAAGATCCAAATAAGTTATATTTATGTTACTTAAAGTCCAAGGAGGACCATGCAAGGTATTTAATGATAACTGGGAAGTCGAAGAAGAATGAAATTGTATGTAAAGTTTACAAGGTGAAAGCTTTGATGGTAGGAAGTATAATTCTTAGCATAAACAGTCAGTGAGGAGGAGGCAAAAAGGGGGATTCAACAAGGATTAAAGTTACTATAAATGAAGAAAGACCAAAAAGTTCCAACAAAAGTAAGAAATTTTACCCTGGGATGGTTATTATTGAAAATTTGTGCAAAATTTCTTGAAAGTTGCAATACCTTTGACGAAACTAATCAGGAAAAATAAGGAGTTTTTGTGAAGTGGAGAAGGGTGAAGGAAAATTTTGCGAAGTTAAATGAAAGAATGGTTACAACACCTGTTTTATCAATTTGAAAGTGTCAAGGAGATTTGGTAGTTTATAGTGATGGTTCTCATAAGGAAGTAGGAAGTGTGTTGATGCAACACAATAAAATTATTGTATATGTCACACCCCCAACTTAAATAGCGAAATAAATATAGCTATTACATCATTTTAATGAAGGATACACAACCAATCCAAGATCTTACAGTTTAGGGTTTGGAACAGCCCATCACTACTAGCTATTACATCTGATTACAAATACCGAATCCTCACAGCTATTATTACTTATTCTACCTGAGCTCGAACATAAGCATCAGCATCACAGGTCTTACGGGCAGTCTGCTTGAATCTAACCATAGCTGCTAGCTGTAATATCAGGGTAAAGCAAGAAGTGAGCCAAAAGCTCAACAAGTGCTAACAGTACAACGCAAGACATAAATCGAGATATACCTTTAGGAATGACAATGGAAAGACATAATCAATGATAACGAGAGATAAAACTTATGTGAGTTGGCATCATTTTGCTTGCATCAAAACAATTTTAAAATCATTCTTAATCAAAATCATTTTATGACGCTACGGATTACAGCCGGTGATCAGCCGCGAAGTAATCCCGAACCTCGCTGGGTTCTAAAATATTATTGGGAATCCCTAGGCAACTTTTAAGCCTAATATAAGTGTGGAAAGGACTCGCGTCTCAGTCCAGATCCACCATTCAAAGAAAACATTTATCCCCCTTTGGGACTGAAAAATCCACATTTTAATCATTTTAAAAACTGATGCCGATTTATGACAAAATCTCTTTCGACTATAATCATTTTTATCAAGGGATTATAGATCAACTTGAAACACTGGAAATATGACACTAAATCTCAGGGCCATGATCCACTAGACTTTACTATATTAGGGTAATTGAGAGGTTTCCATAAACAAGAACTTTGACAAGGAAATTGAGCAAGGCTATTGGATAATATGAAAGAGTAATGCCAAACTAGGCTTAAAGCAATGGTTGTAGACAAGGTATAGGTATTAGAACATCAAGAAGATAAGCATCACTGGTTCCAATAGGATAGAGGTGTTAAAATATAAAGAAAGTGATCATCAGCTCAAGATATAACAGGGTATCAAGCTTTAGGGTAAGGATAGGGTTATCAAACAATCATGAATGAATTTAAGAAATGATTGGCTTTTAGGTATCAAGATAAAGTTTCTATCGAGGTTATTTCAAGAGTTGAATCAAAGCATCAGGGTGCAATATCAAGATTTCTCAGGGATCAATAGCATGATAATCAAAAGGATCAATAAAGTATTATAACAAATCTCTATTTTATCATGGCATTAAACTATCATGAAAGACTTTTGAACTACTTGCAATACGTACTCGAGGGTTCATGGCATCTCTATGTAACTCAAAGATAAACAAAAGATACACTTGATTTAAATATATCAAAAGGACTCAGGATAATTGCATCGATATATATATGAACTGTTTACAGTAAATACGAAGGTCAAGTTGAATCACTTACCTTGAGATAGACTGGTCTGGTCTGACTGGTAGGAGCAACAACTGGAGCTTCACTCGACTTTTATGGCAAGTTTTCCCTCATCTCGAGATCCTACATAAATAATAATAATCCTCATTATAATATATTCTTACCATCTTAACCTATTTACAACCCGAAATTAAACATGGATGACACTTAGGCCTATACGCACTTAATTCATATCCACCATTATATTTTCAAATGTACACACGTAGCCACATAATCACATATCATATATTAATACCAAATAACATCATATACACCATAATACCACACTAGGCTTGGATGATCTCGACTCACCACTTAAGTCACTTGGTCGCTAACTAAACAAAGTCTTCAAATTTGGGCTTCCTAACTCAATGTGCCTTTCCTAAATTATCCAAAACCTATTGACCCTCACTTGTGCCTTTTGCTCTACTGACCTTATACTATCTTACAACTATGGTGGTCGACCTAATACTCACTTCTAAGTGTTCTAAAGCTATGTGGTAAGTGAAAGTGCTCACTGGTGCAAATTTCAGAATGGTAACTAAGGTTTCTTGAGTGCATTAGACACTCTTAAACTACAAGTTTTTCTTCAAAATTTTTACACAAGACTCTCCTGACCTAAGGGCATCTCACAAGCTTGATGTGGCTCAAAGGCCTGGCTTGGGCCTTCTTGGGCCTAAGCTAAAAGTCCAAGGTTCCCCTGTTTTTCTGGGCAGAAAATGCCCTGACTTGAATTATCTTGTGACACATGGTTCTAGCTCATATCCTATGAACTATGGTTGGAAAAACTTCTCTGACATACCCTCTAACTAAGGCCAAATTGGGCCTAATGAGGGCCTACCCATGACATGGCCAAATCTCCCTATTTCTAAGTTGCAACGAAACTGTCCCCTGCTGGACAGATTTTGTTATTCTACTTGTGCACCTAACCAAATGACATGAAAACCTCCAACCAACTCCTAAAACCTATTATATACTCCCCATACTAACTTCTGGTAGCTTGGGCCTCAAAGTGCACATCAATGACATGGTCAAAACTCACTCTAAACCTCAGGGTACTAAACTGATTTTTCTGCAGAAACTATAACTCTCATTTTTCCAAGGCTTTGACTTGACAAACCTATCTAACAACAACTCAAAACTTAAACAAAGACTTATACATGGTATTCTACTGAACTAACTCCCTTTTTCTCAAAATAACCTTGGTGAGATCATCCTTACCTAAGGTGCAACTATGGCAAAACAAAAGAGACTACTCTTTACAAATCACAAACCTTTATGCTCTTGAAGCAACAAGATATATATATTTTTTTATAATAGATAGCCACGAATTATTACCATGCAATAAGAAGTATAAATCAATATTAATACATTATTCCTACTGAAATTAAGGCTCACTAACAACATGAATCTAAATGATCAAAACTTCCAAAAAAAATCAAAAGTGATTTACATGCATGCATGCTTTCGGATCTTTCAAGCCAAAGCAACATGATTTCCAAATAAATTTTTATCATAATTCAACATGCAAGCCTAACATGGATTACAACTAAATGATCAACTAGCATGCAAAAGGGTTTTATCAAGCTTTTACTATAAAATTCACGTTGTCATCACAAAATACACAAAAATGTAACAAGGCAACAAAACACCATCCATTCGGCTCCTATCAAGTCATGGCCGAATGGATTAGGGTAAGAACAACATTTCATAAGTATAACACTCTTATGTCTAGCCATTCTTGACCCTATGATACTATATCTCATGGTGAAAGCCTTAGATTCACAAGAATCAAGGAGGTTCACTTTGAGTTTAACAAAAACATCACCATGCAAGGTCAAAACATAGGTTTTTCACTCTAAACTTTTGAAATATATATAAGAATAACATATAGGGAGTAAAATTACTTGGATATAAGATGATTGTTTGAGTGAGAGTTGAAGAAAGAAGGGGATGGGGCTCGATTTTGGTGGTTGCCGAGAGGGGAGGGGAAAAACCGAGAGGTGAGGGAGGAGGGAGGGAGAAGAGAGTGAAGTGGTGGGGTGAAGTGAGGTGATGATCACTTCTTGGACTTGTTTTTATGCATTGATTTGACTATAATGTGAGTGGGTTTGAGATTTTACAAGAGTAACCCTCCAATATAGTTAGGTAGATTTGCATGCAAGGGTAAAGGGGTAAATTGGTTAGCAAAATGTGAGTTAGTGGGGTTGAGAATGTCTTCTTTGCCCTTTGATTAAATAGAAGAGAGTTTGCATGCAAGGTTATTCATGTAATTTGATAAATATGACAACTAAAATTTATAATGATTTATTTTTTATAAAATAAAATACAAGTTCAAAAATTATAAAATTTATACCATAAATTAACTTGTATTTTTAGAGACTTTATAAAATCATTTTCAAAATTTGTGAACAAAATGCCTTTTAAAAGAAGATTTTTCCAAAGCTTAGAATATTCCTTATAAATCAAAAATAAAGAAATTAAATAAACTCTTGCTTTGAAAAATCATATACTACCCAAAGCAAATTTATAATGCAGAAATTTTCACTCACACAAACGTACAATCATTGAATATATTTTCATTTGACTTAATATTATACCAAATTCACATAAAATGCCGGTCGTAACATCCTCTCCCCCTTAAGGGATTCTGTCCCCAGAATCTAAGAGAACAGATGAGGATACCGGGAACGCATATCAGACTCTAACTCCCAAGTCGACTCTTCGACCTTAGGGTTCCTCCAAAGTACTTTTACTAACTTTACTGACTTATTTCTAAGACTCTTTACTTGCCAGTCGAGTATTTTAACCGGTTGCTCCACAAATGACAGGTCTGCCTGAATTTCTACGGGTTCATATTCTATCACATGGCTAGTGTCAGGATTATATTTCTTAAGTAACGACACATGGAACACATTATGCACATGTCGATACTGAGGTGGTAAGGCCAACTCGTAGGCCACCTTTCCTACTTGACTCAAAATCTCAAAAGGACCTATGTATCTAGGTGCTAACTTTCCTTTCTTGCCATATCTCATCAACCCTTTCCTAGGTGACACCTTTAGCAACACAGCTTCGCCAATTTGGAATTGAACATCCTTACGCGCTGGATCCGCATACTTCCTCTGTCTATCTTGAGCAGCAAGCAACCTTTTCTGAATTAACTTGACTGAGTCATGCAACTGTTGTACCAATTCTGAGCCGAGAATTCTTCCTTCTCCTACTTCATCCCAACTTATTGGTGATCTACATTTTCGCCCGTACAAAGCTTCATATGGTGGCATGCCGATACTGGAATGATAGCTGTTGTTATATGAGAATTCAATCAATGGCAGGTGGTCGTCCCAACTTCCTGCAAAATCGATTGCACAACTGCGCAACATGTCTTCGATTGTTTGAATCGTCCTTTCGCTCTGACCATCAGTCTGCGGGTGATACGCCGTGCTCATATTCAACTTCGTGCCAAGACATTCCTGGAATTGCTTCCAGAATCTCAAGTTAAATCGGGGATCTCTGTCTGAAACTATTGATACGGGTACTCCATGCCTTAATACGATTTCGTGCACATACAGATGAACCAACTTGTCCAGTGACGACTTCTCATTTATTGGAAGGAAATGCGCCGACTTCGTAAGACGATCAATTATAACCCATATTGCGTCATGTCCGGATTTTGTTCGCGGTAGTCCTACTATAAAGTCCATAGCGATATTTTCCCATTTCCATTCTGGAATCTTCAGGGGCTGAATTAATCCGCTTGGTCGTTGATGTTCTACCTTTACTTTCTGACAAGTATAGCACTTCGCAACCCATTCTGCCACGTCTCGCTTCATATTTGGCCACCAAAAGTTCTTCTTTAAGTCTTGATACATCTTGGTGCTTCCCGGGTGGATTGAAAATTTCGAATGGTGGGCTTCACGGAGGATCTTATTCTTTAATTCAGGTACATGAGGAATCCATATTGTAATAACCCCAAAATTTTCAACTTTTTGTAACCCTTGTGAATAGTGTTTTAGCTGAATGAGAAAACTTTTCATGCCACACTATGTAGGGGTTCTGTTATGGATATTCTGGGATATTATTAGTACTCTATGAAGTATATAAGTGTATGTAAAGATCGTCAGAATCCAATTCCGAACACTTTGGTTTTTCCCGGAAATCCACAAGATACGGAGAGAATTGAGTATAAGGTAACAGGATAAAAAGGATTTAAATTAAAGGATTATAATAGAGGATCATAAAAAGGAATATAATGTATTGAGAAAGGTTAAGGGAACCTAAGTAATAAGATCCCGGGTATGATCCTTCAAACGATAAACGAGAACGAAAGTTAAGCAAACCGTATAACAGATCAGCGGTCATTAGGCAAACGATTAGGAAGTTAATCAAAGGGATTAGTGGGAATGATGTCATCCAACCAATAGAAAGAGGACAAGGAAGGGAGGATGACATCATGAGGATGACATAAGCATGACATGGGAAGGAAGGAGGTGTGGTAGCTTTGTAACCACACAATTTCAAGGGCAAGAAAGTAATTGACTAAATCAAATACAAAACAAGTCAACCAAGCCAAGTAAAAATCATTCTCATCAAAAATCAAAAAGCAACCAAGGCATTAGTTCTTCATTGCTCTCGGCTTTCTTACTTTTTAAAGGCAAGATTTTTCAAAATCCAAGAACCAAGCTTCCTAAATTGGTAAGATAATTCCCTAATCATCTTCATGCTTAGTTAGGACTATATCATGAGTTTAAGCCATTAATTCTTTCTCAATCTTCTTCATTTAATCAAAGAAGAAGACAATGAATAGTGTTTTCAAGTTTTTAACTTGAACTTTTTCTTGTTTTCTTGAAGATCCAAGCATTCTTAAGACTTCTCAAAGCTTCTTAAGGCTTCCTAGCTCCACCCACCACTTCAAGGAAGGTATACCATCTCCAAACCCTAGATTCCTATTTATTATAAGATGATTTTGATTAGTGGGTTGATATTGTAGCTTGTTGTTATGATTTAGAGTTTGGGATTTGGAATGGTAGTGAAATAGAATGGTAATTGTTGTGGTTTTGATTTAAAGGAACTTAAGTATGATTAAAGTTAAGTTTAAGCATAAGTATGAATGATTAAATTGAATTGGTTGGGGTTGTTATGATGTGATAAGGATGGATGTTGGTTGTATGTTGGATTTGAGGTTGGTTTGTGGTTGGTTTTGTATGGTTTAAAATTTGGAAATCGCGTAAACATAGCCGTCGTAACGTCCGATTTTCTTTGGACTGTTTTTGTGCATAGCATTAGGACCCGAGAACCCCCTGCTGGATTATGACCACTGCCATTATTAGATAGCTCATGTTACGAGCTTCGTTTTGATATGTAGTTCGTTCGATTCCGATGCACGGTTTAAAAGAAACGACCGTTTCAAGTAACGGCGTTTCGTGAACGAAACTTTTTCCCTCGCCTTACTTTGAAATGTAGGTTAAAGACCAAAAAGGGTTAATTAATGTATGAAACATTTATGGTAAGTGTGTTAGGCAGTTGGTAAGACATTCGCGAAGGAATCGCTTTAAAACTCGTAAAGGTTAAATTATTAAAAATGGTGGAGCCGAGGGTACCCGAGTGACTTAAGCGAATCGGTGAGCGCACAACAAGCGTTAGAATCTAAGTTAGTTAAAGTATAGATTTACAAGTGACTTTGGTTTAATTCCAACTTACTTGTTGTTTATAGGTTATCAGACTCGTCCCGAGCCTTTCTCACCCCCAAGTCGCTCAGGCAAGTATTCTATCCGTTATACTGTTGTTGTGATGTATACACTTGTATATGCATTATCTTGCGATAGATGCATGTTGGTTATTTAGCAAATTCTTGCGATATATTGTAGCATGTGATATGGTATATATGCATGCCTGTTTCATATTCTTGAAATATATATCTGTTGGTTCAGTTGATAATACCTATGCTAGAGGATAGCGGTATCTTGCATATACCCTTAGTATAGGGACCCAAAGGTGAAAATATTTTCTAAAACCGGGAGTCGAGGATCCCGAGTAGATTTTTGTATATATGGATATGGATATATATATATATATATATATATATATATATTTATATTTATATATATATATGGTTATAGTTTTCCAAACTATTAATCGAATAAGGTTTATTCGATAGCTTTAACTTTATTTTATTATTGAATATTATTTCGAATATTATTCGAAGGCGTATGACTCCTTTTATTTATTTATCTGAATATTATTCGAATATTATTCGAGGACTTATGACTCTTTTATATTATTTATGAATATTATTTGAATATTCATTTGAGGATCTATGACTCCGATTATGTGCTGAGATATATTCTTTATTTATTAAAGAATAAGATGTCAATAATCAAACTTATTTTCGATTATTCAAATAAGGATAATACTTTCATATAAGTATATCTTTGGTTATTTAATGTTTATTTCAAGTATAAGTTTTAATACTTCTACTTCAATTATTTTTATAAAGATTATTCTTTATGGGAATATTATTTAAATAATAATATTCAGTCATTTTCTAAATATTCTGGGGACTGATTTACTTCATTAAATCAGCTTTACTCCAAACACTCTTTAAAGTGTTTTCGAGTCTTCAAAACGATTTTTAAAAGTCAGAGCGGATCCCAAAACTCTTTTTTTTTATATTTAAGATCTTCCTTTTAAGGGGATTTAAATACTCGCTCAAAACCTGGGGAATCCGGCTCTGCGGTGTATTTTATATTCGCAATGAGGTTGCAGTTTTGGTAAATGAATTGATTACTTGCCCAACGTTCGGGAAGTAAGCCCATCTAATTGAGTCGGCATAAGCGACAGGCCGGGGTACAGTCTATTATTGTGTAAGTGGCTGGGTGGCAGTCCATCAACGCGTGAGGGGCCGGGTAACGGTCTAGCGCGAGGTCCTAATGCGGCCAGGGTGATGACCGGTGAGGAATTCATCCATCTACAGTAGAAAAGGTTACTTATTGGTATCTTTGCCTGATCAGCAAGATATCTGGTTTATGCCAAAATTCTTTTCCTTTCCAAAATTCATTGGATGTTTCAAACTCTGTTCATACTTTACATAACAGAGGTTCCAGGAAATGTTTAAAGAGATATATATATGTGGATATATATATCGGGACTAAATAAAGTATCTCATAACTTTTTCATTCAATAATATTTCAAAGATTGAATCTATTCAAGTCTTAACTTGTGGTCTCATCTATGGGATGTTTTCTTAAAACTTATAATACTTTGAACGGTGGTAGTTCAAGTAGCTTTATAAATGATATAAGTGTGGTGAAGTATTGGTAACTTCATTCCTTGTTTTTACTTATATCTAGTAAGTAATTATCTTGCATATGATAGAGATTCTAGTAAGTATCCATTTAGATACTTATATTATTGTTATCACTATATATTATCTTGCGAGCTGTAAGGCTCACTCTTGCTTTATTTCTTCATCACACAACAATAGTTAGGAGAGATGGCCAGACTCCAGCAGACCCAGCGCAAGCGCGTGGGAAGCGTCCCGCGTCTTCCCGTTGATGTTGTAGCTGCTATAGCTGCAGAGGTAGATCCATTGTAGTTCAGACCATCTACTTTTGAGAATCAAATTATGTATAATTATAACTTGTGGCAGATAATGGCAATTAACTGTAAATTATCAAGTAATCATTTTGGGTTGTAATAATTTTAAATTGTGGATTCAAAGACTTGTACTTATTTCAATTTCATCTCTGAGACTATAACGGGTTGTGGTGTGTGTTAGGGTGGGGTCACAGCATGAGGTTATTTATTATTAATTAAGTGAAGTGATATTGTGGAAAGAAAGACCGTGACAACCCGGATCCCCGACCCCGGATCTGGGGGTGTTACAGAAATGGTATCAGAGCTAAGCGTTATAAACCTCAGAGATGATGCGTCGATATAATAAAAAACTCACAAAGATAATAAGAACTCTTGCCAAGTTCATGGTCGGACTACTTAAAGTAGTGCTGACAGTTAAAACCCTTACGAGAACCCTTATAAGTATCATGATAGTAACTTAGCTCGTTTAATGTGTAGGCGCCTGAGATAGAGGACCCCGAGATGTTCGAGCGTGAGCATGATGAGGCATTGTTAGATGTTGAGGATCAGGAGGAGCCTGAGATGGAGGAGGATGAGGAGGACCCCTCAGAGGAGCCTGAGACGGAGGTCATTGCTGTTTCAGATGAGGAGGACCCCTCAGAGGAGTCAGAGACAGAGGTTATTGCTATTCCAGATGAGGAGGACCCGGATGAGGTCCCAGTAGCTGAGGAGCGTGTTGGATCTGTGGTAGTGTATGCTGGTATCCCTTTACCCACACTTCCGGTGGTCAGAGCCCCTACCCCTCCACCACTATCTTGGATTCCTGATGATGACAGCTCAGAGACCCATACTTCCGAGCCTAGGCAGACCGAGGAGGCACCCTCAGCGGCTCCGGATTCACCACCTCTTGACCCTGCCCACAGGCAGTCTTCGTTAGCTCATGGATATGTTCAGGATGTATTGAGGACCCGAGTGGCTGTGGCCGAGGGCCGACTAGATGAGGCCAGGAGGGAGTTGGATGCAGAGAGGGCGGGTAGGCGTACCCGAGCTTATGAGACCAGGGCTTCTATACCCCGATCCTTGAGGAGGGAGCTTACGGGGATAGAGCTCACGTCCCGAGCGAGACTCAGATCTCTCCAGGGGGACAGGCATGGTAGGATCTCCAGGCGGCAGGCCGACTATATCTTCCGTCGTGTGATGGAAAGGGTTTAGGAGCTGACCCGCTCCGGTGTGTGATTCAGGATTGATGATGGAATAGTTTAGTTGTCTAGTTAGCCGAGGCCTTAGTAAGAGCCAATTTTCCGGGATAGTTGACTTGTATATAGCATCCCTTTTTCTGACTAGACAGATAGACTCTTGTGTATCACTTTTGGGACAGATGACTGTAGCACTGTTGTACTTTTGACCAGATCAAACTATGTATTTCTCGCATTATGTATATATTTGTTTCCTTTCGGTTCAGTTCCATAGTGACGGGATCACTGTTTTTATCATTATTATTACTGCACTTCGTATTAGAACTTTCTTAAAATAATAGAATTGCGATATATGTTCTCCCCATTATAAGGGCCGTGCAAGGCACAATGATGTATATGATTGTGACCTAACGTTGAATTTTTCCCAATAATTGTTTTTATTATTATCAGAATCATGCCGCCAAGAAAGATTGGAACTAGGGCGAACCCTGGGTCTGAGGACCAGGGAAGCCATAATCAGGACAATAGAAACCAAGAACACAGTGAAGAGGAAGATGAGGATTATGTGGAACAGGATGACTCCCTGTATGAAGAGGAAGAGGAAACATATGATGTTGAGGGATTTGAGATAGAGGCTGAAGAAGGAGAAACCGAGGTTGAGCAACCAGTACCAAACCCAGGCATGGATCCCATGGGCCAGTTCATGCAACTCCTAAGGCAGAATTTGGAACGTCAACCCAACCCACCCCCTCAAGGAAGTAACAATACAGTGGCAAACTCTTTCAGGGCTTTTAAGTCCCTTAAGCCCCCTGAGTTCCACGGATCAGCCGACCCAGTTGAGGCAAGGGCATGGTTAAAGGAAATGGAGAAATCTTTTGAGATTTTGAGTATCGATGAGGCACAGAAAACTGTATTTGCTACCTACCTTCTGAAAGGAGAAGCTAACTACTGGTGGGAGGCCAAGAAAAACATGGGGACATATGCTATTATAACCTGGGAGAGATTTAGTCAGTTGTTTCTGGGAAAGTATTTCCCGAGGTTTATGGAAAACCAGATGGAGCTCAAGTTCTTGGAGCTAAAGCAGAATAACTTGTTTGTAGCAAAGTACGAAGCGAAATTTACTGAGTTATCAAGGTTTGTGCCGGAGTTTGTGAGCACCGAGGAAAAGAAAGCTAGGAGGTTTCAGCAGGGACTGAAACCATGGATTCAGAATAGGGTGGAAATCCTTGAGCTTACGGACTATGCCACTCTGGTGCAAAAGGCAACGATTGTAGAAGTCGGAAGTAAACAGATGCAGAAGGAAAGAGAGAAGAAAGGAATAAAGAGGAAAAGTATGAGCATGGGTGGAGGTTCCGCAGGAAGGAGCTTCCCAACTAGATTTAATCGAGGAGCAGTGTCCCTGCCAGGAAGGAACACTGGGTTTAAGCGACCAATGAGTGAGAGTGTGAGCCAGGGCGGCCAGAAGTCAAGAATGTCCTATTCCAACCAGTCTCGGCCCCCATTGCCAGCCTGTAACATATGTGGAAGGAATCACACTGGGGAGTGTAAAGAAAGGCCAGTAACCTGTTTTAAGTGCGGTCGGAAGGGCCACTATTCAAATAAGTGCCCATCATCAACCCCTGCCGTCGTTCCAACCACCAATTGTCATCAATGCGGACGCCCAGGTCATTGGAAGAGGGAATGCCCAATGAACAAACCAGCAGCTTCGGGAGCAAGCAGGGCTGCTTCCAATAAGCCACCTACTGCGAGGACTTTCAACATGACAGTCCAGGATGCTATGAAAGATTCAGATGTGATAGCAGGTACCCTTTCTCTAAATTCAGTCAGTGCAAATGTTTTATTTGATTCGGGAGCAACTAAATCTTTTATATCAAAGGACCTTGCGCGTAAGTTAATACTTAAGGCTGAACCCTTGATAGAACCCTTACAAGTAGAAATAGCCAATCATGAAATTATTCCTGTTAACCAGATTCACCCCGCCTGTGAGATAGGCATAGGGGAGCAATCTTTCAGTGTTGATCTGATTCCTTTTAAATTAGGGGAGTTTGATGCGATTTTGGGAATGGACTGGCTATCTAGCAACGATGCTCAGATAGACTGTAAAGGGAAGAAAGTTAAGTTAAATATCCCCGGGAAGAAAGAAGTTATATTTAGAGGAAAGAGGCAGACGCAGAAATTTTTGACTATGGCCCAGGCCAAAAGGATGCTACGAAAAGGAAGTGAGGCTTACCTAGCCTATGTGGTGGACACGCAGAAGGAGGTGCCCAACTTACAAGATATTCCAGTAGTCAACGAATTTGAAGATGTATTCCCACAAGACCTTCCGGGATTACCACCCGATAGAGTGATTGAATTTGCTATTGAGTTGGCCCCAGGGACGGCGCCAGTTTCAAAAGCACCTTACCGGTTAGCCCCGTTAGAAATGAAGGAATTAGCTATCCAATTGCAGGAACTCTTGGATAAGGGTATGATAAGACCCAGTGTGTCTCCGTGGGGAGCACCAGTTTTATTTGTTAAGAAGAAAGATGGGAGCATGAGGTTGTGCATAGACTATCGAGAGTTGAACAAGCTAACCATAAAGAACAGGTACCCATTACCTAGAATAGACGATCTGTTCGACCAGCTAAAGGATGCTGTTTATTTTTCCAAGATCGACCTGAGAACCGGATATCACCAACTAAAGATTAAACCCGAAGATATTTCCAAGACAGCGTTCCGTACCAGGTATGGGCATTATGAGTTCTTGGTAATGTCCTTTGGATTAACCAACGCCCCAGCGGCTTTCATGGATTTAATGAATAGAGTATTTAAGAAGTACTTGGACAAGTGTGTGATAGTTTTTATCGATGATATTTTGATCTACTCAAGGACTGAGGCAGAACATGCAGAGCATTTGAGGATAGCTCTAGGAATACTCAGAGAGGAGCAGTTATATGCCAAATTCTCGAAGTGTGAATTCTGGCGGAATGAAGTACAATTTTTAGGACATGTGATCAATAAAGAAGGAGTATTGGTCGACCCCTCCAAGATAGAGGCGGTCTCAAATTGGGAAAGGCCAACCACACCCACAGAGGTAAGGAGTTTCATAGGATTGGCCGGCTACTATCGAAGATTTGTACAGGACTTTGCGAAGATCGCAGCCCCTTTGACACGACTTACTCGTAAGACAGAGAAGTTTGAATGGACGGAGAAATGCGAGAACAGTTTTCAGGAATTAAAGAAAAGGTTGATAACGGCTCCGGTATTGGCATTGCAAGACGGAAAAGGAGATTTTGTGATATATAGTGACGCGTCGCACAAAGGATTAGGATGTGTGCTTATGCAGCACGGTAGAGTTATTGCGTATGCGTCGAGACAACTGAAGGAATACGAGGTTAGATATCCTACTCATGACCTTGAGCTCGCGGCAATAGTATTTGCTTTAAAAATTTGGAGGCACTACTTGTATGGAGAGAAGTGCGAGATTTTCACAGACCATAAGAGCCTCAAGTACATATTTACGCAGAAAGAGCTCAACATGCGCCAGATGAGATGGTTAGAACTAATCAAGGACTATGATTGTGAGATTCTCTATCATCCAGGGAAAGCCAATGTGGTGGCTGATGCCCTTAGTAGAAAGGAAAGACTCAGAATGATAACGACTTCGGAAGAGTTGATAAGGGATTTTGAGAAAATGGAAATAGAAGTAAAGGTAACCGGAACCGGAACTGAAAAGCTTTTTGAGATCTCAATGCAGCCAGAGTTATTGGAAAAGATCAGATTGTGCCAGGAGAAAATAATGAATGAAGGCAGAGAGTCAATGACTGGAGAGGAGATCCATACTGAGAAAGATGATAAAGGGATAATGAGGTACTCCTACCGAATTTGGGTTCCGAATGTTTAAGAACTTAAAGATGAGATTTTGGATGAAAGCCATAGTTCAAGGTATTCCATTCACCCGGGAAGTACCAAGATGTATAGGGATTTGAAGGAATATTACTGGTGGCCCAACATGAAGAGGGACGTAGCAGAATGGGTGAACAAGTGTTTGACTTGCCAAAGAGTAAAGGCAGAGCACCAGAGACCCAGTGGACTTTTGCGACCCCTGGAGATTCCCGAATGGAAATGGGAACAGATAGCGATGGATTTTGTTGTAGGCTTGCCAAGGACGAAAGCCAATCACGATGCCATTTGGGTAATTATAGACCGACTGACAAAGTCAGCTCATTTCATTCCTATCAATGAGAGATACACAGTCGATAGACTGGTGGACATTTACCTTAAGGAAATAATGACACGACATGGAGTCCCAGCGTCCATTGTCTCAGACCGAGACCCTAGGTTCAACTCCAGATTTTGGAGGAGCTTTCAGGAATGTGCGGGGACCAAGTTAAATATGAGTACCGCGTACCATCCCCAAACGGATGGACAGAGTGAAAGGACCATCCAGACACTAGAGGATATGTTGAGAGTCTGTGCAATAGACCTTAAAGGAAGTTGGGATGATCACCTGCCGTTGATCGAGTTTTCTTATAACAATAGCTTTCATGCTAGCATCGGAATGCCGCCTTATGAGGCCCTGTACGGAAGAAGGTGTCGATCTCCCTTATACTGGGATGAAGTAGGAGAGCGGAAGATGCTCGGACCCGAAGTGGTCCAAAGGACCAAAGATATAGTGGATCTTATCAGAGGGCGACTTGTAGCAGCCCAAGACAGATAAAAGAAATATGCAGACCTAGCCCGAAAGGACAAGGAATATGAAGTAGGGGACTTAGTACTGTTGAAAGTATCCCCTTGGAAGGGATTAATGAGGTTCGGAAAGAAAGGAAAACTAAGCCCAAGATATATTGGACCTTTTGAGATATTAAGACGGATTGGAAAGTTAGCTTACGAGCTAGCCCTACCCCCTAATTTGCAACAAGTTCATAATGTGTTCCATGTGTCAATGTTAAGGAGGTATCATCGGGATGCCAGGCACATAGTGGAGTACGAGCAGGTGGATATGCAGCCAGATCTAACTTACGTGGAGAAGCCAGTAAGGATTATGGATAAGAAGGAGCAGGTGCTTCGGAACAAAGTGATCAAGCTAGTCAGAGTACTATGGCAGAATCATAATGTGGAAGAATCAACTTGGGAACTAGAGAGCACAATGCTAGAAAAGTACCCCCATTTGTTTTCTGTTTGATTCCGGGACGGAATCCTTTTAAGGAGGGGAGACTGTAATAACCCCAAAATTTTCAACTTTTTGTAACCCTTGTGAATAGTGTTTTAGCTGAATGAGAAAACTTTTCATGCCACACTATGTAGGGGTTCTGTTATGGATATTCTGGGATATTATTAGTACTCTATGAAGTATATAAGTGTATGTAAAGATCGTCAGAATCCAATTCCGAACACTTTGGTTTTTCCCGGAAATCCACAAGATACGGAGAGAATTGAGTATAAGGTAACAGGATAAAAAGGATTTAAATTAAAGGATTATAATAGAGGATCATAAAAAGGAATATAATGTATTGAGAAAGGTTAAGGAAACCTAAGTAATAAGATCCCGGGTATGATCCTTCAAACGATAAACGAGAATGAAAGTTAAGCAAACCGTATAACAGATCAGCGGTCATTAGGCAAACGATTAGGAAGTTAATCAAAGGGATTAGTGGGAATGATGTCATCCAACCAATAGAAAGAGGACAAGGAAGGGAGGATGACATCATGAGGATGACATAAGCATGACATGGGAAGGAAGGAGGTGTGGTAGCTTTGTAACCACACAATTTCAAGGGCAAGAAAGTAATTGACTAAATCAAATACAAAACAAGTCAACCAAGCCAAGTAAAAATCATTCTCATCAAAAATCAAAAGCAACCAAGGCATTAGTTCTTCATTGCTCTCGGCTTTCTTACTTTTTAAAGGCAAGATTTTTCAAAATCCAAGATCCAAGCTTCCTAAATTGGTAAGATAATTCCCTAATCATCTTCATGCTTAGTTAGGACTATATCATGAGTTTAAGCCATTAATTCTTTCTCAATCTTCTTCATTTAATCAAAGAAGAAGACAATGAATAGTGTTTTCAAGTTTTTAACTTGAACTTTTTCTTGTTTTCTTGAAGATCCAAGCATTCTTAAGACTTCTCAAAGCTTCTTAAGGCTTCCTAGCTCCACCCACCACTTCAAGGAAGCTATACCATCTCCAAACCCTAGATTCCTATTTATTATAAGATGATTTTGATTAGTGGGTTGATATTGTAGCTTGTTGTTATGATTTAGAGTTTGGGATTTGGAATGGTAGTGAAATGGAATGGTAATTGTTGTGGTTTTGATTTAAAGGAACTTAAGTATGATTAAAGTTAAGTTTAAGCATAAGTATGAATGATTAAATTGAATTGGTTGGGGTTGTTATGATGTGATAAGGATGGATGTTGGTTGTATGTTGGATTTGAGGTTGGTTTGTGGTTGGTTTTGTATGGTTTAAAATTTGGAAATCGCGTAAACATAGCCGTCGTAACGTCCGATTTTCTTTGGACTGTTTTTGTGAATAGCATTAGGACCCGAGAACCCCCTGCTGGATTATGACCACTTCCATGATTAGATAGCTCATGTTACGAGCTTCGTTTTGATATGTAGTTCGTTCAATTCCGATGCACGGTTTAGGAGAAACGACCGTTTCAAGTAACGGCGTTTCGCGAACGAAACTTTTTCCCTCGCCTTACTTTGAAATGTAGGTTAAAGACCAAAAAGGGTTAATTAATGTATGAAACATTTATGGTAAGTGTGTTAGGCAGTTGGTAAGACATTCGCGTAGGAATCGCTTTAAAACTCGTAAAGGTTAAATTATTAAAAATGGTGGAGCCGAGGGTACCCGAGTGACTTAAGCGAATCGGTGAGCGCACAACAAGCGTTAGAATCTAAGTTAGTTAAAGTATAGATTTACAAGTGACTTTGGTTTAATTCCAACTTACTTGTTGTTTATAGGTTATCAGACTCGTCCCGAGCCTTTCTCACCCCCAAGTCGCTCAGGCAAGTATTCTATCCGTTATACTGTTGTTGTGATGTATACACTTGTATATGCATTAACTTGCGATAGATGCATGTTGGTTATTTAGCAAATTCTTGCGATATATTGTAGCATGTGATATGGTATATATGCAAGCCTGTTTCATATTCTTGAAATATATATCTGTTGGTTCAGTTGATAATACCTATGCTAGAGGATAGCGGTATCTTGCATATACCCTTAGTATAGGGACCCAAAGGTGAAAATATTTTCTAAAACCGGGAGTCGAGGATCCCGAGTAGATTTTTGTATATATGGATATGGATATATATATATATATATTTATATTTATATATATATATATGGTTATAGTTTTCCAAACTATTAATCGAATAAGGTTTATTCGATAGCTTTAACTTTATTTTATTATTGAATATTATTTCGAATATTATTCGAAGGCGTATGACTCCTTTTATTTATTTATCTGAATATTATTCGAATATTATTCGAGGACTTATGACTCTTTTATATTATTTATGAATATTATTTGAATATTCATTTGAGGATCTATGACTCCGATTATGTGCTGAGATATATTCTTTATTTATTAAAGAATAAGATGTCAATAATCAAACTTATTTTCGATTATTCAAATAAGGATAATACTTTCATATAAGTATATCTTTGGTTATTTAATGTTTATTTCAAGTATAAGTTTTAATACTTCTACTTCAATTATTTTTATAAAGATTATTCTTTATGGGAATATTATTTAAATAATAATATTCAGTCATTTTCTAAATATTCTGGGGACTGATTTACTTCATTAAATCAGCTTTACTCCAAACACTCTTTAAAGTGTTTTCGAGTCTTCAAAATGATTTTTAAAAGTCAGAGCGGATCCCAAAACTCTTTTTTTTTATATTTAAGATCTTCCTTTTAAGGGGATTTAAATACTCGCTCAAAACCTGGGGAATCCGGCTCTGCGGTGTATTTTATATTCGCAACGAGGTTGCAGTTTTGGTAAATGAATTGATTACTTGCCCAACGTTCGGGAAGTAAGCCCATCTAATTGAGTCGGCATAAGCGACAGGCCGGGGTACGGTCTATTATTGTGTAAGTGGCTGGGTGGCAGTCCATCAACGCGTGAGGGGCCGGGTAACGGTCTAGCGCGAGGTCCTAATGCGGCCAGGGTGATGACCGGTGAGGAATTCATCCATCTACAGTAGAAAAGGTTACTTATTGGTATCTTTGCCTGATCAGCAAGATATCTGGTTTATGCCAAAATTCTTTTCCTTTCCAAAATTCATTGGATGTTTCAAACTCTGTTCATACTTTATATAACAGAGGTTCCAGGAAATGTTTAAAGAGATATATATATGTGGATATATATATATATCGGGACTAAATAAAGTATCTCATAACTTTTTCATTCAATAATATTTCAAAGATTGAATCTATTCAAGTCTTAACTTGTGGTCTCATCTATGGGATGTTTTCTTAAAACTTATAATACTTTGAACGGTGGTAGTTCAAGTAGCTTTATAAATGATATAAGTGTGGTGAAGTATTGGTAACTTCATTCCTTGTTTTTACTTATATCTAGTAAGTAATTATCTTGCATATGATAGAGATTCTAGTAAGTATCCATTTAGATACATATATTATTGTTATCACTATATATTATCTTGCGAGCTGTAAGGCTCACTCTTGCTTTATTTCTTCATCACACAACAACAGTTAGGAGAGATGGCCAGACTCCAGCAGACCCAGCGTAAGCGCGTGGGAAGCGTCCCGCGTCTTCCCGTTGATGTTGTAGCTGCTATAGCTGCAGAGGTAGATCCATTGTAGTTCAGACCATCTACTTTTGAGAATCAAATTATGTATAATTATAACTTATGGCAGATAATGGCAATTAACTGTAAATTATCAAGTAATCATTTTGGGTTGTAATAATTTTAAATTGTGGATTCAAAGACTTGTACTTATTTCAATTTCATCTCTGAGACTATAACGGGTTGTGGTGTGTGTTAGGGTGGGGTCACAGCATGAGGTTATTTATTATTAATTAAGTGAAGTGATATTGTGGAAAGAAAGACCGTGACAACCCGGATCCCCGACCCCGGATCTGGGGGTGTTACACATATTCTGGATGAAAACCTTAGTATTCCTTGCTCATCCCTTTTAGTATTAATCTCTTCTCCAGATAACTGATTTTTCTCTTTTTCCATTACTTCCTCTTGACACTTCTTTATCTTTTCCATTAGTGTTGGCTGAAAGGTCATTGCACAACAAACTTCTTTGACTTTCCCATAAGCACAAAGTTCCAATTCAAATTTTCCGATTTCTTCAGATAACTCTTTTGATGTTATCATCATATTCAATCTCTCCTTCCGACTCAGCGCATCGACCACTACGTTCGCCTTTCCAGGATGGTAATTTATCGAACAGTCATAGTCCTTGATCAATTCCAGCCATCTCCTCTGCCTCATATTGAGCTCTTTCTGAGTAAAAATGTACTTTAAACTCTTGTGATCCGTGTAGATTTCACACTTCTCTCCCTAGAGATAGTGTCTCCAAATCTTGAGTGCGAACACTATGGCGGCTAGTTCCAAGTCATGCGTCGGATACTTTAACTCATGCGGCTTCAACTGTCTTGACGCATATGCTATTACCTTACTGTGTTGCATCAACACACAACCCAAACCCTTATGTGAAGCGTCGCTGAATATTACAAAATTCCCTTGATCATCTGGAAGTACCAACACCGGAGCTGTTACCAACTTCTGTTTTAACTCTTGAAAGCTATTTTCACATTCTGCACTCCATTCAAACTTTTGATTCTTTCTGGTTAACTTGGTCAATGGCGTGGCGATCTTCGAGAAATCCTTGACGAATCTTCTATAGTATCCGGCCAATCCTAGAAAACTTCGCACTTCCGTAGGAGTCTTTGGCCTCTCCCAACTCATAACTGCCTCAATCTTCACCGGATCCACTTTAACTCCCTCATTTCCAATAACATGCCCCAAAAATTGAACTTCCTTTAACCAAAACTCACATTTGGTAAACTTGGCATACAACTTCTCTTGTCGGAGTATCTCCAATGCTATCCAGAGGTGCTGCTTATGTTCTTCTTCCGACTTAGAATAAATAAGGATGTCATCAATAAATACCACGACAAATTTATCCAAATACTTCTTAAATACTTGATTCATCAGATCCATAAATGCGGCCGGAGCGTTGGTCAATCCAAATGGCATTACTAGGAATTCATAATGCCCATATCTGGTCCTAAATGCGGTCTTGGGAATATCTTCTTCCTTGATCTTTAATTGATGGTATCCCGATCTCAAATCAATCTTCGAAAAGCATTTTGCTCCCTTTAACTGATCAAAAAGGTCATCTATCCTTGGTAGCGGGTAGCGGTTCTCGATCGTTACTTTATTCAACTCCCGATAATCTATGCATAGACGCATACTCTCATCTTTCTTCTTCACAAAGAGAACAGGTGCTCCCCATGGCGACGTACTTGGTCGTATCACTCCCTTATCCAATAATTCTTGTAGCTGGCTCGCCAACTCTTTCATTTCTGCTGGTGCCATCCTATACGGAGCCTTTGAAACTGGTTCCGTGCCTGGAGCAAGGTTGATTTCGAACTCAATTTGTCGATCTGGTGGTAAGCCTGGTAGTTCATCGGGAAACACATCGGGGAACTCATTAACTACAGGAATATCTTCCATGCTGGGGCTGCCTCTCTCTGAATCCACTACATATGCTAGGAACGACTCACAACCTTTTCTAAGTAACTTCTTAGCCTGAATAATTGTAAGAAATAGTTGCTCTTGCCTCTGCCCCTTAAATACTACCTTCTCTCCACTCTTCGTCTTTAAATACACTCTCTTGGTCTTACAATTTATCTGAGCGCTATTCTCTCCTAACCAATCCATTCCTAAAATTATATCAAACTCTCCCAGCTTGAAGAGTATCAAGTCGGCTGAGAACTTATATCCCGAAATATCAATCTCACATTTTGGACAAAATTAATTCACAGGAATCTTCTCTTGGTTCACAATTACCACATTTACTACCTCACTCATAACCGTTTTATCACATTGGAGCTTATCAACAAAAGATTCTGATATGAAAGATCTTGTTGCTCCCGAATCAATCAATACTTTAGCTTTGACATTATTGAATAAAAGTGTACCTGCTATCACCTCAGAATTCTGAACAGCATCTTTCATCTTTAGATCAAATGTCCTTGCTGTTGCTTGCGGGGTTGGTGCGGGTGGTGGAGGTAATGCCAATACCTCAGCTGGCACGCTTGCACTGGTACTTGCCACGTTCATCAGAGCTCTGACTGGTCCTATTGCCTTACACTCCCTAGCCATATGTCCAGTCTTCCCACACTTGTAACACGTAACTCCTGGCTTCGGCATCTTGCACTCGTTTGCCAAATGTCCCTTCTGATTGCACCTATAACAGGTCATACTCAGCTTATTGCATACTCCGGGGTGCCTTCTTCCACAGTGCTTGCATTCTGGCCTCTGGAACCTGTTTTCTCCAACTTGCCCTTGGCTTGCCTGATTGTTCCCTTTTGATTCTTGCCTTTTGCCCAAATTTCCCTTCCTTTGAAAATTTCCGCCCTTCTGGAAACCAATCCTCTTTATATTCCGATCTTGCAAACTTCCAGCTTTAGACTTTTCTCCATAAAATGGAACCTTCCTCTTCTTGTTATCCCTCTCTTTCCTTGACTGCATCCCATTATTCTCAATCAGAGCAGCTTTCTGTATTACTCCCGCATAAGTTTCAAGCTCAAACATAGCCACCCTATCTCTGATCCAAGGCTCCAATCCTTGCTGAAATTTCTTTGCTTTTTCTTCCTCAGTGCTAGTATACTTTGTCACAAACCTTGACAACTCAGTGAACTTCTTCTCATATTCCAGTACAGTCATGTTCCCTTACTTTAACTCAAGAAATTTTAGCTCCATCTGATTCTGCATATACTTAGGGTAATACTTGTCCAGAAATAACTTCTTAAATCTTTCCCAAGAAACCTGATGAGTGACTTCCATAGGTTTTACTGATTCCCACCAATAGATGACTTCTCCCTTCAAGAAGTAAGTGGCATACGGCGTCTTCTGATCGTCTCCTAACTGTACCAACTCAAAAGCCCTTTCCATCTCCTTGATCCATGTGTTTGCTATCACTGGATCAGTGGTATCATGAAATACAGGTGGATTCACATTCTGAAAAGCTTTGAAAGTGACAATTTGTCTAGGTGGTACTGGTGGTTCGGGTGGTTGGTGTGGCTCACGGTTATCTTGGTTTTCAATTCGTTGTTGAAGAGTTAGTTGTTGTTGAGCTATAGCATTGGTTTGCTGTTGCAAGGTTTCCAGTAGTCGAAGAATGTTTGGGTCTGTGGTGAAGGTGGTTGTTGGGTTCTTCTTTTTGGGAGGCATGATCCTGAAATAAGAGTTGTGTCATAACAGATATGAATGATAAAATGATTCGAGGGTATCGCATGGCATTCTCATTGACATATGGGGTCAAGTTTCCAAATTAAGCAGATATGATGATAAAAACATAAAATAACAGTTGAGAGCAAATGGAACAATAGCACATAATTATTGAAATTTTTAAAGGTCACAGTACATAGGATTGGGACATAGTCTGATTCTAGGAATAACAGGCTTATTTAAAGGAAAGACGGAAACAACTGGGGATTCCATAGAGTCTGATAGTACGACAACATGAAAGGTAAATGGAAAGAACTAAGGCTCCACTCCATCTGAACGGGGCTTGGTAGTCTTTTCCTCTCGAAGCGTCTTCACAATGCTCTGGAGCTCATCCGCCACCATCTGAATGACATACTGGCTGGTACGGTCCCGGTGTGCTGGCATCTCCTCAAGCTTAGTGTTGACGTACTGAACCAAGGTCTCAAGTCTCGCAATCATCTGCTCCTTGGGCTTCCCTTCGTAGTTTCGGCTGTCCGGATACACATTCTTCAGTCGGTCTATCAGTCAGTCGTACTTGCCCTGAAGCATGTCGAACTCGCGCCTCAACTCAGCATACACGGAGAAAGCAATAGTGTCGTCCGACCCAGAGGATGACGAGGAATGCGCCCTTTGCTGACAACCAATAAGAGGAGTATTAATAATAATTTACTTAACCTACTCTCTCGCATAATATCTATAACCTACACACAAATCCTATAACCTATTTGGGCTGTCCAGGGACCCTAAACCGTAGCTCTGATACCAAAACCTGTCACACCCCCAACTTAAATAGCGAAATAAATATAGCTATTACATCATTTTAATGAAGGATACACAACCAATCCAAGATCTTACAGTTTAGGGTTTGGAACAGCCCATCACTACCAGCTATTACATCTGATTACAAATACCGAATCCTCACAGCTATTATTACTTATTCTACCTGAGCTCGAACATAAGCATCAGCATCACAGGTCTTACGGGCAGTCTGCTTGAATCTAACCATAGCTGCTAGCTGTAATATCAGGGTAAAGCAAGAAGTGAGCCAAAAGCTCAACAAGTGCTAATAGTACAACGCAAGACATAAATCGAGATATACCTTTAGGAATGACAATGGAAAGACATAATCAATGATAACGAGAGATAAAACTTATGTGAGTTGGCATCATTTTGCTTGCATCAAAATAATTTTAAAATCATTCTTAATCAAAATCATTTTATGACGCTACGGATTACAGCCGGTGATCAGCCGCGAAGTAATCCCGAACCTCGCTGGGTTCTAAAACATTATTGGGAATCCCTAGGCAACTTTTAAGCCTAATATAAGTGTGGAAAGGACTCGCGTCTCAGTCCAGATCCACCATTCAAAGAAAACATTTATCCCCCTTTGGGACTGAAAAATCCACATTTTAATCATTTTAAAAACTGATGCCGATTTATGACAAAATCTCTTTCGACTGTAATCATTTTTATCAAGGGATTATAGATCAACTTGAAACACTGGAAATATGACACTAAATCTCAGGGCCATGATCCACTAGACTTTACTATATTAGGGTAATTGAGAGGTTTCCATAAACAAGAACTTTGACAAGGAAATTGAGCAAGGCTATTGGATCATATGAACGAGTAATGCCAAACTAGGCTTAAAGCAATGGTTGTAGACAAGGTATAGGTATTAGAACATCAAGAAGATAAGCATCACTGGTTCCAATAGGATAGAGGTGTTAAAATATAAAGAAAGTGATCATCAGCTCAAGATATAACAGGGTATTAAGCTTTAGGGTAAGGATAGGGTTATCAAACAATCATGAATGAATTTAAGAAATGATTGGCTTTTAGGTATCAAGATAAAGTTTCTATCGAGGTTATTTCAAGAGTTGAATCAAAGCATCAGGGTGCAATATCAAGATTTCTCAGGGATCAATAGCATGATAATCAAAAGGATCAATAAAATATTATAACAAATCTCTATTTTATCATGACATTAAACTATCATGAAAGACTTTTGAACTACTTGCAATACGTACTCGAGGGTTCATGGCATCTCTATGTAACTCAAAGATAAACAAAAGATACGCTTGATTTAAATATATCAAAATGACTCAGGATAATTGCATCGATATATATATGAACTGTTTACAGTAAATACGAAGGTCAAGTTGAATCACTTGCCTTGAGATAGACTGGTCTGGTCTGACTGGTAGGAGCAACAACTGGAGCTTCACTCGACTTTTATGGCAAGTTTTCCCTCGTCTCGAGATCCTACATAAATAATAATAATCCTCATTATAATATATTCTTACCATCTTAACCTATTTATAACCCGAAATTAAACATGGATGGCACTTAGGCCTATACGCACTTAATTCATATCCACCATTATATTTTCAAATGTACACACGTAGACACATAATCACATATCATATATTAATACCAAATAACATCATATACACCATAATGCCACACTAGGCTTGGATGATCTCGACTCACCACTTAAGTCACTTGGTCGCTAACTAAACAAAGTCTTCAAATTTGGGCTTCCTAACTCAATGTGCCTTTCCTAAATTATCCAAAACCTATTGACCCTCACTTGTGCCTTTTGCTCTACTGACCTTATACTATCTTACAACTATGGTGGTCGACCTAATACTCACTTCTAAGTGTTCTAAAGCTATGTGGTAAGTGAAAGTGCTCACTGGTGCAAATTTCAGAATGGTAACTAAGGTTTCTTGAGTGCATTAGACACTCTTAAACTACAAGTTTTTCTTCAAACTTTTTACACAAGACTCTCCTGACCTAAGGGCATCTCACAAGCTTGATGTGGCTCAAAGGCCTGGCTTGGGCCTTCTTGGGCCTAAGCTAAAAGTCCAAGGTTCCCCTGTTTTTCTGGGCAGAAAATGCCCTGACTTGAATTATCTTGTGACACATGGTTCTAGCTCATATCCTATGAACTATGGTTGGAAAAACTTCTCTGACATACCCTCTAACTAAGGCCCAATTGGGCCTAATGAGGGCCTACCCATGACATGGCCAAATCTCCCTATTTCTAAGTTGCAACAAAACTGTCCCCTGCTGGACAGATTTTGTTATTCTACTTGTGCACCTAACCAAATGACATGCAAACCTCCAACCAACTCCTAAAACCTATTATATACTCCCCATACTAACTTCTGGTAGCTTGGGCCTCAAAGTGCACATCAATGACATGGTCAAAACTCACTCTAAACCTCAGGGTACTAAACTGATTTTTCTGCAGAAACTATAACTCTCATTTTTTCAAGGCTTTGACTTGACAAACCTATCTAACAACAACTCAAAACTTAAACAAAGACTTATACATGGTATTCTACTGAACTAACTCCCTTTTTATCAAAATAACCTTGGTGAGATCATCCTTACCTAAGGTGCAACTATGGCAAAACAAAAGAGACTACTCTTTACAAATCACAAACCTTTATGCTCTTGAAGCAACAAGATATATATATTTTTTTTATAATAGATAGCCACGAATTATTACCATGCAATAAGAAGTATAAATCAATATTAATACATTATTCCTACTGAAATTAAGGCTCACTAACAACATGAATCTAAATGATCAAAACTTCCAAAAAAAATCAAAAGTGATTTACATGCATGCATGCTTTCGGATCTTTCAAGCCAAAGCAACATGATTTCCAAATAAATTTTTATCATAATTCAACATGCAAGCCTAACATGGATTACAACTAAATGATCAACTAGCATGCAAAAGGGTTTTATCAAGCTTTTACTATAAAATTCACGTTGTCATCACAAAATACACAAAAATGTAACAAGGCAACAAAACACCATCCATTCGGCTCCTATCAAGTCATGGCCGAATGGATTAGGGTAAGAACAATATTTCATAAGTGTAAGACTCTTATGTCTAGCCATTCTTGACCCTATGATACTATATCTCATGGTGAAAGCCTTAGATTCACAAGAATCAAGGAGGTTCACTTTGAGTTTAACAAAAACATCACCATGCAAGGTCAAAACATAGGTTTTTCACTCTAAACTTTTGAAATATATATAAGAATAACATATAGGGAGTAAAATTACTTGGATATAAGATGATTGTTTGAGTGAGAGTTGAAGAAAGAAGGGGATGGGGCTCGGTTTTGGTGGTTGCCGAGAGGGGAGGGGAAAAAACCGAGAGGTGAGGGAGGAGGGAGGGAGAAGAGAGTGAAGTGGTGGGGTGAAGTGAGGTGATGATCACTTCTTGGACTTGTTTTTATGCATTGATTTGACTATAATGTGAGTGGGTTTGAGATTTTACAAGAGTAACCCTCCAATATAGTTAGGTAGATTTGCATGCAAGGGTAAAGGGGTAAATTGGTTAGTAAAATGTGAGTTAGTGGGGTTGAGAATGTCTTCTTTGCCCTTTGATTAAATAGAAGAGAGTTTGCATGCAAGGTTATTCATGTAATTTGATAAATATGACAACTAAAATTTATAATGATTTATTTTTTATAAAATAAAATACAAGTTCAAAAATTATAAAATTTATACCATAAATTAACTTGTATTTTTAGAGACTTTATAAAATCATTTTCAAAATTTGTGAACAAAATGCCTTTTAAAAGAAGATTTTTCCAAAGCTTAGAATATTCCTTATAAATCAAAAATAAAGAAATTAAATAAACTCTTGCTTTGAAAAATCATATACTACCCAAAGCAAATTTATAATGCAGAAATTTTCACTCACACAAACGTACAATCATTGAATATATTTTCATTTGACTTAATATTATACCAAATTCACATAAAATGCCGGTCGTAACAGTATATGCACCCAGACAACCGAAACCTTATGAGCAGAAGTATCCTACTCATAATTGGGACTAACAGTAATAATATTTGTTTTGAAAGATTGGGAAACATTATATGTATGGAGAAAGGTGTAAAATCTATACGGACCATAAGAGTTTGAAGTATATATTTACAAGGAAAAGCAAATGTAGTGGCAAATGATAAGTAAAAAGAAGAAAGTAAGCATAGAAACTGTACCGGAAGAATTATCTATGGAATTTCAAAAGTTGGAATTGGAAGTCAGAGCTTATAATCCAAAAGGAGCAAGGATAGATAGTATGACCTTTCAGTCACAGTTGTTAAGGGAAAGATAAGGAGATGTTAAGAGAAGATAATGGATCACGATGTTAGCAGTTAGTAAGATGAAATTTATGCGCCCATGAGAATGATCACGATACCCCCAGGTTTTCTTCCAGCACTTGGATGCTACAAGTAAAAGGATTAAGAAATAAGGTCCCCGGGAAATTCAAAATATAAAGTATTTAATTTATGGAGAAGATGACAAGATATACGGAAATTTAAAGAAAAATAGTGATAACCAGGTATAAGAAGGAAATTTCAAGATGGGTTAGGAAGTGTTGGACATGTCAAAGAATTAAGCCAAAGTATCGGAGGCCTAGTGGACAAGGCAGACCAAAGAGTGGTTTTACAAGAAGTGAATCGTAAAATGTACCAGTAATGTTGATGGAGAAAAGGAATGAAATTATGAGAGTATGTACTGATTATCGGGAGTTGGACAAGACAACAAATAAGAATAAGTGACCCCTATAAAGAATTAATTACTTACAAGACCTAATTCAAGAAGTATGTTATGTTTCGGGGATTAACTTAAGATCTGACCCGAGAACATATCAAAGATTACAATTAAAGTGAGTTATGAGAATTGCAAGCTCCGGTGATATTATGTGAAATAACAAGTGTATCAGTTGTCTATAAGAAATTAAGGAACATGATGTATAAGGAGTACTTGGATAAGCGAATTGTATTTATTGATAACATCCTCAGCCATTCATAGAATAAGAAAGTCTGTGTGGAATGCCCAAGGATTTTCCTCTAAAGATTAGAAGGAAAGCCACTATATGTTGAATTTTCAAGTATGAAATTTTGAACGAGGTTAACAAAAGATTCTGAATTAATCCATTAACAACTACCTAAACAAAGTCGTATGGTAACATAACCACTGTATCATTAGCAGTGTCTTTTGCTTTAGCTGGAGGTGGCAGAGATTCAATCACAATTGGATTTAAGATCAGAGATTCCTGATCCCCTTCCTCAGCTTTTTCAATAGTATCTTCTAATGGAGGCTTAGCCATGTGCCTTCCTGCTCTCATTTTATTTAATCTCCTTGCTAGTGAAGGAGTTGATTTATTAGCATCAGAACTAGAAGTTCTCTTTCTCTTCAAAGTATCAGAACTTTGAGCTTCAGCATTTACCTTTGGGGTTGACCCTGCAGCTTCTGTTTCTTTTTGAAAAACCAGAGTTTCAGCTTCAAAAGTCACAGGTTTTGATGCATGAACTTGTACTTGTTCTTCTTCACTATCAGACTCATCCCTGAGAATTATTTTTCTTCTCTTTTGTGGAGGTTGAGGAACAGACTTTGTCCTCTTAGGCTTGGAAGATGAAGGTCTGATTGTATGTGCTGATGGTTGGTGTTGGAAGATTGAGCTGATGGTTGGAAGTAAGTTCTGATTGTTGGTTGAGTTGGTTGAGGTTGAGAGGTGGTTGGTTGTGTAGGTGCTGATGGAGGTTGGGATGGTTGGACATCAGGATATCTAGTAGAATATGTGGTTGGATCAGAGTTTACCAAAAACTGTTTGACAGATTGTGGGATTTGGAGGGGTCTCAAAACAGTTTTCTTATTATCAGCAGATAGTAAGTCAGTAAATGCTCTCTTTGCTAGCTTAAATGGTTCAATTAACTCACTAGCTAATTGGGGTGCATCAGAACAACAAGAACTATAAATAAGCTGACAGAATCTAGCAAAATATACAGTGTTTCAATCTTCAGTCATCATATCCCCAATAAAGCCTAAAACATCATTTGCATAATCAAAATGAGTTTGATTTATAAGAGCATACCCGATTTGTTGACTGAGAATTGGGAATGCATCAAAATTTGAACACTTATTTACAAAAGTCCTGGTGATGCAGTCGAAGAAGAAACTCTATTCCCTCCTTATGTGGGGTCTCTTCAACTATCCCAGCTTCGCCAAAGTCTTTTCATAGACCAGATTGGCCATTAGCTGTTGAAGAACTGGCTCTTCAACTGTTGAATATGTGCAGTTCTCTGGCATATGGAGTGCTTGTCGAACTGTGGCCAAGGTCACCACATGGGCATCCTCCCCTGTTGTAAATACAATACTTTAGGACCCATTGGCACCACCATCATCATACACGCCTAACCTCCAGAACTCCAGCACTTGAGTTCCTGAGAATGTGTCTGGTTGGGTCAGTGCATAACCTATCTCAGAGTTAGCGAGAAAGTCCTGAACGAAATGAAGATCTGATGGGGCTTCACTCTTGCTAAGAATAGCCAAGTAATTGTTGGGGACAAACTTCGCTCCATTGAAAATAATGTTTTTTAGTGCCATTTCTCTAAGAAATAAGTGAGAAAATATATTGTGCACGTGTTTGATAAAAGGCCTGTATGAAAAAGCTTCAGAGAATATTAGAGAGAGAGACATAGAGAATAAGAGAGATTAAGAATAGAAAAGTAGGTAAAAGATTAGAAAATCTTTTAACTCCCATATATATACTCTCTCCACTCAACAGTCCTTTTTAGAAGTAAAACTGACACTTGTACACCTGTCAGCCAGTAAATAGATAAAGCAGAGTTAGTGGGCACGAGAAATAAGCAATAATTAACGTGCACATGCAGTTTTCCAAGACAAACACTTTTCCTACTTAACCAAATGATTATGGCTGTATTTATCTCAATTATATTTTGATAAAATATGACTGTTACAGTATTCACCACAAATAAGTCAAGTAAATAAATAATTTCACGTAAGCATCAGAGTTTCCATCAGGATTTAATATTAGAACTTGACTATTATCAGATTTTAACAGTCATCAGAACATGATTTTTTAACTCAAAAACTGAATGTTTGTATCTGTGATTCTTCATACAAATACTGACTTATTTCTTTATGTGCTAAAGTGTTAGTAGATTCGGGAGCAACTCCATCGTTTATTTCTCAAGACTTTATTAGTAAGTTAAATTATCCAGTTGAATGGTTAAATGAAATAATGACTGTGGAATTAGCAAATCAAGAACCTGTATCTGTTAATCAAGTTTGTGTGAACTGTGAGATTGAGATTTCTGGTTATAAGTTTTATGTGGATTTGATACTATTTAAGCTAGGAGAGTTTGACATTATTTTAGGAATGGACTGGTTATCTAAGTACGATGCTCAGATAGACTCTCGTAATAAGAGGGTAATTTTGAAGACGTCGGATGAGAAAGTAGTAATGTTTAAAGGTCAGAAGCAAGCAAAGAAGTTCTTAACAATGATTCAAGCTAAGAAGTTACTGCGACAGGGATGCGAGCATTTCATGCCTATATAATTGATAGAAGTCAGGAGCCAGCAAACCTTGAAGATATTCCAATAGTCAATGAGTTTCCAGACGTATTTCCTGATGAATTACCAGGACTTCCTCCAGACAGAGATATTGAGTTTGCAATCGACTTAGCACCCGGAGCGGAACCAGTATCCAAGGCCCCGTATAGAATGGCGCTCGTTCAAATGAAGGAGTTAGCAAAGCAGTTGCAAGAATTGTTAGAGAAAGGAGTAATTAGACCCAGTGTATCCCCATGGGGTGCACCGGTATTATTTGTTAAGAAGAAAGACAGAATCATGAGATTATGCATAGACTATCAAGAACTCAATAAGCTTACAATCAAGAATAAGTATCCATTACCTCGAATTGATGATTTGTTTGAACAGTTGAAGGGAGCCAAGTATTTTTCTAAGATTGATCTGAAATCGGGATATCACCAATTGAAGATTAAACCAGAAGATATACCAAAGACAACTTTCAGAACAAGATATGGACATTATGAATTCTTAGTAATGTCTTTTGGATTAACTAATGCCCAACAGCGTTTATGGACTTGATGAATAGAATTTTCAAGGAGTATTTGGATAAGTTTGTTATTGTATTTATAGATGATATTTTGATTTACTCGAAGTTAGCAGAAGACCATGCGGAGCATTTGAGGATATCTTTGGAAATTTTGAGGAAGGAAAAGTTGTATGCTAAATTCTCAAAGTGTGAGTTTTATTAACAGGAAGTTCAATTTTTAGGGCACATAGTCAGTAATGAAGGGATTAAAGTGGACCCGAAAAAGATTGAAGCTATTACAAATTGGGAAAGGCCAAAAACACCAACTGAAGTGAGAAGTTTCTTGGGATTAACGGGATATTATCGACAATTTGTTCAAGATTTCTCCAAGATTGCGACGCCTTTGACAAAGCTTACCCGTAAGAAAGAAAAGTTTATATGGAACGATAAGTGTGAAGAAAGTTTTCAAGAATTGAAGATGAGACTAATCACGAAACCTGTTTTGTCACTTCCAGATGATTAAGGAAATTTTGTAATCTATAGTGATGCTTCTCATAAGGGATTAGATTGTGTTCTGATGCAACATGACAAAGTTATTGCATATGCATCGAGACAACTGAAACCTCATGAGCAGAAATATACTACTCATGACCTGGAACTAGCAGCCATAGTATTCGCTTTAAAGATATGGAGATATTATTTATATGGAGAAAGATGTGAGATTTATACGGATCATAAAATTATGAAGTACATATTCACATAAAAGGAACTTAACATGAGACATAGAAGATGGTTGGAATTGATCAAGGACTACGACTGTACGATTAACTATCACCCAGGAAAAGCAAATATTGTGGCAGACGCGTTGAGTCGAAAAGAGAAGTTGAATGTGTTAACAGTACCCGAGGAATTATACAAGGAATTTCAGAAATTGGAATTGGAAATCAGAGTTTGCAAGCTTGATGAAGCAAGAATGTATAGTATGACCTTTCAACCAGAATTGTTAGAGAAGATAAAGAAGTGTCAAGAGGAAGTAATGAATCAGGAAATCAATTATTTGGTAGGTGAATAATTGTGTACTCAAAAGGATGATCAAGGTATTCTCAGGTTTTCTTCCAGAATTTGGATTCCACAAGTAACAGAGTTTAAGAATGAAATTCTACAGAAAGCTCATAATTCACGGTATTCAATCCTTCCAGGAAGTACCAAGATGTACAGAGATTTAATGGAAAATTATTGGTGGCCAGATATGAAGAGAGAAATTACGGAATGGGTCAGCAAATGTTATACATGTCAGAGGGTCATGGAAGAGCACCAGAGACCAAGTGGACTATTGCAGCCATTAGAGATTCCAGAATGGAAGTGAAGCATATTGCCATGGATTTTATAGGTTGATTACCAAGGACAAAAGCAAACCACGATCCCATTTGGGTTATAGTGGACAAACTTACTAAGTCAGCTCATTTTCTGCCTATAAATGAAAGGTTTTCACTAGACAAGTTGGTTCACATATATCTGAAGGAGATAGTAGTTCATCATGGAGTCCCTGTGTCCATCATATCTGATCGAGATCCAAGATTTAATTCAAGATTTTGGAGAAGTTTTCAAGAATGTTTGGGAACCAGATTGAATATGAGTACAACATATCATCCACAAACAGAAAGCCTAAGCGAAAGAACGATTCATACAATAGAGGACATGTTACGCGTTTGTGTTATTGATTTCAAAGGACGTTGGGACGAGCATTTACCTTTGGTAGAGTTTGCTTATAACAAAAGTTACCATGCCAGCATTGAGATGCCACCCTATGAAGCTCTTTACGGATGTAAATGTCGATCACCAGTATATTGGGATGAAGTAGGAGAATGTAAGATACTTGGACCCGAATTAGTGCAACAGAGAAAAGAAGTTGTTGAAATTATTCCAAAAAGGTTAATTGCAGCCCAAGACCATCAGAGAAAGTATGTAGATCAATCAAGAAAGGATATGGAATTTGAAGAAGGAGATTTAGTATTGTTGAAAGTGTCACCGTGGAAAGGATTGACAAGATTCGGAAAGAAAGGGAAGCTGAGTCCTAGATACGTCGGACCTTTTGAGATTTTGAAGCGTGTCGGCAAAGTAGCTTACGAATTGGCATTACCCCCGCATATGGAGCATATTCATAATATTTTTCACGTATCGATGCTTAAGAAGTATAATCCAAATTCTAGGCATGTAATTGAGTAGGAGCCATTAGAATTTCAGGCAGATTTGTCATATGTAGAGAGTCCAATAGAGATTCTAGAAGAAAGAGAGAAAGTATTAAGGAACAAAGTTGTAAAGTTAGTAAGAGTATTGTGGAGAAACCCAAAGGTTGAAGAGTCAACCTGGGAGTTAGAAAGCGATATGCGAGAAAAGTACCCTCATTTATTTCCTTAGGAGATTCTGAGGACAGAATCCTTTTAAGGGGGGAAGGATGTAATATTTGGGATATATCGTGTAATTATTTTTATCAATAAATAAATATTCTGTATTTATCCTGTGATTATTCTGTGAATTATTTGTTGAGTGATATATGTGTTTGAATATTTAAATATGATAAAATTTAAGTATTTTAATTTTTATATGTCCAAAATAAAGTATAGATATTTATCATATTATTTTATTAATTTTTATGTTGTTATATGGTTTTATAAAAGATTTATGGATTTAATAAATTATTTTTCCGAATATTTATAAACTATTTTGTATAATCGGGAACCAACCGACATCAACCGTTTTTATGTTTTTATAACTTGGAAGTCTCGGGAAAAATCCATCCTAACCTAATTGCAATATTCCGAGCATTTTCCATGTTTTGACTTTTTCGATCCCGAGTATGGTTCTCCCCGTGCGGGTCCCAGCACAAAATTTTCGATACAATATTTGTTTCGGTAAATCAATAAAACCCGTACTTTCAAGAAACAGGATCTTTTGATTAAACTATTATATTATCTTCTCGTAATACGTGTAACCAAAGCGCTGAGACCAAGTCTGTAGTTACGAAATGTATAGATTTGGATAATTATCCTAAAACCGGTACAGATTTGGATATGTTTTCTCAAATAAATGTAATATTTTATATCCGGTATGATCCAACGGGGTACCAATATTCCGTAAGTATAAATAGCCTTTACCATATTTTATTTTGTATATAAAATCATTTACAGACAATAAATTTTATAATTTTCAGAGAAAACTGTATGTTCATAATAGTTTCTGAGAATCAATCCTAGATTTGAAGGCGTTTCTGATATCCGATTGTGAAGCTCAAGTAACCAAATCGAAGCCCTTGAAACCTACTTTCAGATTCCAGACCTTGTTTTACTGCAGAATCAAAGGTTATTTTTCTATATTTTTATTTAATTTTGAATTATTTTGAATTAAAATATGAATTTTTATTTAAGATGTTGTTTGTATGATTTGATGTTGGCATGTTGTAGATCTTTTTTTCCTGATCATTTTGGTGTATTATATGAATGATTTGGAGTTCAATAACATGTTCAAATATGTGCTTTAATTTCGAATTATGAAGTTATGGTTTATAGTTCGTATGAATGTTTTCAATTGAATTTGGGGATTTCTATTCTAGGGGTTATTAGATTGATTGGTTGGTATGGTTATGTAGAGCTTGAAAAGAGGAATCGATTGGTGGTGGTCTCGTCAGCAGACGATACCGGAATCGAGCTGGCCGGAGAAAAGAAGAACTCGCCGTCCGGCGAGTTTTCTTCGAGTTATTTCGGCCAACTCTGGGGTTATTTGGGTGATTAAGTCATATGGTTGAATTTCTCGTAAAGAGTAGATCATATCTGGAGCTCTTGGTGGTGTGACGATTCCGGGAACGCCATCTCCGGAGAAACCCGATCGTTTTCCGGCGAGCCCCTGTAAAATTACAGTTTAGTACCTGTATTATTGAAGATGATGAAGTTCAGTCCCTGTAATTTCCAGAAATTACAAAAATAGGAATCCTGTTTTAAAAATGTTTAAAAATCATATTTTCTATTTATTTTAATTTCAGAAATTCGTTTTTAATTATTAAAATTCTAAAAATTATTATTTAATTCAAAAAATTATTTTTAATTCAAAAATAAATCTGAATTAATTAGTTAATTAATTTTAGTTGCTAATTAATTAGTTAATTGGTCAATTAATTTGAATATTAATTGATTAATTGATTTAGTTATTAATTAATTAATTTTAATTGATTATTTAATTATATTTAATTATTTATTTTTATTTAAAAATTCTGAAAAATAGTTTCGAGCTTTAAAATATTATTTTAAATTGTTTTCAAGGCTCGACAATTATTATAAAATGATTTCAAATCCAGATTCGGACAATCAACCATGTTCATTCTTTTAAAATGATTCAACGGCCCGTTTTAATTCCGAAAAATGTTTAAAAATTCGTATTAAATATTCGAAATTCATTTTAACACTGAATCTTCTTTGAAAAAGTATTTTAATCGAATATCTTACGTGTTATGTGCTATACGTGATTTTATTGATGTGTTATATGCGTATATGTGTATTGTTTAACTGTTTTAATCGTAACTTTCAATCCGTAAATCGGATTTGGGTGAAACGAAGGGTAGATAGAAGCTTATAATGAATAGAATCAAGTGAGAATAAGTATTGATAGACACTTGTGATATCTGAGCAGAAGAAACAAGGCATAGGAATGGAAAACAAGAAGTCGTTGAATAAGAGTTAGTGATCGAAAGCCAGTGAAGAGTTAGCGAGACAAGATAAGGCAAGTATTTCCGAACCTTCTTGATATATTGAGAGTCATTAATTAGTTCTGTTTTATATTGTAAGTGCTTTGAAGCACGTAACCCTAAACCTTGATTCCAATTATTGATCTTTGAGCCGTAAGCCTTATTCTTTGTAAACCATTGATTGTTGAATACCCAGATACGAGCCACAGATTTACGATACTACTCCACAAATACATATAAACTAAATACCGATCACTGAACTGAAATTATTTGACACTCAAACCTTCATACTGTTATGGATCAAAAACTAAAGTATAATAACTGCTGTATTTATTACTAAGGAACGTGAGCTTCGAGGCTCGATTTGACTGCTCTTGTGTTTCATGACTCAATCTGCCTTAACAAGATGCCTATGTACCTTGCTGATTGCTAAGGATCAAGTCAAAAAACGTAGTTCTGATTTATGGGGTGAGACCCCTTATATAGATGTTGGGAGTCCTTGAATTGGACTTGGGTTAGGAGACTTGGTGGGCAAGTCTCAGAGTTAGAATGGACTTTGGATTCCTAAGTAATAGGAAACTGATTCCTTATCCTTCTAGGTCCCTTTGAGACTAATCTACAAGGATTTATGTCCTTATTGGGACTCTTCTTTATAGCTGATTTTTCCCTTATTAATTAATTACGAAATTAATAAAAATTCAGGGTTTTGGGCCTTCTTTGTTCCATCAGGCCTGATCTGGTCCATCAGACATGATCAATGTGTTAACCTATTTGGTCTGAATGTCATACATCTTTTTATTAGGCCTTGTAGCCCAAATCATGCGTAATCAATGCAATATTTAATTACGTAATCAGGATTTATTTATCCCCTATCATTTGCCCCCCAACTTTTGGGAAACCGTATAAGATTTCGCAAAAGTTAAGTTTACTCATTCCCTTACAGGGTACCGTTTTGTGTAAAGTGTGGAGCGACCTACACATTTACAACGATTTGCTTTAATTCCTATTATTTAGGAATTTATCTTAATTCCTAGGAATTTTCCTTGAATCTTCTGGCTCTTTTTCTTAATCCTGGGATTTACCCTTAATTTTCTGGATTTTTCCCTCAATTCTAGGATTTTTCCTTAATTTTCAGGAATTTTTCCCTCAATTATGGGATTTTTCCTTAATTTTCAGGAATTTTCCCTCAATTCTAGGACTTTTCCTTAATTTTCAGGAATTTTTCCCTCAATTCTGGGACTTTTCCTTAATTTTCAGGAATTTTTCCCTTAATTCTGGGATTTTTCCTTAATTTTCTGCAAAAAATTTTATTTTAAAAAACATTTTCTAATTTTTAGCCCTTTTTCGACTAGGACCCTAGTCGAAATTTCGACTTGGATCCTAGTCGAATTTGGGCCAGCCTTTTAATCCTGGTTAAAGGATTTCGACTAGGATCCACGACCTGGATTTCGGCCAGGATCCTAGTCGAACCTTCGACCTGGATTTTGGTCAAAATTTATGTCCTTGTTTGATTCCTGGTCGAAGGATTTTGACTAGGTTCCACGACCTGGATTTCGACTAGGATCCTAGTCGAACCTTCGACCTGAATTTTGGTCGAGATTCCCAGCCTTATTTTATTCCTGTTCGTAAGGTTTCGACTAGGAATCACGACCAGGGTTTCGACCTGTATCCTAGTCGAACCTACGACCCGGATCTTGGTCCTTCGTAAAATTTCGTGTTTGAATTATGACCAGAATTTCGACCTCAATCCTGGTCTTATTGATAAGTGCTTTTTCTGGATTTTGTTCGAAAGAATTCGAACTAGATCCACGACTTCATTTTCGACCTCAATCCTGGTCTTTTTATCCCGTATTTTTCGGACGCCTGTTCGAAAGAATTCGAATAGGATTTACAACCTCAAGTTCGACCTCAATCCTGGTCTTTATTGGGTTTTTCCTAATTTTAACTTAGATTGGGCCCTGTTTGGGCCTTCGAATTTCCAAATCCTTTTTGAATTTGGGCCTTGTTTTAGGCTTTCAAATTTCCAAATCTTTTTGGGATTTGGGCCTTTACTTTTCTAAATCGTTTTTGGATTTGGGCCTTCTATTGGGCCTCTTCCAAATTAGAACTGGACTTTAATATATTTAAATACCTTCTTTAGAATTCTCTAGAATTCTCGGGAATATTCTTGAATTTTTCTTCCCTATTTATTTATTTCCTTTGGAATTCCTTGGAGTATTCTGGAACGTTCCATTTCTGGGATTTCTCCTTTGGGCCTTTAAACTTACTGGGCTTTTTGTCCCTTCATCTTTACTTTTTCTCCTATATAAAGGAGTGAGTAGAGTCTATTCCTCCTCACTTCTCATTTCTTTACTTACTAAATTTTCTTCTCCTAAAGATCTCAGAGAAATAATTTGTAGGTCGGAGTTTTTGAGCCCCAAAACCTTTACTTAGCAAGCCAGCCCCTTTTTGTATTGTTACTTCAGGTAAAATACCTTTCTCTCTTCTTTTCTTTTGCCCATTTTTGCATAGCTCGTGTTTTAAAATTGTCTTCATTTGTGCTTTTTTCTCAGATGGCTGATAAGAGAATTACACGTTTGGCCAAGATGGATGTGGCCAAAAAGTCCAGTGAGTTCCCCATTCGATCGAGGTACACTTCCTTGATTGATATGATCAATAGCCGAGGGGATGAGTACCCATCTGACGCGTATCTGGACACGCATGACTATATCAGTGTCTTCCGGGATCCAAAGGAGCTGGACAAGTTGACTGCTTGTTTCAAAATCAAGGAACCCTTCAAGCTTGTTCTTGCGGGTCCGGCCGATAGGGCCAGTCAATGGAGGAAGGACGCACTATGCGTCTACAGGGACACTCTAAGGTCAGGTATCAGACTCCCCTTTCACCCATTTATCCCTGTTTTGCTAGCTGATGTGGGCATCAGCCCTTTCCAACTTCCTGCAAACTCTTGGAGGTTGATTCTGTGCTACTTATCGCAATGCGCCAAGCACAACGTCCCTACCTCGGTTGCCGTATTTAGAAAGATTTTTCAGTTCAAGAACAGTCCCGACAAGAATCCGGGGTGGGTTTCTTTGAACCAGCGCCCAACCGTTCCTCACATAGTAAACGGGAAGTCCATCCCTGACAATAATTTGGGTTGGAAGAAAGATTTTATGTACGTTCTTTGGGAGGACGGCGACTGGGGCACCCTCTTTTGTTCGTCTTTTGGGCTGGCTGTAGATGGGAGCCCTAATGATATAGTTTTGTCTGAGGAGGAGACCAGAGCCTTCAACCTCCTTACTCAAGATAATGGGACTTCCCACTCTTGGGATCTTATTAGGGAGACCGTTCTTATAGAACGTGGCCTTTCTCCCATTCCTAAAAAGAGTATGTTTCCTTCCTTCTCTAGTTGTTTTTGTTTTTCCTACTTTTTACTTTGTTAATTTCTCAACTCGCTTATCTTATTTGTTGTAGTGGATGAGAAGATTGAGAAGGCTACAAAGCCTAAAAACCTGGAAACGACCAGGATGAAACATGCTGGGAAGGTCTTCAAAGATCCGTGCCTCGGGAATCGCTTCCCGGAGTTCCTATTCCTGGCGAAGGAAGCAGGCGAGGAAGGCCCCAACCAACCTTTATGTACAAAACAAAAACCAGGGGCTTTCTTTCAACCCGCTTGGGGAATCCGGGGAAAGGATTCGATTGTTGGCAACACAACATTTGCCAAGGAATGGTCTATATATTCCATTTCTCCCATGGATTATCATGATCTTGTCCTTCAACAGGACTTGGAGGGTAACGAGCTTTTCGGAGCTCAGGCCTTGGCTATGGTACGTCTTTTTCTTTCGATATCTATGGAGTCCTGCCGTAATTTTTCTTGCTTCTCACTTTTCCTTTGTTTCTTGCAGGCGAATGTCCACTTTCAAGGGGCAATTCACCAAGCCAAGGCTTGGAAAGTTGGTCTGGAAGACACAAACAAGAAGCTGGAGGAGGCTAACCAGCGTATAGAGGCTCTTGAAACCCAACTTGGCTCCTCAACTTCTGATCTTGAAACGGCAAGGGCTGAGGTTGTTATTATCAAGGCTAAAAAAGATAAAGCCTTTGACGGATGGATGGATACTCAAGAATTCAAGGACCTAATGGTGGAGCATGATGCCCTCCTACATCCAGTCAGCTACAAGGAAGGCTGGGACGCTGCTGTGGAGGCTATCCAGGAAGAGTTTCCTGAGGTTCTTGAACAATCTTCTTTCCCCTGCCTTGTGCAAGTCCCAACACTTGGGTGCATTGCAGATAAGCTTGCCGATCTGATTAAGGACGGCCCATCAGGATGCCAGGGCCAAGGCCAAAAAAGGAAGGAGCTTGAATCCAGCTCTGAAGAGGAGGAATCTTCTTCTGTGGAGGAGATCGAGTCTGTTATAAAGAAGGCCCGGCTAGAAGAGCCTCCAAAACCAGCATCTCCTAAACCAGCATCTCCTGCGGCATCCAAAGTGTCCAAGGATTATTCCGAGGAAACCTCTGCGGAGACTTCCGAAGAGACTTCCGAGGGACCAATTGAAGAGACGTCCGAGGAGACTTCGGATAGTGGTTTTGAAGAATCTGAGCCTTCCAAGGCCTAAGTTTTATGTATTTTTTTAGACAATATCGAACTTTGTAATTGACTTTTACTATTTTCATTTATATTGTCCAAGTATCATCGTGTTTTTTTCGAATTTTTGAACTCAAGTTTATAACTTGGCTTTATCCTTCACAATGCATCAATTTAACAGGCTAGAATAAGCCGAACGCTTATTATTATAACTTGGAATTCTCGATATCTTACATGAGATGGGTTCCACCCTAATAAAATCTAAACATATCTTCTATAAAAAATCCTAAGCATGCAAAGCTTCAAGGTGCTTTTAAACCTACTTGTCACTCTGACAAGTGAGAATCGTGCTTTAACTATTTTACACATAGTAAACCTTCAGGTTTTGCGCATGCCAAGTTCTCGGGACTTCAAAACCATCCATAGTCTCCAGCTTGTAGGTTCCTCTACCTTGAACGCTCTTAAGCTTGTACGGCCCTTCCCAATTTAGGGCAAGTTTCCCTTTCTGCCCTACACCAGAAGCTTCCACTTTCCTCAAGACTAAGTCACCTTGTTTGAAGAACCTTTCTTTAACCCTTAGGTTATAGTAGAATGAAGCATTTTTCTAATATTCCACTATCTTTACATGTGCCTCATCTCGTACTTCATCAATTAGATCCAGGACTAACCTTTGCCCTTCCTCGTTTTCCTCAGCATTGAAAGCTTGAATCCTGGGGGAGGAATGTGATATCTGTTGGGAACCACGGACTTAGGGTGTTTCTACATTTTACGATAAAGATTACGAAAAGAGGATTACCTTGTTAATGGTTGATTCCACGCTCTTCTATTATATTCCCAAATTCCCTTGAGCGAAGTGTGGCCTCCGTCTTCTCAAGTTATCCTCTCTTCTTGCTCCTTGGTGGCTACAATATGTTTTCACACACTCCCAAGCAAGAAGAGAATAAGAATATATACAGGCTACAATAGGGACCATGGATAATTAGGTTGGGCCTTCTAATTACATCTTGAACCTAGCCCAATGTAATTAAATATTAATTCAATCCACTAAAGAATTAATATTTGCACTACCTTTCCTAATATCGTAATTTAATTAATTCGGTTCCAATATTATTTGCTTATTAAATTCCCCATGTTTAAAATATCATATGTCCATTAATTAAATAAATTACTGATAATTTATTTAATTAATATCTTTTATCCTTGATCATCCACTCAACCTTTATTTAATTATGCCAGAATAAATTCCACCTGCAGGGTTTCACATAATTAAATCTTTTTCAGCTTTCAAGGGGACATCATTAACCCGAATATTATCAGGACATGGATTCCTTCAATAAATAATATCCACCATGTATATAATTCCATCACCCAGAATAAAATGATATAATTCAAAAGAATTATTTCATATATAAATCAAAGCATGTAAATAATATACACGTGTCAATTACTATTTCCGGATTAAGAACCTAAGCATTAATAATAACATAGAATCTTAGTTCTCCTTCTTAATCAGTATTAAGGGAACAATTCTAAATTTGATCCTGTTCAATATACACAAAGTATACTAGTATTATTTATTAGTCAATATAAACTAATCTAAATAATACTACAGCCATACCAGTGGATTGTCCAACACCACCTGTGCTGTGAACCTTATTATATTATATAACCGTATTTAACAATCTAATATTCTGTATCCCATTTGATACTAGATTGTTCACAATATATAATATTAGACAACATGTAAACATTTAAATGATTCTCAAATAAACTGGCCAGAAATAAATGTACATACTTAAAATAAATATTTTCAGTATACACTAACAATCTCCCACTTATACTCAAAATATTCTATGTGTACATCAGTATTTATTTAATCCACTATTACATAAAGATCTATGTGTCCATCCATCTGACTCCTATCGCTTCCACATGCTTGTCAAAAACCTTGGTTGGCAAGCTCTTTGTGAAAGGATCTGCGCGGTTGTCTTCTGATGATATGTGAGCCACAACTATATCCCCTCGCTTTACGATTCCTCGTATGAGATGATACTTACGTTCAATATGTTGAGCTACTTTGTGGTCTCGCCGTTCCTTTGAATTTGCCACAGCACCAGTGTTATCACAATACACCGTCAAGCTCCTAGGCAAATTAGGTACCACATCTAGGTCCAAAAGGAAGTTCCTGAACCATACAGCCTCCTTGGCAGCCTCAGAGGCCGCCACGTACTCAGCCTCCATGGTGGAGTTTGCAATGCATTTCTGCTTTACACTCCTCCATATAACGGCTCCACCTCCCAAAGTAAAAACATATCCCAAGGTTGATTTCCTCTTATCCCTATCTGATTGGAAATCTGAATCAGTATATCCCAAAGGAAATAGATCTGAGGCCTTGTAAATTAACATATACTCCTTAGTCCTTCTCAGGTACTTGAGTATAGTTTTTACTGCACTCCAATGTTCCTGACCTGGGTTCGATTGATATCTACTAACCATGCCTACAACAAAGCAGATGTCAGGCCTCGTACATAACATAGCATACATTAAGCTTCCACATGCTGAAGCATAAGGAACTGCTTTCATGCTCTCTATATCCTTAGGTGTCGAAGGACACTGCTTCTTAGATAGAGCAACTCCATGCTTAAAAGGTAAAAAACCTTTCTTGGAGTTCTGCATGTTAAAACGAGCTAATACTTCATCAATGTAGGGCTCTTGAGATAAAGCCAACATCCTTTTCTTGTGATCCCTTATAACTTTGATCTTAAGGATGTATGCCGCTTCACCTAAGTCCTTCATGTCAAATTGTTTGAATAACCATGCCTTTACTAATGACAACATCTCAACATTGTTTCCAATGAGTAAAATATCATCTACATATAGTACTAGAAAAACCACTGCATTACCTTCACTTCTCTTATACACGCACGATTCGCTTGGACTTTGATCAAATCCATATGACTGGACTTCCTGATCAAAACGAATATTCCAGTCTCTAGAAGCTTGTTTAAGTCCATAAATAGACCTCTTAAGCTTACATACCAGATGTTCTTGGCCTTCCTTAATGAATCCTTTTGGTTGCTGCATATAGATGGTTTCTTCAAGACTTCCATTAAGAAAAGCTGTCTTGACATCCATTTGCCAAATCTCATAATCGAGATGAGCTGCTATAGATAAAAGAATACGGATTGACTTAAGCATGACTATCGGTGAAAAGGTTTCCTCATAATCGATACCTTCTTTCTGAGTATACCCTTTCGCAACAAGTCTTGCTTTCCAGGCTTTCACCTTTTTATCTAATCCCCTCTTTTTCTTGTAGATCCACTTACATCCAATAGGTTTTATACCTTTGGGTGGTTCCACGAGCTCCCAGACCTGATTAGAATACATTGATTCTATCTCAGATTCCATCGCCTTTTGCCAAAGATTTGCATCTTTGTCTTGTACTGCCTCTTCGTATGTACGGGGATCATCATCATGTTCACCAGGGACCAAGTCTGAAGACTCTCCCAAAAACATGAATCTATCAGGCTGTTGAATAACCCTCCCAATACGACGAGGCACTGGTGCGGTATTAGTGACAGGTTGTACATTATGTTGTGGTTGTTCTACTTGTACTACAGCTTCATGGGTATTATTTGTCCCTCCCACTAGTTCCTCTAAAATGACACTACTCATGGGTTTGTGATTCATTATATAGTCCTCCTCCAAGAATCTTGCATTGGTGCTAACAATGACATCCCGATTCTTCGGACTATAAAATAAATATCCTTTCGTTCCCATGGGGTAGCCTACAAACAACCTTACTTCTGTACGAGATTCTAACTTAGTCACATTCTTGTTCAGTACATGTGCTGGACAACCCCATATTCGAATATGTCTTAGACTCGATTTATCCCCGGTCCACAATTCTAAGGGGGTTTTAGGAACCGACTTAGAAGGTACTAAATTCAGAAGATAAGCTGTTGTCTCTAAGGCATGTCCCCAAAACGACTTGGGTAAATCCGAATAACTCATTATCGATCTAACACTCTCTAAAAGAGTCTGATTCCTTCTCTCTGCTACACCGTTCTGCTGGGGTATGCCTGGTGCAGTTAACTGGGATTCTATCCCATTTTCTGATAAATATTCCCTAAATTCTCCAAGCAAGTATTCGCCACCACGATCTGATCGTAGTGACTTGATACTTTTATTAAGTCGCTTCTCCGTTTTAGCTTTGTACTCTTTGAACTTATCAAAGCACTCAGACTTACGGTGCAACAAATAAACGTACCCATATCTAGAATAATCATCAATGAAAGTGACGAAATATTCATAACCACCTCTTGCTTGGATATTCATGGGTCCACATAAATCAGAGTGAACCAATTCTAACAGTTGTTTGGCTCTATTCCCTTTTGCCTTGAAAGGCCTATTAGTCATTTTACCTTCCAAGCAGGATTCACAAACTGGAAATGGCTCCACTGCCAATGAGCTTAAAGGCCCGTCTACTACCAGTCTTTGAATCCTCCTCAAGTTAATATGACCTAATCTCAAGTGCCAAAGATATGTTTGGTTCAAACTAGAAGGTTCCTTTCTTTTAGTAGAGTTAGAAGATGTGTTGTTCAATTCCCTAAATTGCAGTTGCAGTGTAGGTTGACTAGGATTAATTATATACAAATTGTCTTGCAATGTACCAGAACATATAATTCGTTTATTCATCATAATAGAAACATTACGATCCAAACAAACATTATAACCATCCAAAGCAAGTTTAGAAACCGAAATTAAATTCCTTCTAAAAGAAGGTACATAAAGACAATTGTTCAAAACCAAAATCCTATCAGAACCAAAAGATAAATGAATAACTCCTACTGCAACTACTGCTACTTTCGTAGCATCTCCCATGAACATGTATATCTCACCATCTCTAAGCATTCTGGATAGTTGGAACCCCTGCATAGAATTACAAACATGATCAGTGGCTCCTGTATCTACACACCAAGTTCTCGTAGATATAGCCGCTATAAATGTTTCTGTAATTAGAGAAAGAGACATACCAGTATTGTTTGTCTTCTTAGGAAGAGGACAATCCTGTTTCCAGTGACCTGACTGTTTGCATCTGAAGCACTTTCCCTTAGGCTTTTTCACACCACCCTGAACTCCCACTGCCTTCACAGCTTTCTGTGTCTGAGCCTTTTTCTTCTTCTTAATACCTTTCGGCTTAGAGGAAGAACCTTTCTCAGCCACATTCACTTGAACACTCTGCCGAAATAATCCTTCAGCTGCCTGAAGTTCTGTCAGCAGTTCCGCGAGACTATACTGCCTCTTGTTCATGTTGTAATTCAAGCGGAACTGCTCAAAACTCTTGGACAAGCTCATAAGGATAATGTCAATCTGGGTTTCCCCGTCAAGTTCAGCACCAAGGATCTCTATCTCATTCAGATGAGACATCATCTTGAGAACATGATCCCTTATAGGTGTGCCTTCAGCCATCTAAGTGTTCATTAAAGCCTTCATGGCTACTTGCCTAGCAGACCTATTCTGATCTCCAAAAAGTTCCTTGAGATTAAAGAGCATATCCGAAGCAGTGGCCATAGACTGATGCTGATGCTGCAAAACACCCGACATTGCTGCCAGAATGTAACATCGCGACATTTCATCAGCCTTAATCCACCGTTTATAATACTCTTTCTCATCTTCAGGAGCATCAACAGCAGGCTGTTCAGGCTTGGGTTCATAAGTGCAAAACTTGTACTCCTCAGCAGTCAACACAATGTGTAACACCCCCAGATCCGGGGTCGGGGATCCGGGTCGTCACGAGTTCCATTTCCCTTAATAACACCCAATCTTAATAATTACTCAACTACTTTGTACTGTGACCCCACAATAAACACACACACCACACGTTATAGTCTCAGAGATGAACATCCAAAAATAACCACAAGTCATTTTATTCCACAATTATCTGCCAATACACCTTAAAAGGTTTTTCTGAATAAATTTACATTTCTTTGCCATTATTACAATTCATAAATATAAATAAATCTGGTCCATCAAAATAATAAAGCCTAGCCTATTGGTAGTTCCTACCTCAGCTACGGCGGCATCAATGCTTCTAGAAATCTACGGAACGTCTCCTAATCGCTTGCGAATCGGGAGTTTGGTTCTGTTCATCTTTTCTATCTGCTGTTGTGTGATGAAAGAAGAAAGCAAGGGTGAGCAGCAAGCCCACCAAAATAATATGTATAATGATTAACAATATATGAGCCTACTCATAATACTCATGAAAGTCTTGGTCAAAAGAAATGAACCAAGTCTGATATCTTAATGCGATGAAGTCGCAAAATATTCAGTATATATACATATATACTTCAAAATATTGGAAGTCCTCTTCCATGCATAATATACACAAAGTCCCAGTGTATAACTCTATATATAAAAAAAACATCGTTGCAAGGTGATCTCATATATCTAACCTTGTCTCAACGTTTTTCTGAAAATCTTTGTCATTCATAAGACAATTATTAATTAGATATAAGTTTAAAAGATGAGGTTACCAAATACCCCAATATACTTATATCTTTCCCAATACTACTTGAACTACCACCGTTCAAGTTATAATCAGTTTCAAGAGTTCATCACATAGATGAGACTACAAGACAAGATTTGAATAGATTCAATCTTTGAAATATTATTGAATGAAAAAGTTATGAGATACTTTATTTAGTCCCGATATATATATATCCACATATATATATCTCTAAACATTTCCTGGAACCTCTGTTATGTAAAGTATGAACAGAGTTTGAAACATCCAATGAATTTTGGAAAGGAAAAGAATTTTGGCATAAACCAGATATCTTGCTGATCAGGCAAAGATACCCATTAGTAACCTTTTCTACTAGTAGATGGACGAATTCCCCACTGGTCATCACCCTGGCCGCATTAGGACCTATGCTGGACTGCCACTCAGCCACTTATGCATTTGATGGACTCCCACTGAGCCACTTACACTATCATGGACGCCCACTGAGCCCATGTTGCTTATGCCGACTCAATAGATGGACTTACTTCCCGAACGTTGGGTAAGTAATCAATTCATTTACCAAAACTGCAACCTTGTTGCGAATATAAAATACACCACAGAGCCGGATCCCTCAGGTTTTAAGCGAGTATTTAAATCCCCTTAAAAAGGAAGATCTTAAATATAAAAATGAGTTTTGGGATCCGCTCTAACTTTTAAAAATCATTTTGAAGACTCGAAAACACTTTATAGAGTGTTTGGAGTAAAGCTGATTTAATGAAGTAAATCAGTCCCCAGAATATTTAGAAAATGACTGAATATTATTAATTAAATAATATTCCCATAAAGAATAATCTTTATAAAAATAATTAAAGTAGGAGTATTAAAATTTATACTTGAAACGAGTATTAAATAACCAAAGATATACTTATATGAAAGTATCATCTTCATTTAAATAATCGAAAATAAGTTTGATTATCGAGACATTATTCTTTAATAAAATACAGAATATATCTCAGCAAATAATCGGAGTCATAGATCCTCAAATGAATATTCAAATAATATTCATTAAATAATATAAACTGAGTCATAAGTCCTCGAATGAATATTCAAATAATATTCAAATAATAAAATAAAAGGAGTCATAAGTCCTCGAATGAATATTCGAAATAATATTCATTAATTAAAATAAAGTTTAAAGTTATCGAATAAACCTTATTCGATTAATAGTTTGGAAAACTATAACCATATATATATATAAATATATATATATATATATATATATATCCATATCCATATATATACAAAATCTACTCGGGATCCTCGACTCCCGGTTTTAGAAAATTTTTTCACCTTTGGGTCCCTACACTGAGGGTATATGCAAGATAGCGCTATCCTCTAGCATAGGTATTATCAACTGAACCAACAGATATATATTTCAAGAATATGAAACAGGCATGCATATATACCATATCACATGCTACAATATATCGCAAGAATTTACTAAATAACCAACATGCATCTATCGCAAGATAATGCATATACAAGTGTATACATCACAACAACAGTATAACGGATAGAATACTTGCCTGAGCGACTTGGGGTGATAAAAGGCTCGGGACGAGTCTGGTAACCTATAAACAACAAGTAAGTTGGAATTAAACCAAAATCACTTGTTAATCTATACTTTAACTAACTTAGACTCTAACGCTTGTTTTGCGCTCACTGATTTGCTTAAGTCACTCGGGTACCCTCGGCTCCACCATTTTTAATAATTTAACCTTTACGAGTTTTAAAGCGATTCCTTCGCGAGTGTCTTACCAACTGCCTAACACACTTACCATAAATGTTTCATACATTAATTAACCCTTTTTGGTCTTTAACCTATGTTTCAAAGTAAGGCGAGGGAAAAAGTTTCGTTCGCGAAACGCCGTTACTTGAAACGGTCGTTTCTCCTAAACCGTGCATCGGAATCGAACGAACTATATATCAAAACGAAGCTCGTAACATGAGATATCTAAACATGGCAGTGGTCATAATCTAGCAGGGGGTTCTCGGGTCCTAATGTTATGCACAAAAACAGTCTACAGAAAATCGGACGTTACGACGGCTATGTTTACGCGATTTCCCAAATTTTAAACCATTCAATACCAACCACAAATCAACCCCAAATCAATCATACAACAAACATCCATCCTCATCACATCATAACAACCCCAACCAATTCAATTTAATCATTTATACTTATGCCTAAGCTTAATTTAACCATACTTAAGTTCTTTTAATCAAAACCACAACATTTACCATTCCATTTCACTACCATTCAAAATCCCAAACTCTAAATCACAACAACAAGCTACAATATCATCCTACTAATCAAAATCATCTTATAATACATAGGGATCTAGGGTTTGGAAATGGTATACCTTCCTTGAAGTGGTGGGATGAGCTAGGAAGCCTTAAGAAGCTTTGAGAAGTCTTAGGAAAGCTTGGATCTTCAAGAAAAACAAGAAAACTTCAAGTTAAAAAACTTGAAAACACTATTCATAGTCTTCTTCTTTGATTAAATGAAGAAGATTGAGAAGGAATTGATGGCTTAAACTCATGGTATAGCCCTAACTAAGCATGAAGATGATTAGGGAATTTACTCACCAATTTAGGAAGCTAGGATCTTGAATTTTTGAAAATTCTTGCCTAATGAATAGTAAAAAGCCGAGAGCTTCAAGAACAAAGCCTTGGTTGCTTTTTTTTGATTTTTGATGAAAATGATTTTTGCTTGGCTTGGTTGCTTGGTTTTTGTGCTTGCTTTAGTCAATTACCTTCTTGCCCTTGAATTTGTGTGGTTACAAAGCCACCACACCTCCTTCCTTCCCATGTCATGCTTATGTCACCTTGCACATGTCATAATGCTCCCACTTGTCCACACCTTGTGGTTTGATGATGTCACAGTCCCTGGCTTCTTGTACAAGCTTGTCTCTTGGTCACTTATTTGTTTTACGGTTCTCTTATCTTTCGTTCTCGTTTATCGTTTGAGGGATCATACCCGAGATCTTATTACTTAGGTTCCCTTAACCTCTCTCAATATATTGTATTCCTTCTATGATCCTCTCCTATAATCCTTTAATTTAAATCCTTTTTATCCTGTTACCTTATACTCAATTCTCTCCGTATCTTGTGGATTTCTGGGAAAAATCAATGTGTTCGGAATTGGATTCTGACGATCTTTACATACACTTATATACCACATAGAGTACTAATAATATCCCATAAGATCAATAACAGAACCCCTACATAGCGTGGCATGAAAAGTTTTCTCGTTCAGCAAAAACACTATTCATAAGGGTTTCAAAATTTCTCAAAAATTGGGGTTATTACAGTCTCCCCTCCTTAAAAGGATTCCGTCCCGGAATCAGATAGAAAACAAATGGGGATACTTTCTTAGCATTACACTTTCTAACTCTCGAGTCAATTTTCCCACATTGTGGTTCTACCATCAAACTCTTACTAGTTTGATAACCCTTCTCCTAAGCACTCGTTTCTTTTCACTCTATAACCCTTCCTGGTTGCTCCATATAGGTTACGTCGGGTTGCATATCTATGCGCTCATATGCCTCTATTTATCTGGCATCTGAATTACACTTCCTTAACATTGATACGTGAAACGCGTTATGACTCGCTACATGTTCTGGGTTAGGGCTATCTCATGTGCTAACTTCCCAAACGTCTTAATATATCCAAGGGTCCAACAAATTGTAGACTTAGCTTTCCTTTCTTTCCGAACCTCATCAATCCTTCCCAAGGGATACCTATAACATTACTAGGTCCCCTATTTCATACTCTTTATCCTTTCGTGTCAAATCAACATACTTATCATGTCCATCTTGGGCTACTACCAGCCGTCCTCTGATTAGATCTATCATATCCTTGGTCCTTTGGACTACTGCGGGTCCGAGCATCTTGCGCTCTACAACTTCATCCTAACATAAGGGAGATCGACATTATCTTCCCTCAAGGATCTCATAAGGCGACATCTCGATAATGACATATGATCTATTGTAGTAAGACAACTCAATCCGAATTAAGTGATCATTCCAAATTCTTTCAAGTCTATTGCACAGACTCTCATTATAGCTTTTATCATTAGAACTTTTGCTTCTAAATACCCATTCTTTTCCAGTTCGTAATCGCTACTACCTTCCGTTCCTAATATTATACGGGTTATACTTTTGCTCGTTAGCGTTCTATAACCTTTTAATAACCACGTCAACCTTAGTATCACGAATGTGCTTCCATTCTGAATACCACCATAACTTTACTACTCCTTTTTCAGATGTTTCTATTTCCCAAAGTTTGATCAATCATATAGAAGTAAAGGAATTTGTTGAGAGATCACTATGATCATGAACATTTGTTATATCGCATAGTTAGTACAGAAGGTGGCCAGCCTTTAGTACTTGACAAACAATTAAATAATAGATGGTATCCTACTAGGCTTCTATCACACAGATAGATAGTCATTCGGCAATACCTCCCCTTTCTGGAAGGGTTGTTCTTCTCAGCTTACATGAAATGAAAAGAAGAGAAAAGAACGAATTGAAGAGAATTGTATATATGAAAAAAAATATACTTCCACAAAATATCTGGCTTGGAACCTACCTCTGAACTATAGAGGTTTGTCATAGGAGAACGAAACATATGAGTATTTATATCAACATCAAGTATTATAGCATCGTATTTCACATGCCTAAATATTTGCTATTCCGTCCATCATTCTATGGACCCATGCTCTTCCTCGAGCTTATACACAATCACCTTTGAAACTCCCTCGATTTCGAAAATCGAACCTGGGATCTCATTCTAGACATCATCGTTACTAGAATTCTATGCTTGCACCGCAACCTTCCTCGTATAATAATACGACTCTCTATTGATAAGAAAGAATAATTATTCACTAGGTAGATACTCTACTTAATTAGTCTATCAATGATAACTTATACACTACCACGACCCGATTAGTGGTACTCAATCTCAACACCCATTCCAATACAACTCTCATGGTTGTAATCAGCCCACTACTCGCAGAATCATTGCTGCCTTACTATGGTCCACCACTGACCCACTGTAGTCATTCATTTTCCATGAAGTCTTAATAGCTAACCATACGGAGTCCATACATGTCGTATCAAATCCTTCTAAGGAGGTAACATAATCACCATTCATAATTCATGGAGTACACTCCTGATTCTGACATACATACATGACATGAAGCAGATAAAATTGCAGAAGAGTTTTAATCAAAGCAACGATAGCAGGTTAATACCATTCTTAATCATATGCCTTAAATAGAAGACTTACTCAAAGGTTCGTTTAGTCCTTTTGAAACATGGTCCAGGCTCATTCTCAAGATAGTATCTTCTGAGATAGATAGCCCGCTCATGGCGATTACACGAATTAAACCTTTACTAACTACTATTACGGTTGGGTATTGCACAGTCATCAGAAGGAATGTCAATCTTCCAAACCATAATACAACCTTTACAGTTTTAACCATCATCACTGTATTCCTCTGGCACAAGCGCCTATAATTATCCACTTACCTTTAAAGTGTCGGCCACCTCTTTGGCCTTTCCTGATAGTAAAATTTCCTTACAGTCAATGTCATTTTAACCACCTCCAAATAAATTTTCTACCTTATTTCCGATCACTGCTTGAGTGAAGATGTTTTCCTTAAAATCAGATGGGAAAAAAAATATCACCATTTTTCCATAAGTTATTGCCTCAATCTTTAGAGGTTAATCACTGTCACGACTGACTCTCAATCATACTTAGAACATCTTTTATCTTAGGTCCTAATTGCCCTGAACAATTTCGACCTTTACTGGTTCGATCCATACTTTCTCGTGGTTTAACACGTGCCCCACTTGGCATCATTATAATTATGTCATATTTCCTTTATTAACATTTTTATTCTTGAGAATTTCGAATATTTCCTTTCTCCTTGTAAAACCTCTAAGGTTATCCTTCAATCGTTCCTCCTGTATTCCCTATATACAGGGCATATCAAAATACCATTTACTAATACTAGAACCATTGTCTATATACTTCTGAAAAATTTCTCCACTGATCCTTAAAGGTTATTATTACCTTAATCCTTTCCAATTCATACTGTCAAAACTCATACTATCCCTATTAAGGGTGAAATGCCAACCTTTATGCATTCCCCTAGGATTCGTTTTAAGTTACCGATATTCTATCCTTAATTCCACCTTTAAAAATGTACAAGCATCCTTCCATGGATAAATAAAGTCATATATCCCTGATAAGGGTATCTTATTCAATCATTTCCACCTCGATAGTCTATACCGAATTTCACAATAGCATCCTTATTCAAGTTAAGGTCAATCCACATGGCCTCCAAAAGATAAAAATGGTTATCCGCTTTTCTTTCCTGATTTGGTAATGATCACATGGATGATCTGGAAGATATTGGTCATGTTCAATGTGAACTTCTTCTTAATAAATCCTTATTTACTTTTGTTGTTTATCTCAACAGTCATCTCAATGTTGGGATATCTTTCATACCTGGCGTCTCCCTTCCTGGGTATCAAGCCACCGGTCTTACACTTCACATTCTTGAAGGTCACTTCCTTCATCCAATTTTCTTAATTTCTTACTTTCTTGTCTCCTCAGTCTATTCGCGTCTCATTATTTATCCTTCGAACTATCTCAAGGTTTCTTCGAATCCTCCCAACTTACAGGGGATAATATATATGTATCTCTTATACCTTCAACCATCAATTTATCTCATGGTATATCACCCTCATCCTGACGATTACATACTTTTCTATGTCTATTGCTACGAGTCTTTAGGGTTTCCTCATACCCAACTCCCTTATCATTCCTCAAAACTCTATTGCCTTTATATTCCTTTCCACTTCAGTTTCTTTTTATTTTCCTTTCTCTTATCATTATTTCATGGACCAACACAACATAAACATTGATTTCATACATCCCGTCATTCTGGATTCGTGTCCTCAAAACGAATCTTGATAACTTTTACAACTTAGATTCATAATTCATCATACTCGTCTGCCTTTGTTCTGTCTCTAAAGCTTTTACACTATCTCCATAACCTTGGGAAGTACTTTCCTAAAACAATTGACTGAACTTAAATCAGTTGATTATAACCTCTGGCTCCGTGCCTTTCTTGGTCTTTCACCAGCGGGTGGCCTCTCTCTTAGGAGGGTAAGTGACATAAACAGTCCTTTGTGGTTCGTCAATCATTTAGAATCTCAAATGATTCCTCTATTTCCTTTATCCAGGCTCTTACCTCGGCTGGGTCAGCTTGTTCCATGGAACTCTGAGAGCTTAGCGACTTAAAGGTCCTGAAAGAATTTCTCACCGTACTGTCTCCTCAGGGTGGTGGTTGGGGATAATAGTCTAAGTTCTCTTTAGACAGGTCCATGAATTGCCGTATAGGGGTACCATCTCGGGTCTCCTTTCCTTACTCGACTTTTTGTTTCCTTAGTATGAAATGTTTCATCCTACTCCCCATAATTGGGGTCATTTTTTAATTTAAAATCCTCATTTTCCACTCCATTATGTCATGGGTTCCTTCTATCTTGATGGCGACCTCCCTGACTATCACGTTCAGGGTTTGCTCTAAATCTTATTCCTCAAACTAGCTTTCATCTAAGATCTCATCTTTAAGCTCTTGAACATTTGGAACCCAAATTCTGTAGGAATACCTCATTATTCCCTTCTTATCTTTCTCGGTATTAACCTCTTATCTATTTGTTGGCTCTCTGCCTTCATTCATAACTTTTTCTGGCACAATATGATCTTTTCCAATAATTCGGGCTGTATTGCTATCTCAAACAGCTTTTCGGTACCGGCTTCGGTTACCTTCACTACTATTTCCATTTTCTCAAAATCTCTTATAAACTCTCCAAAAGACATTATCATCTTGAGTCTCTCCTTTTTACTAAGGGCATCAGCCACCATATTGGCTTTCCCCGAATGATAAAGAATCTCCCAATCATAATTCTTGATTAGCTCTAACCGCCTCCTCTGGCGTATGTTGAGCTCTCTCTACGGGAAAATGTACTAGAGCACTTATGGCTTAGGTAATTCTCGCACTTCTCTCCATACAAGTAGTGCCTCCAATCTTTAGGGTAAACTATTGCCACGAGCCTAAGCTCATGAGCGGGGATATCGAATTTCATACTACCTTAATTGTCTTGACATGTACGCGATTACCTTACCGTGCTGCATAAGCACGCACCCTAAGCCCTTGTACGAAGCGTCACTACACTTCACAAAATCTCCTTTTCCATCCGGCAACGCCAGCATAGGGGCCGTCACCAACCTTTGCTTCAGTTCTTGAAAGCTGTTCTCGCATTTTTCTGTCCATTCGAACTTCTCAGTCTTACGAGTAAGCCACGTTAAAGGGGGCTACTATCTTTACAAACTTGAACGAACCTCCGGTAGTGATCGACCAATCCTACCTCTGGTAGTCGACCTACTTATGGTCATCAATTCATCAGTGGTCCTTTATTCATTCTTGTCAGGATCCTCCATGGGATCCTCCTCAGCAACTATCCCTTCTAGGACAACATCCTCAACCGCTATATCCTCAACATCAACATTATCCGGTCCTGCATTAGGACGCTCCATCGGATCCACAATCTAATCTCCAATAAGTAATAAAACATCATCGCGTTGTTGCTCCTCAACCTCAGGGTTCGGAGACCCGCTACCATATACGATAATGAACTACGCTTCTATCACGATATTTATAAGGGTTCCCATAAGGGTTTTAACTGTCGGTGCTACGTTAGGTAGCCCGACTATGAACTTGGCAAGAGTTCTTATTATCTTAGTTAACTTATTATCTTAACGTCCCATCATCTCTGAGCTTTATAACGCTTAGCTCTGATACCATTTCTGTAACACCCCCAGATCCGGGGTCGGGGATCCGGGTCGTCACGAGTTCCATTTCCCTTAATAACACCCAATCTTAATAATTACTCAACTACTTTGTACTGTGACCCCACAATAAACACACACACCACACGTTATAGTCTCAGAGATGAACATCCAAAAATAACCACAAGTCATTTTATTCCACAATTATCTGCCAATACACCTTAAAAGGTTTTTCTGAATAAATTTACATTTCTTTGCCATTATTACAATTCATAAATATAAATAAATCTGGTCCATCAAAATAATAAAGCCTAGCCTATTGGTAGTTCCTACCTCAGCTACGGCGGCATCAATGCTTCTAGAAATCTGCGGAACGTCTCCTAATCGCTTGCGAATCGGGAGTTTGGTTCTGTTCATCTTTTCTATCTGTTGTTGTGTGATGAAAGAAGAAAGCAAAGGTGAGCAGCAAGCCCACCAAAATAATATGTATAATGATTAACAATATATGAGCCTACTCATAATACTCATGAAAGTCTTGGTCAAAAGAAATGAACCAAGTTTGATATCTTAATGCGATGAAGTCGCAAAATATTCAGTATATATACATATATACTTCAAAATATTGGAAGTCCTCTTCCATGCATAATATACACAAAGTCCCAGTGTATAACTGTATATATAAAAAAAACATCGTTGCAAGGTGATCTCATATATCTAACCTTGTCTCAACGTTTTTCTGAAAATCTTTGTCATTCATAAGACAATTATTAATTAGATATAAGTTTAAAAGATGAGGTTACCAAATACCCCAATATACTTATATCTTTCCCAATACTACTTGAACTACCACCGTTCAAGTTATAATCAGTTTCAAGAGTTCATCACATAGATGAGACTACAAGACAAGATTTGAATAGATTCAATCTTTGAAATATTATTGAATGAAAAAGTTATGAGATACTTTATTTAGTCCCGATATATATATATCCACATATATATATATCTCTAAACATTTCCTGGAACCTCTGTTATGTAAAGTATGAACAGAGTTTGAAACATCCAATGAATTTTGGAAAGGAAAATAATTTTGGCATAAACCAGATATCTTGCTGATCAGGCAAAGATACCCATTAGTAACCTTTTCTACTAGTAGATGGACGAATTCCCCACTGGTCATCACCCTGGCCGCATTAGGACCTATGCTGGACTGCCACTCAGCCACTTATGCATTTGATGGACTCCCACTGAGCCACTTACACTATCATGGACGCCCACTGAGCCCATGTTGCTTATGCCGACTCAATAGATGGACTTACTTCCCGAACGTTGGGTAAGTAATCAATTCATTTACCAAAACTGCAACCTTGTTGCGAATATAAAATACACCACAGAGCCGGATCCCTCAGGTTTTAAGCGAGTATTTAAATCCCCTTAAAAAGGAACATCTTAAATATAAAAATTAGTTTTGGGATCCGCTCTAACTTTTAAAAATCATTTTGAAGACTCGAAAACACTTTATAGAGTGTTTGGAGTAAAGCTGATTTAATGAAGTAAATCAGTCCCCAGAATATTTAGAAAATGACTGAATATTATTAATTAAATAATATTCCCATAAAGAATAATCTTTATAAAAATAATTGAAGTAGGAGTATTAAAATTTATACTTGAAACGAGTATTAAATAACCAAAGATATACTTATATGAAAGTATCATCTTCATTTGAATAATCGAAAATAAGTTTGATTATCGAGACATTATTCTTTAATAAAATACAGAATATATCTCAGCAAATAATCGGAGTCATAGATCCTCAAATGAATATTCAAATAATATTCATTAAATAATATAAACTGAGTCATAAGTCCTCTAATGAATATTCAAATAATATTCAAATAATAAAATAAAAGGAGTCATAAGTCCTCGAATGAATATTCGAAATAATATTCATTAATTAAAATAAAGTTTAAAGTTATCGAATAAACCTTATTCGATTAATAGTTTGGAAAACTATAACCATATATATATAAATATATATATATATATATATCCATATCCATATATATACAAAATCTACTCGGGATCCTCGACTCCCGGTTTTAGAAAATTTTTTCACCTTTGGGTCCCTACACTGAGGGTATATGCAAGATACCGCTATCCTCTAGCATAGGTATTATCAACTGAACCAACAGATATATATTTCAAGAATATGAAACAGGCATGCATATATACCATATCACATGCTACAATATATCGCAAGAATTTGCTAAATAACCAACATGCATCTATCGCAAGATAATGCATATACAAGTGTATACATCACAACAACAGTATAACGGATAGAATACTTGCCTGAGCGACTTGGGGTGATAAAAGGCTCGGGACGAGTCTGGTAACCTATAAACAACAAGTAAGTTGGAATTAAACCAAAATCACTTGTTAATCTATACTTTAACTAACTTAGACTCTAACGCTTGTTTTGCGCTCACTGATTTGCTTAAGTCACTCGGGTACCCTCGGCTCCACCATTTTTAATAATTTAACCTTTACGAGTTTTAAAGCGATTCCTTCGCGAGTGTCTTACCAACTGCCTAACACACTTACCATAAATGTTTCATACATTAATTAACCCTTTTTGGTCTTTAACCTATGTTTCAAAGTAAGGCGAGGGAAAAAGTTTCGTTCGCGAAACGCCGTTACTTGAAACGGTCGTTTCTCCTAAACCGTGCATCGGAATCGAACGAACTATATATCAAAACGAAGCTCGTAACATGAGCTATCTAAACATGGCAGTGGTCATAATCTAGAAGGGGGTTCTCGGGTCCTAATGTTATGCACAAAAATAGTCTACAGAAAATCGGACGTTACGACGGCTATGTTTACGCGATTTCCCAAATTTTAAACCATTCAATACCAACCACAAATCAACCCCAAATCAATCATACAACCAACATCCATCCTCATCACATCATAACAACCCCAACCAATTCAATTTAATCATTTATACTTATGCCTAAGCTTAATTTAACCATACTTAAGTTCTTTTAATCAAAACCACAACATTTACCATTCCATTTCACTACCATTCCAAATCCCAAACTCTAAATCACAACAACAAGCTACAATATCATCCTACTAATCAAAATCATCTTATAATACATAGGGATCTAGGGTTTGGAAATGGTATACCTTCCTTGAAGTGGTGGGATGAGCTAGGAAGCCTTAAGAAGCTTTGAGAAGTCTTAGGAAAGCTTGGATCTTCAAGAAAAACAAGAAAACTTCAAGTTAAAAAACTTGAAAACACTATTCATAGTCTTCTTCTTTGATTAAATGAAGAAGATTGAGAAGGAATTGATGGCTTAAACTCATGGTATAGCCCTAACTAAGCATGAAGATGATTAGGGAATTTACTCACCAATTTAGGAAGCTTGGATCTTGAATTTTTGAAAATTCTTGCCTAATGAATAGTAAAAAGCCGATAGCTTCAAGAACAAAGCCTTGGTTGCTTTTTTTTGATTTTTGATGAAAATGATTTTTGCTTGGCTTGGTTGCTTGGTTTTTGTGCTTGCTTTAGTCAATTACCTTCTTGCCCTTGAATTTGTGTGGTTACAAAGCCACCACACCTCCTTCCTTCCCATGTCATGCTTATATCACCTTGAACATGTCATAATGCTCCCACTTGTCCACACCTTGTGGTTTGATGATGTCACAGTCCCTGGCTTCTTGTACAAGCTTGTCTCTTGGTCACTTATTTGTTTTACGGTTCGCTTATCTTTCGTTCTCGTTTATCGTTTGAGGGATCATACCCGGGATCTTATTACTTAGGTTCCCTTAACCTTTCTCAATATGTTGTATTCCTTATATGATCCTCTCCTATAATCCTTTAATTTAAATCCTTTTTATCCTGTTACCTTATACTCAATTCTCACCGTATCTTGTGGATTTCCGGGAAAAATCAAAGTGTTCGGAATTGGATTCTGACGATCTTTACATACACTTATATACCACATAGAGTACTAATAATATCCCATAAGATCAATAACAGAACCCCTACATAGCGTGGCATGAAAAGTTTTCTCGTTCAGCAAAAACACTATTCATAAGGGTTTCAAAATTTCTCAAAAATTGGGGTTATTACACAATGTCCAAATTTCGTTTCCATTCAATATAGTTAGGTCCGGTAAGTTTGTTATCCTTAAGTATGGTGAATAGTGGATTAAAACCCATTTTATCCTGAGAATCATGCATAAAAACATCACATAAATAAGGGTGCATTAATTATTAAGATCTATTGATTCCTCTAACAATTATTAAAATTTAATGCACTAACATATAAACACCATAAGCTTCTGGTACGCCACGATGTGTGACATGTATACCACCTAATTTTGCTTAAATGTTACTTCGGTCCTATTACTAAACAATATGCCACGTTGGGGTGGACTATATTATTTTTCATAGCTAAGTGTATACCATCATCAAATCTTAAATTATTCGAAATCTATGGAACTTGGTACGCCACGATGGGTGGCGTGTATACCTTCCAATATTCGTAATTTTGCCTTGAATAGAATACTTCAATTCAATATTCATCAATGGTTTGATTTCCAGGTAGTGGAGGAGTCACATCGGTCTCGCTTAAAACCCACAGCCTTACAAGTTCGATGAACCCGTTTTTGACAAAATCGCCCCAAATCAGAAATAAAGAAAATTCGTATTTATTCCTTTCAAAATTTATTAATTTAAGAAGTTTGTTCTAGTAATTTCTAGAACATTCTAGACACCGTAAATTACATGCAACGATGGGTGACGTGTATATAATTTATATTCGTCTTTATGTTAAATTACCTACAACCAATAATGGAGACCATGAGATTTAATTTCATATTAATTCCCTCTCCCACTTAGAATTTTTTTATTAAAATTGAGGAATTTTAAAATTAAATGGGGCCCTATATTGTTATAATTATGTCTAATCATGCATTCAAAATACACACATAATTTTAGCAACATATAACATTTAATTAAAGCAATAAATAAAATTTATGTCCATGTCGTCCTAATTAAGTTAAACATGCAATTTTAAAAGAATTACACACATAATTAACGACACACATAATCAATAAATTAAAGCAATAATTAAAATTTAATGGAAAAAATTAAAATAAATTTTCCACTATTATGGCCCTTGAAAAAAAAAATCCAGCTCTAAAAAAAAACTACCCAAACGCGCCCCGACGCCCCCAGCAGCCCCAGCAGCCACAGCAGCCCCCGCAGCCCCCACAGCCCCAGCAGCCCCAGCAGCCACAGCAGCCCCAGCAGTCCCAGCTGTCGCAGCAGCCGCAGCAGCCCCAGCAGCCCCAACAGTCCCAGCTGCCGCAGCGGCCCCAGCAGCCCCAGCGGCCGTAGCGGCCGCAGCGCGCGCGCCTGTTGCTTTTGTGTGAGTTTTGTTTTGATTTTGTTCGATCCAAACATCAACAGCAGCCCCGTGTAATCGCACAGCGGAATAAAAAATTACCGGAATTGATTTCTGATCGCACATAACTTGTACAAAATATCCGGAACAATTACAAAAAAAATACATCTAATACAAAACTAATTTTGTAAAATCTATTCTAACACGATCAACCCTCGTGTAAATTACAACCACGATTAAACCATGTGGAAACCAAAACAAAAATTAACCACGATTAAACCACGTGGGATCCAAACACATAATTAAAATATACATGGCCATAATAGTGGATTAACAACCTGCATCAAAACCAATACAAGGAAAACACTATATACACGCATATTTAATTAGGACGACATGGACATTATATTATAAAACGTAGAACCCATTACCAGGCTCTGATACCAATTGTTGGGAACCACGGACTTAGGGTGTTACTACGTTTTATGATAAAGATTACGAAAAGAGGATTACCTTGTTAATGGTTGATTCCACGCTCTTCTATTGTATTCCCAAATTCTCTTGAGCGAAGTGTGGCCTCCGTCTTCTCAAGTTATCCTCTCTTCTTGCTCCTTGGTGGCTACAATATGTTTTCACACACTCCCAAGCAAGAAGAGAATATGAATATATATAGGCTACAATAGGGACCATGGATAATTAGGTTGGGCCTTCTAATTATATCTTGAGCCTAGCCCAATGTAATTAAATATTAATTCAATCCACTAAAAAATTAATATTTGCACTACTTTTCCTCATACCGTAATTTAATTAATTCGGTTCCAATATTATTTGCTTATTAAATTCCCCATGTTTAAAATATCATATGTCCATTAATTAAATAAATTACTGATAATTTATTTAATTAATATCTTTTATCCTTGATCATCCACTCAACCTTTATTTAATTATGCCAGAATAAATTCCACCTGCAGGGTTTCACATAATTAAATCTTTTTGAGCTTTGAAGGGGACATCATTAACCCGAATATTATCAGGACATGGATTCCTTCAATAAATAATATCCACCATGTATATAATTCCATCACCCAAAATAAAATGATATAATTCAAAAGAATTATTTCATATATAAATCAAAGCATGTAAATAATATACACGTGTCAATTACTATTTCCGGATTAAGAACCTAAGCATTAATAATAACATAGAATCTTAGTTCTCCTTCTTAATCAGTATTAAGGGAACAATTCTAAATTTGATCATGTTCAATATACACAAAGTATACTAGTATTATTTTTTAGTCAATATAAACTAATCTAAATAATACTACAGCCATACCAGTGGATTGTCCAACACCACCTGTGCTGTGAACCTTATTATATTATATAACCGTATTTAACAATCTAATATTCTGTATCCCATTTGATACTAGATTGTTCACAATATATAATATTAGACAACTTGTAAACATTCAAATGATTCTCAAATAAACTGGCCAGAAATAAATGTACATACTTCAAATAAATATTTTCAGTATACACAAACAATATCTTTACAGGAACAACTGTTTCTGCCCCATATGCTAACATGAAAGGAGTTGCTCCAGTCGTGACTCTACAAGTAGTCCTATAGGCCCATAGTATTGGGAGTATTTCATCCACCCAGTTATTCTTCGACTTTTCGATCCTCTTCTTTAGTCCATCCAGGATTATTCGATTCGCCACTTCCGCTTGCCCATTGGCTTGCGGGTGAGCCACAGAGGTGAATCGTAACTCAATTTCATTCTCATTACAATACTTCTTGAATTCCTCATTGTTGAATTGTGTTCCATTGTCAGTGACTAGGATGCGGGGAATTCCATACCGGCACATGATATTTTCCCACAGGAATTGTGCAACCTGCTTAGTTGTGATTTTGGCCAAAGGTTTGGCTTCAATACACTTAGTAAAATAATCAATGGCTACAATCAGGAACTTCCTTTGTGCCGTGGCCATGGGGAAAGGCCCAAGTATATCCATTCCCGACATAGCAAAGGGGATCGGCGAGTTGATGGAGGTCAAAATCTCGGGGGGTTGTCTAACGACTGGTGCGTGCTTCTGATAGCGGTAACACTTTTTCACATATTCTTTGGCATCAACCATCATTTTTGGCCAATAGAAGCCTAAACGGATTATCTTATGAGCTAAGGCCCTGCCCCCCAAGTGTTGCCCACAGATACCTTCATGTACTTCTTCAAGAGCCAAGCGTACCTCATCAGGCCTGAGACACCTTAAGTAAGGAACCACAAAAGATCTTTTGTACAGAATCCCATCTATCAAAGAGTATCTTAGTGCTCGAACAACCAATTTTCGTGCTTCAGTAGCATCGTTCGGCAACCAACCAGTTTGAATATGAGTCTTAATGGGATCTATCCATGACGTCCCCAGACCTATAGGAGCTACAAGCTTAACATCAATGCTCCGTGTCTTTAGAACGCGGAAGTAGACACTTCCTAAACTTTCCTCTATCTCTAATAAAGCAAACTTTGATAATGCATCTGCCTTAGCATTTTCCTCCCTCGAAATGTGCTCAGTATGGCATTCATCAAATTGGGTCATCATAGCCCTTACTAGGCGAACATATTTAGCCATCGTATCATCCCTTGCCTCAAACTCTCCCTTTACCTGGGATATGACCAACTTCGAGTCTCCACAGACTTTTAAGTTCTTGACTCTAAGTGTCCCTGCTAAGCCAAGACCAGCTACCAGAGCTTCATATTCTGCCTCATTGTTTGTGGTCGGGAAGTCTAACTTCATGGCATACTCAATTAAGAACCCATTAGGTCTTTGTAAAACTAAACCTGCTCCACTTGAATTTGTTTTTGATGCTCCATCAAAATAGAGAACCCAGTATTCTTTCTCCTTATCAACCTCTTCTTTGTCCTCCTTATCAACTTCCTTGTCTTGAGGTATGGTATCTTCCTGCCCCCCGACTTCTTGGTTGGGTATGGTACATTCCACCACGAAGTCAGCCAATGCCTGGGCTTTTATCGCCGTTTGTGGCCTATACTTGATGTTAAATTCTCCCAACTCTATTGCCCACTTAATCAGCCTCCCACTAGCCTTGGGACTATGAATGATATTTCTTAGGGGTTGATTTGTTAGCACCTCAATCTTGTGAGCCTGGAAGTAAGGACGCAACTTTCTCGAAGCCATTACCAAGGCTAAAGCAAACTTCTCAATAGTTGATAATTCAACTCAGCTCCATGCAAAATTTTACTGACATAGTACACGGGTTTCTGGATTTTCAGTTCCTCCTTAACCAATACAGCGCTCAAGGCATTCTCTGAAACGGCCAAGTATAAGTATAAAACTTCATTGGCCAACAACGGGGCCTGAGCCATATATTTCTTTAATTCCTCAAATGCCTTCTGGCTTTCCTCACTCCATTAAAAATCTTTGACTTTCTTTAAGGACTTGAAGAACGACAAACACTTATCCCCTGACTTGGAGATGAATGTCCCAGCGCAATAACCCTTCCTGTGAGCTTCTGAACATCTTTGATAGTTTTTGGTGGTTCCATGTCCAGGATTTCCTTTATTTTATCGGGATTGGCCTCGATTCCTCTCTTGGAGACCATTAATCCTAAAAACTTTCCAGACCCTACTCTGAAAGCACACTTCGTGGGATTTAACATCATCTTATGATATCTCAGGACCTCAAACGCTTCCCTCAAATGGGTTATATGGTCAGTCTTTACTAGACTCTTGACTAACATGTCATCAACATAGACTTCCATGGTCTTGCCAATAAGATCCTTAAAAATTTTATTTACCAACCTTTGATAGGTGGCTCCTGCATTTTTGAGACCAAGTGCCATAACAAGATAACAATAAACACCAAAGTCATTGATAAATGATACCTTTGAAATGTCATCCGTGTGCATCTTGATCTGATTGTATCCACTAAACCCATCCATAAAGCTCAACATCTCATGCCCAACAGTGGCATCTATTAAAGTATCGATCCTTGGTAACGGAAAACAGTCCTTAGGACATGCATCATTCAGATCAGTGAAGTCCACACACATCCTCCATTTTCTATTGGCCTTCTTTACCATTACAGGGTTTGCTAACCATTTCGGAAATTAAATCTCCTCAATAAAACCAGCCTCTAAGAGCTTCTCTACTTCCTATTTTATAGCTTCTTGCCTCTCTGGAGCAAAACTTCTTTTCTTTTGCTTTATTGTCTTCCGATTTGGGTCCACATTCAGCTTGTGAGTAATCAGTTCCGGGTCTATGCCTGGCATATCAGCTGCTGACCATGCAAATACGTCACTATTTTCTTGCAAAAATTTCACCAACTTCCTTCTAAGGGGCTCCTCGAGCGTGGCTCCAATAAAAGTCACCTTCTCAGGATCTTCGGGGGCTAAAGGAATTGAAACCAAGTCTTCTGCTGGATTTCCTCTTTTCTCGTCATTCTCTCGGATATCCAGATCTTCAATATGAAGAACCTGCCCCCAACTCCATTTACCCTCAAAGAGGCCACATAACAACTTCTAGCCATTTTTTGATCTCCTCTCTCTTCTCCGATCCCATCCCGGGTTGGAAACTTCATAACTGAATGGTAGGAAGAAGGGACTGCCTTGAAGGCGTGTATCCCTGTTCTTTCCATGATAGCGTTGTAAGTCGAACTAGCCTTCACCACTACAAAGTCCAATATTTGAGTTGCTTGCCTTGGTTCCTGTCCTATGGTTGTTGGCAACTTGATTAATCCTTCTACGGGGAACTCCACTCCCGCAAATCCATATATTGGCATGTCGGTTGAGGTCAATTGGGAGTCGTTATATCCCATCCTTAAAAAGGTGTTATAGAGCAAGATATCCACTGAAGCACCATTATCCACAAGGACCCTTCTCACCGGGCTGTTCCCTATTATCGGGGTTATGACCAACGGGTCGTCATGGGTAAATTTCACACCCTCCAGATTAGAATCATCAAAAGACATTGTTACTCCTGTTCTAGCCCTCTTCGGGGCTTCCCCAACAATATGCATAACTTCTCGAGCATACGCTTTCCTGGAGTTCTTGGATAACCCAGCAGCAGTTGGTCCTCCAAAAATTATGTTTATCACAGGCCCTCGGGGTCGCGGTCCTCCGAAGATTATATTTATCACCGGTCCCCTAGGTTGGGGATTTCTCCCTAGATCTTCTTGATCTCTTCTTCGATCGTCAAAGTTTTTTCTCACGATGTTGCTCCTGTCTCCTCCATCTCCAATGTACTTATTCAGTCTCCCTTTTCTAATAAGGAACTCAATTTCATCTTTCAGTTGCCTACACTCATCGGTGTCATGACCAACATCCTTGTGAAATCTACAATACTTGCTCTTATCTAACTTGGCAGGATCGGCCTTCAAGGGCTTAGGCCAGCGAATATCTAGATCTTTCTTGATTTCCATTAAAATCTGGCTCCTTGGAGCATTCAACTTAGCATACTCAGTAAATTTTTGTCCAGGTCCTCCTCTCTTGGGAGTTGAGTCAGGATTCTGCTCAGTTCTAGGATACTTGTCCTTAGCGATGTATTCCAGATCGGTCTTCCGCTTCTTGCCTCCATCGGGCTCCTTGCTCACAAATGTCTTCCTCATACTCTCTTCCACCTTGATATACTTCCCTACCCTATCTTGGAGCTTCAGCATGCTTTCAGGGGGGGCGTTTGGCCAAGGACATCTTGAAAAACTCATCCCTAGTTCCCTGTTGCAGTGCTATCATGGCTACCTTGTCATCAAGGTCCGGGACTTTTAAAGCTTCCTTTGTGAAACGATTCAGGTAGTCTCTTAAGGTCCGGGTTTTAATTCCAAAAAATATTTAAAAATTCATATTAAATATCTAAAAAATCATTTTAACACTGAATCTTCTTTGAAAAAGTATTTTAATCGAATATCTTATGTGTTATGTGCTATACATGATTTGATTGATGTGTTATATGCGTATATGTGTATTGTTTGACTGTTTTAATCGTAACTTTCAATCCGAAAATCGGATTTGGGTGAAACGAAGGGTAGATAGAAGCTTATAATGAATAGAATCAAGTGAAAATAAGTATTGATAGACACTTATGATATCTGAGCAGAAGAAGCAAGGCGTAGGAAAGGAAAACAAGTAGTCGTTGAATAAGAGTTAGTGATCGAAAGTCGGTGAAGAGTTAGCGAGACAAGATAAGGCAAGTATTTCCGAACCTTCTTGATATATTATGAGTCATTAAATAGTTCTGTTTTATATTGTAAGTGCTTTGAAGCACGTAACCCTAAACCCTGATTCAAGTTATTGATCTTTGAGCCGTAAGTCTTATTCTTTGTAAACCATTGATTGTTGAATACCCAGATACGAACCACAGATTTACGATACTACTCCACAAATACATACAAACTAAATACCGATCACTGAACCGGAATTATTTGACACTCAAACCTTCATACTGTTATGGATCAAAAACTAAAGATGCCTACGTACCTTGCTGATTGCTAAGGATAAAGTCAAAAAACATAGTTCTGATTTGTGGGGTGAGACCCCTTATATAGATGTTGGGAGTCCTTGAATTGGACTTGGGTTAGGAGACTTGGTGGGCAAGTCTCAGAGTTAGAATGGACTTTGGAGTCCTAAGTAGTAGGAAACTGATTCCTTATCCTTCTAGGTCCCTTGGAGACTAATCTACAAGGATTTATGTCCTTATTGGGACTCTTCTTTATAGCTGATTTTTTCCTTATTAAATAATTATGAAATTAATTAATATTCAGGGTTTTGGGCCTTCTTTGTTCCATCAGGCCTGATCTGGTCCATCAGGCCTGATCAATGTGTTAACCTATTTGGTTTGAATGTCATACATCTTTTTATTGGGACTTGTAGCCCAAATCATGTGTAATCAATGCAATATTTAATTACGTAATCAGGATTTATTTATCCCCTATCACATACCTTGTACATTAAAAGACTAATCCTTATAACCTCAAGACTTTGATTCTTCTGTTATCTGATTCTTTTACCGGCTGATAGCCAATCCTTGTATTTACCATGTTGTCCCCTTGTAATGATTACAAATCACCTTATGCTTGGAAACCAATGTTGTTTATGATTCTGTTTATTGATTTACATTGTTCATTCTGTTATTGTTATAGAATTGGATTGTTTTATAAAAATATGGACCAGATTCGTGGTCAAACCATATTGGTAGTCATGTTAGGCCAATGTGGGCCTTGGATCCATTAATTAGAGCGGAGTTGCGTGCCTTGCTCGGGGTTAGTGTGTGACTGATCAACATCCTAACCTTGGTTTTTAGAAAGAAAATTAAATATCCAATTCTAATCATTGTTTATCCATAAACCTGATATCCTAAATCATTTCATTTGATCATTATTTAATCTCAGTATTGTCAATGTGACTTGCTGAGCTAGTTAGCTCATTTCTGCGATTCTGTTTATGTTATTTTCCATTTAAGAAGGAACCTGTTGGTAGTGAAGATCCCCAATCAAGTGTGCGAGCTAGGATTCCAGTTTGAACGGAATAAGCTAGCTAAAGACTTTTATAATAGTTTAAGTTTGGAAGTTTGTAAGAATGTTCAATATTCAGTTGTAAGTTTGAATAGTTGGGATTTGGACGTTTGTAATATAAGTGTGTGTTTGTGGCTTGTGTGTATACTTTAACCTGTTGCGATCCGTGGATAAAGGTAAGTAGGGTCACTGTATATTATTATTATCTTTATTATTGTTATAAGTAGGTTTATATATATATGGTGTGTGTGTGTGTGTTGTGGACCCCAAACTTCTGACCCGGATTTGGAGGGCGCCATATAAGGAATGGTTAAGATTCTTGGTAGTGCACTCGGGTCTCTCCAACTTTGTCTTATTTGCTCAATTTTATTGATTATCTCCTTTTTAGCCACCATGGTGAATCCAAACTTTTTCTTGATAGCAAAGAATACTTTTACTAAGACAGAGTAGCCTTCATTGAGAATTTTGTGAAGAGGCCAAGTGAATTCCTTTCCACCCTTCTACCTAAACACTAATCTTTCTGGGAGTCTGTTATGGGCATCAATAGCTCTCACTTCATCCAACTCATCCAAGTAAAGATTGATGTCTGAAAATTCCTTTATATCATAAATAAAGGGTTGATCTCCTTTGTTAACTGTTGGCTTGGGTTTGGATAAGGTTTTGGATTTAGATGGGATAGTCTTGACTGGTTTGCTTGGCTTGTTCTTTCTTATTTTAGAGGAAGTTGGGATAGGGAGATTCAGCTCTGGAATTGGTAGGCTTTCCTAGTCTATTGGTCCATCCTTTGGAATAATTGGCTCATCGTGAAAATTTTCACCAGGATGGACCTTGATTTCAACTTGATCCAATATGGGCAAAGTTGGTTGATTTGCAGTAGTAGACTCAGTTGGCTTTGGTTCTACCTCTTCTTCTTCAAATTCCAGCTTCCTTTTGGATCTTTTCTTTCTCATTCTTTTTATAAATGTCTTCTTTGGTTCCTCCAATTTCTCAGGCTCAGTTGTAGTGACAGGCTTCTCAGTTTCTGATTTGGTTGCCAGCTTTTCAGCTTGTTTCTTAGTGTTAGGGCGAAAACACACGCTAAATTACACGCAAGTATACACGTTCGCAAGTAGTATAAGATATAGATCATATTCGTTCCCACATAGACTGGTTTAGGTTAAGTTTAAATTATGCACTTATGCAACAATAGTATGGTTATTATTCAATGCTAAGATGATAACAAGTTGGGATGATTATAACTAAGACTAAACTAACATGCAATTAACTACGAATAAAAGTGACTGAATTAACTATATGAGACTAACATGGGATTTTAACTTCATTCCAACTTCATTCCAAGTCATTGTTCTTAACCTTAGTATGAAATGGTGATGACAACTAATCAGATAACACGAAACTAGTAAATGCCAACTTTCGTTATACGAATACCCTACTACCAGACATCCACAAAAGATATAGAAGCTGAATAGACACCAATTATGTTGAAACCCTATATGTCTATAGAATTTGACAACATAAAGGTTTAATGCGCAAGTTATCTATCGTGATTACATAAGGCAAGTAAGATGGTTAAAATTACCTATGAATCATGCATAATAAATACATGAACTTATGCTAGCATGGTAAGTTCTAAACCTCTATATTCACTTTCGCTTTAATAAAGATTAACATGCTATCTTATATGTTAGCTACGCACATCAGACGAATAAGCACAACCAATACTAGGATATCAATCAATCACCACACACTTAGATATCAAAATAATTAACTATAGAAATCCATAAGTAAATCCGTTAGAACCCCACGACAATGATTAGTTCATAATCGAACTCATCGTCACCATTGGTTCCAATGAAAGCATGATAATAAACAATATACGAGTACTAGGGTTCAAAGACAAATCGAAAACAAGCATCCAAAGTATCAACTATATTAAAGAATATGAAAGTCTTCTTCTCCGTAGCCGTCTTGTGCTCTTTAGGTCTTCGTATTGCTCTCCCTGGTCTCCTTGCTGTTAAAAACATCTTATTATAGGTTTATATAGGCTTCAGGATCAACAGGGCTTCACATCTCTCAAAAATCAAGTCAAAACAGGATTCTGCTGATCACATCCCGCGCGGCCGCCCCGCGTTACGCATGGGCGTGCGCTATTTCTGTCCTTCTGGCATGGCCGCCCCACTTCCCAGTGCGGGCGCGCCGTGCTTCTGGATTTTTGCTCTAATTTCTTGTTTTTGATGTAAGTTGAGTTCTGTCTGTCAGAATTTGATGATCCAATAGTCCACGCGAAGCTCTCGAGATGCTCTTCAACATGAGAAGGGTCGTGGCATCCGATTCTGACCTCCTTGTAACATATTACCTTGAAAAGCTCAATTAATCATCCAACTAATGCCTGTAATGCACAAACACAAAAACACATAAAAAATACCAACAACTTGAGTCCAAAATACCAACTTAAGCCTATAATGAAGCGTTCCATGTAGCTACAAAATCCACTTATCACACCCCCAAACTTGAATCGATGCTTGTCCTCAAACATAAACAGGCTCAAAAACTATAAAACAAAACTAATGCATGAATGCAACTACATGAATGCAACTAAATAATAATGCAATCGACCCCCTCAGAATAACCATAACCAACCAACAAGTGAACGCCTCTAAGAATGCAATGACTTAAAATAGAGTTCGAATAAATCCCACAAACCAACTCAAAAACCAGAAATGTGTGTATGTGTAACGCTTAGCATATATACTCTCGATATTAGATCAATAACTATACTTATCTTATCATCAAAACAATCACAAGTTTATAAACAGAATAGACGTTAAACGCATAATGGCTCACAACACCTCCTTTCTACTAGAGTTATACAATGATTCACGCTATTATTGAACACATAACAAGATGCTTATTAGACCGTGCAATGAATGAGGTCCACAAAAGACTTATACAATAATACCCATGTACAGAGCGTTAGGTTAGCGGATCCCTAGACTATAAAAGCCTTAGGTCACTAGACACAAAGTCCCCTAAAAACTTAATAACTCGAGTATTAAAGAGGTCACTCTTGATCAATTATGCATAAACACATTTTTTTTCTTCATTTCTTTTTTTTTCTTTTCTTATTTTCAATGATTTCTGAATGAGTGTGTTTCACTCCATCTCATTCAACCCTAGACTACTCGTATAAATATGAGTCGGCTACTAGCCATTTGACGCCTAGCCACAACTAACAATAAAATCCAAGTTTTTCCCTAGTTTAAAATTCAGTGTTCTTACGTCATTACGAGAATAGAACAAAATTTAGATATAAACAAGTGATTAGCTCTCAACAAATAAACAAATATGATCATGATCTAACTCAAAAGCAATCCTATAAGACTTTGTGATTTTTTTTCCTGGCATGCAAATCAATTCATTAGACTTAAACAACCCTCTATTCGTCATCACTACACTCAAATTAACATAAACTTATTAGACAGAAATAGCTCAACCTAAGGGATCATGTTATATGCATGCAAATGCAACTAAATGGACTCACATAATAACACGAACAAAAATGTCCTATATGAACAATCTTGCAAACATATGAATGAAATACAACTAAACATGCAACATGAATCTATATGAATCTATATGGACACACACAAACTAGTCCTTACATTATCACCCCCAAACATAAAATTTTCAACGTCCTCATTGAAGGTAATAATAAGGATATAAGGCATACCTAGTTAGCAGGAGGATCACCCTCTTCGGGTGGAGGATCAGGTGGTCAATCAACCTCGACACCAGTGTCTCGGAAAACAGTACTGAGAGCGTGTGTCAAATCTTCAGCAAAACGACGGTGGATGTCATGCATGGCCTCAATACTCCGAATCAACCTTCTATACTGCGCATCACCAAGACCAAACCTATCAACTGTCTGTGGTGCACGAGAGGGACCATCTGAAAGTACGGGAGGAACCGGCCGGCACCCTTTAGATTATCATAGATATATTCCAACCCCTTTTCAGGGCGTGCACCTAAAAATGCATAACTCAAATGATCTGGCAGCGGGTTGAGCTTAAGTATGGGAACTTCTTCAATAGACGGCTCGAGATGCTCCTGAGAAATTTTAAGCTCTGCTAACCCCAGAGAATCGAATGGCATATCCAACTTCCTCTTCCATAGAGGTGCATTTAAAACCTGCAGTTGCTCTGCCTCTTTTTCATCTTCACTATAAGATTCCCCTGTTAAGGATCTCTCTAAGGTCCCTGACTTTGGCAATTGCTCAAGCTCCGAACTCACGACAGAGTTGACCCACTATACTTTAAAGCACTGCTCTTTATCTGTGGGTAACTTTATTTCCTTGAACACCTTAAAAGTGACTTTCTAATCTTGAACCTTCATCGTAAGCTCTCCTTTTTTCACATCGATCATAGTTCGGCCTGTAGCCAAGAATGGTCTTCCAAAGATGATGAGAATCTTCTTATCTTCCTCAAAATCAAGAATTACAAAATCAGCAGGGAAGATGAGTTTATCTACCTTAACCAAGACATCCCCCACTACTCCTCGTCGATAAGTGATGGTCCGATCAGCCAACTGCAGAGACATGTTTACAGGTTTTGGCTCAGGCAAACCAAGTTTCTTGAAGATAGATAAGGGCATCAGATTGGTGCTAGCTTCCCAATTCACATAAACACTTGTCGAATGACAGATTGTCAATGGTGCAAGGTATCATGAAGCTTTCTGGATCTTTAAGTTTAGGAGGTAATTTTTGTTGCAGCACAGCACTGCACTCTTCCGTTAGAGCAACGGTGTCCAACTCTTCAAGTTTTAGCTTCCGAGATATGATACCCTTCATGAACTTAGTGTGGCGCCCTCCAAACCCGGGTCAGAAGTTTGTGGTCCACAACACAAACACAACATATAAACCTGTATATAAGATCCTATTTGCAATGACCCTGCTTTACATAACCATGGATCGCAACAGCTTAAAGTCTGAAAACAAGCCACAACCTTAGCTTTTATTACATCGTACCAAATCCCAACTAATTTAACTTACAGCTGATAATAAAATTATTTTTACAATCTTACTATCTCACTATCACAATAAGCTCCTGCTAGCTCGATCCAACTCATTCTGGAATCCTAGCTCGAACATTGAACTGGGAAACCTCGCTATCAACCGTATCCTTCTTAACTGAAGAATACATAAAAAGATTTGCAAGAGTGAGCTAACTAGCTCAGCAAGTCACAATGACAATAAATGAGGTTAATCAATGATCAAACGAGATAATTCAGAGGAATCAAGTTTGTTGCTAAATAATCATTAGAATTGGATACTCATTTTAAGTTTTTAAAACCAAGGTTAGGCTGCTGATTAGTCACGCACTAACACTAAGAAAAGCACACAGCACTGCTCTAACTACTGGATCCAAGGCACATATTGGCCTAACTTGACCATTGATATGGTCTGACCACGAATCTGGTCCATATATAAAAAAACTATCCAATTCTAAAGCAGTTCAATATGATAAACAATATAATTCGAAACAACAAGATCATAATCAATGATAATTAAACACTTGAATAAAACATAATGAAACTCATGGATATCACAAGGGTATATCAGGGTATGTATAAGAAATGGTTTTCAATCCATAAATGATCAGGTATTAGACAAATAATGATTTTTTAAGGTATAGTTCTTTGATGTTATAAAGAATGGTTGGAGTATAAAAGTTTCTGTGTTTTCAAACAATTTTGTTCCAGTGTTTGGTGTTTGGTAGTTATACATTTGGGGAGTAGTATCATATTTGTGTGATGTGGTATCTGAGGATCAACAAAGGATGGTTTACAAAGAATAAGGCTTACGGCTCAAGATCAAGAAAATTAGGGTTTAAGGGTAAATAGTTTAAAGCACTTGCAATATAAAACAAGAGTTATTTTGAATAATAGCGACATGTTATGAAACAGTTTGACAATATTTGCAATATATCTTTAAGAAAAGTTCGGGAGTACTTGCCTTACAGGGCTTTACAACTATTACTGATCGACTCTGAGCCGACTCTATCGCTCACGCTTTATTGTCTATCCACTAGATCACTCTGGATTCGACCTCAACACTTAAGTCCTTTGATTGGAACCTTACTGAGCTTTTCGACTCACCACCAACTATCTTTTGTCCACTGCCGATTCTCCGGCATTTCGACTAGAACCTACAAGGTCGAAACATCCTAACTTAGACATTTGATTATGCTTGACATATCTTCGCTAACAGTCTACCCGAACGTTAACAAAACCTGACTCGTAACATACTTCATATAATAATACACGTATCACTTAGGGTTCACATTCTCCAAAATCGGTTCGGTGCTCATTTTCAGAAAATACGTATACTCGTCATTTTACAAAATTATGGTTACTGAGTTTTGGATAGAACATTTACCACAACATACAATCACGTTCGTATAAAGTATAGGCACACACACACACATATATATATATTCATTCGACGTCCCGATAATTATCGGATACGCTCCCGCATTTCCATAGTTGATTTCCCGGAAATCGGGCAACGTCTCCTTTGTTTATCGGACTACCCGTCGAAACATCAATCGACGTCAAATCCCAAACACAACCATCGCAACAATTAACCAATCACATACTCCACATTTCACAATTTCCTTACCACCGATTTGAATCAACTAATTATTATTATTATTTACATCTTATATATTTTTATTGCTATTTATTTATTTGTAGGACTCAGAACAACGTCATCACCGTCGACTCACCGAAGTTCACCGTCGACGGCGGCAAAATTTATTGGTGCCCGAATAATTCAGGTTTCTAATATGAGTTCTACCGATTATTTGCTAATAATACCCGCACGAAATATTTATTTATTTCACGAAATCAGTCAACTATATACCCACACGGCGGCGGCCGAAAAAAGGGAAAAAAAACAGCAGCAGAAAAGTATCAACACTCAACTGTATACCCATACGTATGTATATATACATACAAGGTAACGAGCAGAACAGAGAAAATCACCCACCGAAATCACGCCGGAAATAAAACGGCGAGTAAGACCAGGGAACAACCAGGCAGAAGACGAAGAAGAGGGGAGATGATCGAGCATAACAGAGATATCAAGAACCGAGATGAATACCACCGAGATCGAGCCCCCCCTGTCCGCCTTGCTTCAATCCCCTTGTTTAGTCTGTTCTGTTTGTTTATATTTATTATTATATTATTTTTTTCAACTGAAAACCCAGCAGCTAACACCTGGATGCAATAGTATAGAATTTTGACACGTAGCAAAAAAAAGAAAGGATAAGTATAATCTTCTGGCAGCCCGGTTCAACACAAAACTCGATATTAACGAATCAAGTCGTGCTTAAAACAATTTCAGGAAGCTACCAAATTGGTCTTAAAATATTATAAATATCCCGAGATTAATAAAAATATAAATTTCGTAAATTTTAAAATAAATTTTGAAAAGCAGTTTATACCAGCTATTATCAATTTAACGAATCAACGCGCGGGTAGAATTAATCCCAAAAATTTCCAGAATAATTTTAAAATTCTCGGAATATTCCAAACTTAAATAAATACGAGTTTCGTAATTTTTGAAGAATTCTGGAATTAAATACATATTTTACAATTAAATGCAATCAGAAAATCATACAGGGTTAAATAATTGATAAAATATTGATTTCTAAATTTTATAAAATCCCAAAAATTATTATTGTAATTTTAAAATCATGAAACTAATTTTAGAGACAATCCAAATATTTACGGGTTTAAAACTCTAATAAAATCACCTTTAAAAATAAAACAGAATAATATAACTCAATCTTTAACTACACATTCCAATCCTTTACACCAATAAATCACAGAAAAATAGTATATATCAACATACCGCTACCAAAACCAAGACACATATTTTATTTAATTAATACTTCCACAATTACATATTTAATAATTCAAAAATACACGAGTCGTTATATCCTTCCCCCCTTTAAAAAGATTTTTTCCTCAGAATCTGGTTTAACTAAATAAGTGAGGATATTTGTCAAGCATATCTGACTCTAGTTTCCAAGTAGACTCTTCTACTCGAGGATTTCAAACGTAATTACTACAGATATACATTCATTTCCAATGACTTGCCTTTAACGATCAAGAATTTAGATCGATCACTATGTGCAAAACAAACTTGGAAGAGAGCCCATTGGCTCCTGATCAATCACTTGATTCGAATCAGATACTTATCTTCCTAACCTTGACAGGCAAAACACATTATATGTACAAACTTTTATGATGGTAACATCCACTCATGAACAACTTTATCTATATTTATCAATACCTCAAATGGTTCACTAAATTTAGGACTCAACTTGTCCTCCCTATTCAGATCTATTCAACCTTTTTCAAGGTAAAACTTTTACTAACACTACTAGTACTATTTCTATACCCATACACTCTCTCGATACAAATCCGCCTTCGTGCTTTGATTATCCCAAACTGCTTCAATCAATATCACTACGCCCTTGGTGTGCTGAATTAATGTAGAGTTTGACAACTTCCTTTCTCCCATTTTATCTCAATAAAGTGGGGACCTACACTTGCGTCCACCTAAGGCTTGGTAAAGTAGCATTCTAAAGCTGAAATTGATGATAAATAATCATCCCAGTTTTCCTTAAAACTCAACCTCTCCACATATCTTGTTTTTCCTGAATCGCTTCCTCACTTTGACTCTTCGCTTAAGGATGGTAAGCGGTGCACATTTTTAACTTGGTTTCCAAACATTTAAACATCTCCTATTTGTTTTATCAGTTAAGGCTGAAAAGTAATCTCATATATAAACTTTAGATTCCACTCTTTCCAATTCGTTTATTAACTCCTCAGTGATCTTAATTACATCAAATCCCTTTCTTCTGTACAAGGCATACGTTACCATTCGGCTTTGTTTAGGCAGTTGTTAATGGATTAATCATAATCTTTTGTTAACCTCGGTCAAAATTTTATACTTGAGAGCTCAATGTATAGTTGCTCTCCTTCTAATCTTTGGGGAAAAATCTTTGGGCATTCCACACAAACTTTCTTATTCTTTGAATAGCTGAGGATGTTATCAATAAATACAATTTGCTTATCCAAGTACTCCTTATATCACCATATCCCTTAATTCCTTGTAGATAACTGATATACTTGTTATTTCACCTAATATCATCAGAGCTTGTAATGCTTATAACTCATTTTAATCGTAATCTCTGTTATGTCCTCATGTCGGATCTTAAGTTAATTCTCAATACATAACACACTTCTTGAATTAGGTCTCCTAAGTAATCAATTCTTTATAGGGTCTCACTTCTTCTTATTCATTGTTTTATTAAACTCCTGATAATCAGTATATACTCTTATAATTTCATTCCTTTTCTCCATGAACATCACTGGTACCCTTCATGATTCACTTCTTGTAAAACCACTCCCTGGGTCTGCCTTATCCACTAGGCCTCCAATACTTCAACTTAATTCTTTGACATATCCAACACTTCCTAATCCATCTTGAGATTTCCTTCTTATACCTGGTTATCACTATTTTCCCTTAAATTTCCGTATATCTTGGCAGTTCTTCAATAAATTAAATACTTTATATTATGAATTCCCTATGGGATCTTATTTCTTAGTCCTTCTACTTGTAGCATCCCAGCGCTGGAAGAAAACTTGGGGGTATCGTGATCGTTCTCCTGGGCGCATAAATTTCATCTTACTAACTGCTAACATCGTGATCTATTATCTTCTCTTAACATCTCCTTATCTTTCCCTTGGCAACTTTGACTGAAAGGTTATACTATCTATCCTTGCTCCTTTTGGATTATAAACTCTGACTTCCAATTCCAACTTTTGAAATTCCATAGATAATTCTTCTGGTACAGTTTCTATGTTTACTTTCTTCTTTTTACTTATCATTTGCCACTACATTTGTTTTTCCTTGTAAATATATACTTCAAACTCTTATGGTCCGTATAGATTTTACACCTTTCTCCATACATATCATGTTTCCCAATCTTTCAAAACAAATATTATTATTGTTAGTCCCAATTATGAGTAGGATACTTCTGCTCATAAGGTTTCGGTTGTCTGGGTGCATATACAATAACTTTATTGTACTACATTAACACACTTCCTATTTCCTTATGAGAAGCATCACTATAAACTACCAAATCCCCTTGATACTTTCCAAAGTGATAATGCAGGTGCTATAACCATTCTTTTATTTAACTTCGCAAAACTTTCTTCACCCTTCCCCATTTCCTATAAACTTCATGCTTTCCTGGTTAGCTTCGTCAAAGGTATTGCAACTTTCAAGAAATCTTGCACAAATTTTCAATAATAACCGGTCTATGGTAAAACTTCTTACTTTTTTTTTCTTTTTTTTGGGTGCTTTTGGTCTTTTATTTATATCAACTTTAATTTCTGTTGGATCCCCTTTAATCTCCTCCTCACTGACTATTTATGCTTCCTTCCATCAAAACTTTCACCTTGTAAAATTTTCATACATCTTCTTTCTCCTTCGACTTCCCAGTTATCATTAAATACCTTGCATGGTCCTCCTTGGACTTTAAGTAATATAAATATAACTTATTCGGATCTTCCTTCACGATTCTGTTCATCAAGTTTAAATATTACTAGTATATTAGTTAATTCAAATCACATCACTAGAACTTTATAGCAGTAGTACTTAGTTCTGAAAATTATCCTTGATATGTTTATAGGTTCAATCTCTAATTGGTAACGCCCAAATCTTAAATAGATTTTAGAAAATACTTTGCTTTTCTGTTTGATCAAACAAATCAGTAGTTCGAGGTAACAGATATTCACTCTTAATAGTAAACTTGTTGAGCTTTCGCTAGTCGACGCATAATCCCATACTTCCGTCTTTCTTATTAACAGTTAGTACTGGTGCACCTTATGGGATACACCGGGTCTAATAGCTTCTTCTTCTAGCATCTCTTGCATCTGCTTTGCTAACTTCCTTATTTTAACTGATGCCATTTTGTGTAAGGCCTTGGTCACTGGCTTCGTCTCAGGTGCTAAGTCAATCGCGAGCTTTATTTCTCTATCAGGAGGAAATGTTGATAACTCATATGGAAACATATCTTGAAAATCCTTAATTGCTATCAAATCTTCAAATTTTATTTGCTTCTGACTTTTATTTATCCCATAATCACCATAATGTTCACATCTTGATCACCGTAATGACCGTTAACAAATTCTTTACCCTCCTTCTTCCTTTATACCTCATCATATTCTCATTTGACGTCTTCAGGACTATCTCTTCATCACAACGGTTTGTCTGGGCATCATGCTTAAATAGTTAATCCATTCCGTAGAATAATGTCAAATCCTCTTATTTCAAATGATATCAATTCTTCACAACTTATTTCCAGAAATCTAAATTTCACCATTGGTACTTACTTATTCAACAATTACACGTTCTTAACTTGCTAGTCCTTTGATCACTAACTTATAGATTCAACACGGTAATTCATCTTATCAACAAAACCTTGAAAGATAAACAATTAAGTTTCTCTCACATATTTTAATACTTTAACGCGTAAGGTATCCACAATAATTGTTCACATCACCGCATCCGTATTCTGAATAACATATTTCACAGATAAATTATAAACTCTTGTTCTTGGAGACGTATTCCTTATTGGAGTAGATTCCCTTGACTCTTAGTGCATTCCTGACTGGGTTAGTGATTTGCAATTCTCGCCATATGCCCGTGTTTCCTTTCCATGCATGAGAGGTAGATGAAACTTTTCCCACTTGATTCAGAATACGTTGATTTTTACTTGAGAATCTTTTTGCAAAGAACAACAGTACGACAGAACAACTAGAAGGATTCACGGTTTTAATAAACTTAGAGTTAGAAGGAAAGAAGAAGTGATGATTTGAATATGAATGAGACAACCACATTGGTACTTAAGATGGTCAGTCTTTCGTACCATATGGCATACAGCACATGATTAGGTGGCGTCTCACCCGACTCTTCGTCATCCCGACAAAGCGTCTCACCATAACACTATTTGTCCCAATCAGAGAGCAAAACTTGAGGGGAACAATTAAATTTGAAAGGAATGTAATATCCTCCTTTTTGATATCATCATAAGGAGTTTATTAAGAAAATAAGTTCATATATTTTTAGGAATTAAAAAGGAATATACGCTGTAATATTGAAGACATGAACGATACCGTTGGTCACCATCCACATTTCACTTGTATTCATCTTTCGAGCTTGTTCGATCATATCCCAATTGTGTCATATATCAACTTTAGAAAGTACGCTGAAATGCCTTCACAAATTAAGCATTATGGTAGATTCTTACTTGGTAGGTCTTGCGTCTTTAACAGCGTACCTACACGTATAATACTTTAACAATTCGATCATAATGGCGTCCTTAGCAGATAACCTCGAGTTTCCTCTTTCAATTTAGAATAACCCCGAATTATTCAACATAGCGATCCTTCTGTCAATAATATTCTTCTTTTAGAAAAGTCTAGAAATCTTCCCAATCTTCTGCGATCAGGCCCAGGCTCCTTTTAAATCAATAAATTCCTTAAACTTTAATGGTCTCTGCAACTGGATGAATAATTACTCCGTACGCGGATTCTGGTATTAATCTTGTCAAACAATATTTGCACCTTACCGTTAGGAATAATCAACTTCTTCATAATCGCAGGTTACTTTGTTCTCTGAATTAACCATATTAAGTCTGAAACAAGCATCCTTCCAGGTGATCCGGGGTTTTTTTTTAGCAAACAAGAAACTCAAGTAGTAACTTGACAACCAATATTTAAAACTCATTTATTCAAAAAGGCTTTTAGGAATTTTGTAAGGAAAATTTTTTTTCGAAAACTTGTTTAAAATTTTTGAAAATCACAAATCTGGTTGTCCTTACTATATGAGTTGGTTGTTGCCCTTCCGACCTGTAACAAGGTACCAAGTTAAAGGAACGATCACATAAAGGTCCATTCACTTCAATCTACCTTCTCTCCTTTGTTAGGTCCATTTGTCTTCCTTAATCGATGATCACTTCAATTGTCGTTGCATGATATCGTATTCGCAGCTTCACATCAAAACTTTCATACCGGTAATACTCATGTCATCAACTATACAATAGTTAAGTGGAACAGACTATTCAATGGTCAACAAGTCGGCTAATGCCACATCACCTTGTTACTATAAATAGATATCATACCATCATAACACCACTATCTAATTTTAAGAAAGCTCCAGATCCATAATATCCTCTAACTCTCTCTATTCAATGCTTATCTAATTCATTCCACAAGCTAGTCGTGGGTGACCTAATTACTAATGACTTCTTTTAACCTTATAACAGCTATCCTCTGGAACACTTGAATCTTCTTTCTAAACTTTTTCTCACCTTTATTTATATCTCAAGTACTCACCAATTATAGTAACCATCGAATTCATCCTCGTAGGTACTGTTGCTTCATAAGACAAGTTTTAAACCGAGGGTATAGAATATGATGTAGGGTAAACTAAAGAGATACACTCACAGCCGAATGTTCAGTAAAACAATAAGCAGATAGAGGTTCTTAAATAGGTAGTCTCATATCAAGAGGTGGTAGAATATCGTAGAATAACTTGAAGAGGTGCAATTGTCATAGCAGAAGATAATACCATTAATACTGATGGAGGAGCAAGGTGCAAATCAAATCTGAGAGAAGATGATAATCCTCGAACGGAAAACTCCAAACGATCAGATGATACCGGGAAATCAGGATCTGCCATTGCCATTATCTGGAAATCACGTCGCAAGCTATGAATCCAGAATCACAATACGAACTGTGCCGGAGACCTACTATACAATCGCACTCAACCTCACAATGTCTTATCTTTCTATTTCCTATTCCTAATTCTAACCTTCTACCCAATCCCGATAGTCTAGGCTTGTTTCAGTGACTTATAACCTGTAGCTCTGATACCAACCTGTGGCGCCCTCCAAATCCAGGTCAGAAGTTTGGGGTCCACAACACAAACACAACATATAAACCTGTATATAAGATACTATTTATAATGACCCTGCTTTACATAACCACAGATCGCAACAGGTTAAAGTATGAAAACAAGCCACAACCTTAGCTTTTATTACATCGTACCAAATCCCAACTAATTTAACTTACAGCTGATAATAAAATTATTTTTACAATCTTACTATCTCACTACCGCAATAAGCTCCTGCTAGCTCGATCCAACTCAATCTGGAATCCTAGCTCGAACATTGAACTGGGAAACCTCGCTATCAACCGTATCCTTCTTAACTGTAGAATACATAAAAAGATTTGCAAGAGTGAGCTAACTAGCTCAGCAAGTCACAATGACAATAACTGAGGTTAATCAATGATCAAACGAGATGATTCAGAGGAATCAAGTTTATTTCTAAATAATCATTAGAATTGAATACTCATTTTAAATTTTTAAAACCAAGGTTAGGCTGCTGATCAATCACGCACTAACCCCAAGCAAAGCACACAACACTGCTCTAAGTACTGGATCCAAGGCACACATTGGCCTAACTTGACCAGTGATATGGTCTGACCACGAATCTGGTCCATACATTAAAAAAATTATCCAATTCTAAAGCAATTCAATATGATAAACAATATAATTCGCTATAACAAGATCATAATTAATGATGATTAAACACTTGAATAAAACGTAATGAAACTCATGGATATCATAAGGGTATATCAGGGTATGTATAAGAAACGATTTTCAATCCATAAAGGATCAGGTATTAGACAAGTAATGATTTTTCAAGGTATAGTTCTTTGATTTTATAAAGAATGGTTGGAGTATAAAAGTTTCTGTGTTTTCAAATAATTTTATTCCAGTGTTTGGTGTTTGTTAGTTATCCATTTGGGGAGTAGTATCATATTTGTGTGATGTGGTATCTGAGGATCAACAAAGGATGGTTTACAAAGAATAAGGCTTACGGCTTAAGATCAAGAAAATTAGGGTTCAAGGTTAAATAGTTTAAAACACTTGCAATATAAAACAGGAGTTATTTTGAATAATAGCGACATGTTATGAAATAGTTTGACAATATTTGCAATATATCTTGAAGAAAAGTTCGGGAGTACTTGCCTTACAGGGCTTTACAACTATTACTGATCGACTCTGAGCCGACTCTATCGCTCAGGCTTTATTGTCTATCCACTAGATCACTCTGGATTCGACCTCAACACTTAAGTTCTTTGATTGGAACCTTACTGAGCTTTTCGACTCACCACCAACTATCTTTCGTCCAATGCCAATTCTCGGGCATTCCGACTAGAACCTACAAGGTCGAAACATCCTAACTTAGACATTCGATTATGCTTGACATATCCTCGCAAACAGTCTACCCGAACGTTAACAAAACCCGACTCATAACATACTCCATATAGTAATACATGTATCACTTAGGGTTCACATTCTCGAAAATCGGTTCGGTGCTCGTTTTCAGAAAATACGTATACTCGTCATTTTATGAAATTAGGGTTACTAAGTTTTGGACAGAACATTTACCATAACATACAATCACGTTCGTATAAAGTATAGGCATATATAAATATATTCATTCGACATCCCGATAATTATCGGATACGCTCCCGCATTTCCATAGTTGATTTCCCGGAAATCGGGCAGCGTCTCCTTTGTTTATCGGACTACCCGTCGAAACATCAATCGACGTCAAATCCCAAACACAACCATCGCATCAATTAACCAATCACATACTCCACTTTTCACAATTTCCCAACCACCGATTCGAATCAACTAATAATTATTATTTACATATTATATATTTTTATTGCTATTTATTTATTTGTAGGACTCAAAACAACGTCATCACCGTCCACCGCCGACTCACCGAAGTTCACCGTCGACGGGGGCAAAATTTATTGGTGCCCGAATAATTCAGGTTTCTAATATGAATTCTACCAATTATTTGCTAATAATACCCACACGAAATATTTATTTATTTCATGAAATCGGTCAACTATTCCCTACATGGATTATATAGAACCATTCAATAATCACAAACTGGAAACAACCATACGGTCGAAAGGACAAAGGCCGGAGATACCAAAACCGAAATTAGGAACACAGAAAAACACAGCACCACAATATACGCACATAAGTATATATATAATAGCAACGCAACTGGACCACGAGCGCGTGCATCGCACGCACGCTGACGACCATGCCAGAAAAGCACACGGCGGCGGCCGGAAAAAGGGAAAAAAACAGCAACAGAATAGTATCAACACTCAACTGTATACCTATACGTATATATATACAAGGTAACGAGTAGAACAGAGAAAAACACCCACCAAAATTACGCCAGAAATAAAACGGCGACTAAGACCAGGGAACAGCCAGGCAGAAGACAAAGAAGATGGGAGATGATCGAGCGTAACAGAGATATCAAGAACCGAGAGGGATACCACCGAGATCGAGCCCCCCTGTCCGCCTTGCTTCGATCCCCTTGTCTAGTCTGTTTTGTTTGTTTATATTTATTATTATATTATTTTTTTTCCAACTGAAAACCCAGCAGCTAACACGTGGATGCAATAGTATAGAATTTTGACACGTAGCAAAAAAAAGAAAGGATAAGTATAATCTTCTGGCAGCCCGGTTTAACACAAAACTAGATATTAACGAATCAAGTCGTGCTTAAAACAATTTCAGGAAGCTACCAAAGTGGTCTTAAAATATTATAAATATCCCGAAATAAATAAAAATATAAATTTCGTAAATTTTAAAATAAATTTTGAAACACAATTTATACCCACTATTATCAATTCAACGAATCAACATGCGGATCCCAAAAATTTCCAGAATAATTTTTAAATTCTCGGAATATTCCAAACTTCAATAAATATGAGTTTCGTAATTTTTGAAGAATTTTGGAATTAAATATAGATTTTACAATTAAATGCAATCAAAAAATCATACAGGGTTAAATAATTGATAAAATATTGATTTCTAAATTTTATAAAATCCCAAAAATAATTATTGAAATTTTAAAATCATGAAACTAATTTTAGAGATAATCCAAATATTTACGGGTTTAAAACTCTAATAAAATCACCTTTAAAAATAAAACAGAATAATATAACTCAATCTTTAACTACACATTCCAATCCTTTACACCAATAAATCACAGACAAATAGTATATATCCACATACTGCTACCAAAACCAAGAGACATATTTTATTTAATTAATACTTCCACAATTACATATTTAATAATTTAAAAATACACGAGTCGTTATACTTAGCATAGCTCGACATCTGTTATAGAGCTTCTGCAAAAAGGTATGTTGATATGCAGCTTCTTGAAAACCTCCAAAAATTTGGCAAATTGCTTGTCGAACTTATGCTTTTGAAGCCTTTTAGGAAATGGCGGAGGTGGATAGACCTGTTTATCCCCTGTATTACCCTCAGAAGGATTGTTTGTAACAACTTTCTTCCTTGATTCCACTTCTGCTTCCTTCTACACCACTTTTTCAAATACAATCTCATCTTCTGGATTTGGAAAAGGTGCAGACGCACCTGTATTCTGAACAGAACTTTCAAAATCTTCTTCTTGCTGAATTTGGGGGCTTGCGACTTTTCCGGACCTCAAGGTGATGGCGTTCACCTGTTCGTTAACTTGCCTCTTGCCTGGATTGGCTACTGTATAACTAGGAAGCGTTCCTGATTTTCGATTCAACAAAGCATTGGCGATCTACCCAATTTGATTCTCCAGAGTCTTGATTGAAACCGCTTGGCTCTTACACATGAGCCTCAACTCCTCCAATTCAGATTTTTCATTAGATTGACTTGTACTTTCATACGGTAGTTGATAAAGTGGGAGTTGTTGTCTTGGTGCATATGGCGGTTGTTGAAAACCAGGAGGGTTGAATTGCTTTGCTGCATACTGCAGATAAGGCTGTTGCACCGCATTCTGATTGTTGCTCCAGCTGAAGTTAGGATGATTCCATTTGTTGGGATGATAAGTGGCAGGAACTGGTTGCTGCCACCTCTAAAAGTTGCTTATAAACTGAGCTGATTCGCAAGATATAGCACAATGCTCCATCGCATGCGGACCTGCAAACAGCTCACAAATACTAGTTATCTTTTTAACACCATAGTTAGCCAGAGAATCGATCTTCATTGACAACGCCTTTAGTTGAGCAGTGATAGTCGTAGTAGTATCCACTTCAAGAAATCCTGCTACCTTGCCCTGTGGCAATCTCTGAGTTGGATACTGATGTTCATTCGCAGCCATCAGTTCAATCAACTCATAAGCTTCATCATAGCTCTTTGCCCCTAATGCTCCACCTGATGCTACATCAAGCATGGGTCTAGACTGTGCTCCCAAACCATTGTAAAAATAATTGATGATCATCCAATCAGGCATGCCATGATGAAGACACTTCCTAAGCATCTCCTTGTAGCGCTCCCAAGCTTCACATAGAGTTTTTCCCAATTGTTGCGTAAAGTGAGTAAGAGCATTCCTGAGTGCAGCTATCTTCGCCATAGGGAAGAATGTAGTAAGAAACTTCTGAGCAAGATCCTTGTAATAACCCCAATTTTTGGAAATTTTTGAAACCCTTATGAATAGTGATTTTGCAGATTATGCTGAATGAGAAAACTTTTCATGTCACACTATATAGGGGTTCTGTTATGGATATTCTGAGATTTTATTAGTACTCTATATGGTATATAAGTGTATGTAAAGATCGTCAGAATCCAATTCCAAACCCTTTGATTTTTCCCAGAAATCCACTAGATACGGAAAGAATTGAGTATAAGGTAACAGGATAAAAAAGATTTAAATTAAAGGATTATAAGAGAGGATCATAAAAGGAATATAATGTATTGAGAAAGGTTAAGAGAACCCAAGTAATAAGATCCCGGATATGATCTCTCAAACGATAAACGAGAACGAAAGATAAGCGACCAAGAGACAAGCTTGTACAAGAAGCCAAGGATTGTGACATCGTCAAATCACAAGGTATGGACAAGTGGAAGCATTATGACATGTGCAAGGTAACATAAGCATGACAAAAGGGAAGGAATTGTTGGATGATTGTAAACCACACAAAGTTCAAGGTTAGAAAGGTAATTAACCAAAAACAAAACCAAAACAACCTAGCTAGCCAAAACAAATCAAAGCAAACACAAAATTTTTCATTTCTTCAACATTGCTCTCGGCTTTTTCTTCTTTTCAAAGGAAGAAAAATCAAAAATCAAGTTCCAAGCATTGTTAAATCACTTCCATAGATATACAAGCAAGTATATAGATATGGATGTCCTATAAGTTTAAGCTTCTAATTCCTTCACAATCTCTTCCATTAATTCAAGGAAGAAGATGGTGAATAGTAACTTTCAAAAAATAACTTTAGTTTTCTTGAATTTTTATGAAAGTTTAAGGTTATACAAGCAAGGATCAAGGTTCTTTAGGCATTCAAAGCTCTTGTGTTGTGTTAAGAAGCTTCAAGGAAGGTATAATCTCTTAACCAAGCTTTGTTATTGAATGTTAAGAGCATAATATGAGTGTTATAGTTCATGAGAGGCTTGATGGTTGTGTATGTAGAGATTAGTTGGTTTTGGGATGTTTTTGGAGTTGTAAATCTTGGTTGTTGATTAATGAACTTAACTGTAGTTTAAATTCATGATAAAGAATAGTATAAATTGTTAATGTTGAGTTTTTGGGGCTGTTATGATAAAGTATGGATGGAGTTTTGATTGGGTTGTGATTGTGGGTTGATTGGTGATGGTTTGGTGTTGAATTGGAATGGTATAAAATTGGGAAATCGCGTAAATATAGTCGTCGTAATGTCCGATTTACTTTAGATTGCTTTTGTTCATAACATTAGGACCGAGAACTCCCTGCTAGGTTTTGACCATTGCCATGTTTAGATAGTTCATGTTACGAGCTTCGTTTTGATATGTGGTTCATTTGATTCCGATGTACGGTTTAGGAGAAACGGCCGTTTTAAGTAACGACGTTTCGCGAGCGAACCCTTACCCCTCGCCTTACTTTGAAACATATGTTAAAGATCTTAAATGACTAATTGAAGTATGAAACATTTATGTAGGGTGTAATAGGCAGTTGGTAAGACACTCGCGAAGGAATCGCCTTAAAACTCGTAATGGTTAAATTATTAAAAATGGTGGAGCCGAGAGGACTCGAGTGACTTAAGAGAATCAGTAAGCGCAAAACGAGCGTTAGAGTCTGAGTTGGTTAGAGTATAGATTTACAAGTGACTTTGGTTTAATTCCAACTTACTTGTTGCTTATAGGTTACCAGACTCGTCCCGAGCCATTCGTAACCCCCAGTCGCTCAGGCAAGTTTTCTATCCGTTATACTGTTGTTGTGATGTATATGTGTATATGCATTATCTTGCGATAGATGCATGTTGGTTAATTAGCAAATGTGTGATATATTGAAGCATGCTGATATGGTATATATATGCATGCCTGTTTCGTATTCTTTCCATATATATCTGTTGATTCAGTTGATAATACCTATGCTAGAGAATAGCGGTAATTTGCATATACCCTTAGTATAGGGACCCAAAGGTGAAAACATTTTCTAAAACCGGGAGTCGAGGATCCCGAGTAGATTTTATATATATATATATTTATATATATATGGTTATAGTTTTCCACACTATTAATCGAATAAGGTTTATTCGATAACTTTATTTTATTTATTGAATATTATTTCGAATATTCATCCGAGGACCTATGACTCCTTTATTTTATTATTGAATATTATTTCGAATATTCATTCGAGGGCTTATGACTCAGTTATATTATTAATGATTATTAATTGAATATTCATTTGAGGATGTATGACTCCTTTATTTATTTAATGAATATTATTTATAATATTCATTCGAGGTATTATGACTCCGCTTATTATTTAATAATATTCTTTATTTTATTAAAGAGTAATGTTCGATAATCAAACTTATTTTCGATTATTCAAATAAAGATAGTATTGTATAAGTATATCTTTGATTATTTAATTTTCATTCAAGTAAGAGTTTTAAAACTTCTACTTCAATTATTTTTATAAAGATTATTCTTTATGGAAATATTATTTAAATAATAATATTCAGATATTTTCTAATATATCGGGACTGATTTATTTTAATAAATCAGCAGTACTCCAAAGATTCTTAAAAATGTTTTCGAGTCTTCAAAATGATTTTTAAAGTTAGAGTGGACCCCAAAACTCATTTTTTTATATTTAAGATCTTCCTTTCAAAGGGGATTTAAATACTCGCTCAAAACCTGGGGGATCCAGCTCTGTGGTGCATTTTACATTCGCAACGTGGTTGCTGTTTTGAGAAAACAAATGAATTGATTACTTACCCAACATTCGGGAAGTAAGCCCATCTAATTGAGTCGGCATAAGCGACAGGCCGGGGTACGGTCTATCAAAGTGTAAGTGGCTGGGTGGCAGTCCATCAACGCGTAAGAGGCTGGGTGGCGGTCCAGCACAAGGTCCTTATGTGGCCAGGGTGATGACCGGTGGGGGATTCATCCATCTACTAGTAGAAAAGGTTACTTATTGGTATCTTTGCCTGATCAGCAAGATATCAGGTTTATGCCAAAATTCTTTTTCTTTCCAAATTCATTGGATATTGCAACTCTGTTCATACTTTACATGACAGAGGTTTTCAGGAAATGTATGAGAGCTATATATAGGTGTATATATATATCGGGACTTAATGAAGTATCTCGTAACTTCATTTCATTCAATAATATTTCAAAGAATGAATCTATTCAAGTATTATCTTGTAGTCTCATCTATGTGATGAACTTTTGAACTAATTATAACTTGAACGGTGGTAGTTCAAGTAGTATTTGGAAAAGATATAAGTATATTGGAGTATCTTGTAACTTCATCTTTTAAACTTATATCTAGTAAATGATTATCTTATGCATGACAAAGATTTTCAGAAAAACGTTGAGACAAGGTTAGATATATGAGATCACCTTGCAACGGTATTTTTATACAGTTATACACTGGAACTCTGTGTGTATTATGCATGGAAGAGAACTTCCAATATTTTGAAAAGTATATATGTATATATATATACTGAATATTTTGCGACTTCATCGCATTAAGATATCAACTTGGTTCATTTCTTTTGACCAAGACTTTCATGAGTACTATGAGAAGGCTCATATATTGTTAATCATTATACATATTATTTCGGTGGGCTTGTTGCTCACCCTTGCTTTCTTCTTTCATCACACAACATCAGATAGATAAGATGAACAGGACCAAGCTCCCAATTCGCAAGCGGATAGGAAACGTTCCGCAGCTTTCTGGAAGCGTTGAGGCCGCTGTAGCTGAGGTAGAAATTACCAATAGGCTAGGCTTTCAACTTTTGATGTATCAGATTATGTATATTTATGAATTGTAATAATGGCAAAGAAATGTAATATATTCAGAAAACCTTTTAAGGTGTATTGGCAGATAATTGTGGAATAAAATGACTTGTGATTATTTTTGGATGTTCATCTCTGAGACTATAACTTGTGGTGTGTGTGTTTATTGTGGGGTCACAATACAGAGTAGTTGATTGTTTATTAAGATTGGGTGTTATTAAGGGAAATGGAACTCGTGACAACCCGGATTCCCGACCCCGGATTTGGGGGTGTTACAGAAGTGGTATAAGAGCTAAGCGTTATAAACCTCAGATATGATGTGATGTTAAGATAATAAGTTCACTAAGATAATAAGAACTCTTGCCAAGTTCATAGTCGGGCTACCTAATGTAGTACTGACAGTTAAAACCCTTATGGGAACCCTTATAAATATCGTGATAGAAGCGTAGTTCGTTATCGTATATGGTAGCGGGACACCGAACCCTGAGATTGAGGAGTAACAGCGCGATGATGTTTTATTACTAGTTGGAGATCGGATTGTGGATCCGATAGAGCGTCTTAACGCAGGACCGGATGATGTTCATATTGAGGATGTAGCGGTTGAGGATGTTGTCCTAGAAGGGAATTATCGCTAAGAAGGATCCTGTGAAGGATTCTGACAAGAATGAATAAAGGACCACTGATGAATTGATGACCATGGTTAGGTCGACTACCAGAGGTAGGATTGGTCGATCACTACCGGAGGTTCGTTCAAGTTTTTAAAGACAGTAGCCCCCTTTAACGTGGCTTACTCGTAAGACTGAGAAGTTTGAATGGACAGAGAAATGCGAGAACAACTTTCAAGAACTGAAGCAAAGGTTGGTGACGACCCCTATGCTGGCGTTGCCGGATGGAAAAGGAGATTTTATGAAGTATAGTGACGCTTCGCACAAGGGCTTAGGGTGCGTGCTTATGCAGCACGGTAAGGTAATCGCGTACGCGTCAAGACAATTAAGGGAGTATAAAATTCGATATCCCACCCATGAGCTTGGGCTCGTGGCAATAGTTTTGCCCTAAAGATTTGAGGCACAACTTGTATGGAGAGAAGTGCGAGATTTACACAAGCCATAAGTGCTCTAGTACATTTTCACGTAGAAAGAGCTCAACATACGCCAGAGGAGGCGGTTAGAGCTAATCAAGGATTACGATTATGAGATTCTTTATCATCCAGGGAAAGCCAAAATGGTGGCTAATGCCTTAGTGTAAAGGAGAGACTCAAGATGATAATGTCTTTGGGAGAGTTGATAAGAGATTTAGAGCAAACCCTGAACCTGATAGTCAGGGAGGTCGCCATCAAGATAGAAAGAACCCATAACATAATAGAGTGGAAAACATGGTTTTTAATGTATAAGATAACCCCGATTATGGGAGAAGGTTGAAACATTTCATACTAAGGAAACAGAAAGTCGAGTAAGGAAAGGAGACCCGAGACGGTACTCCTATACGGCAATTTATGGACCTATCTAGACAGAACTTAGACTATTATCCCCAACCACCACCTTGAGGAAACAATGCGATAGGAAATTCTTTCAGGACCTTTAAGTCTCTAAGCTCTCAGAGTTCCAAGGAACAGGTTGACCTAGTCGAGGCAAGAGCCTGGCTAAAGGAAATAGAGGAATCATTTGAGATTCTGAATGATTGATGAACCACAAAAGACTGTTTTTGTCACTTACCCTCCTAAAAGAGAGACCACCCGCTGGTGAAAGGCCAAGGAAGGCACGAAGCAAGAGATTATAATAAACTGATTTAAGTTCAGTCAATTATTTTCGGGAAAGTAATTCCCAAAGATAAGGAGATAGTGTAAAAGCTTTAGAGCCAGAGCAAAGGCAGACGAGTATGATGAATTATGAATCTAAGTTGTAAAAGTTATCAAGATTCGTTCTGAGGACACGAATCCAGAATGACGGGATGTATGAAATCAATGCTTATGTTGTGTTGGTTCATGAAATAATGATAAGAGAAAGGAGAATAAAAAGAAACTGAAGTGGAAAGGAATATAAAGGCAATAGAGTTTGAGGAATGATAAGGGAGTTGGGTATGAGGAAACCCTAAAGACTCGTACCAATAGAAGTAGAAAAGTATGTAATCGTCAGGATGAGGGTGATTCACCATGAGTTAAAATTGATGGTTGAAGGCATAAGAGATACATATATTTTATCTCCTGTAAGTTGGGAGGATTCGAGGAAACCTTGAGATAGTTCGAAGGATAAATAATGAGATGCGGATAAACTGAGGAGACAAGAAAGTAAGAAAGTAGGAAAGTTGGATGAAGGAAGTGACCTTCAAGAATGTGAAATGTAAGACCGGTGGCTCGATACCCAAAAAGGGAGACGCTAGGTATGAGAGTTATCCCAACATTGAGGTGACTGTTGAGATAAACAACAAAAGTAAATAAGGAATTATTAAGAAGAAGTTCACGTTGAACGCGACCAATATCTTCCAGAACATCCTTGTTATCATTACCAAATTAGGCAAGAAAAGCGGATAACTGTTGTTTTCTTTTGGAGGCCATATTGATTGACCTCATTTGGAATACAGATGTTATTGTAAAATTAGGCATATACTATCGAGGTAGGAATGATCGAATAAGACACCCTCATCAGGGATATATGACTTGATTTATCCATAGAAGGATGCATGTACTTTTTCTAAAGGTGGAATTAAGGATAGAACATCGGTAAATTAAAATGAATCCTAGGGGAATGCATAAAGGTTGGCATTTCACCCTTAATAGGGATAGTATGAGTTTGACAGTATGAATTGGAAAGGATTAAGGTAATAACAACCTTTAAGAATCAGTGGAGAAATTTTTCAGAAGTATATAGACAATGATTCTGGTATTAATAAATGGTATCTTGATATGCCCTGTATCTAGGGAATACAGGAGGGACGATTCAAGGATAACCTAAGAGGTTTTACAAGAAAGAAAGGTAATATTCAAAATTCTCAAGAATAGAAATGTTGATAAAGGAAATATGACGTAATTACAATGATGCCAAGTGGGGCACGTGTTAAACCACGAGAAATTATGGATCGAACCAGTAAAGGTCGAAATTGTTCAGGGAAATTAGGACCTAAGATTAAAGATGTTCTAAGTATGATTGGGAGTCAGTCGTGACAGTGATTAACCTCTAAAGACTGAGGCAATAACTTATGGAAAAATGGTGATTTTTTTTTACTCATCAGATTTTAAGGAAGACATCTTCACATAAGCAGTGATTGAAATGAGGTAGAAAATTTATTTGGAGGTGGTTAAAATGACATTGACTGTAAGGAAATTTTACTATCAGAAAAGGCCAAAGAGGTGGCCGACACTTTAAAGGTAAGAGGATAATTATAGGAGCTTATGTCAGAGGAATACAGTAATAAGGATTAAAGCCGTGAAGGTTGTATTATGGTTTGGAAGATTGACATTCCTTCTGATGACTGTGCAATACCCAACCGTAATAGTAGTTGGTAGAGGTTTAATTCGTGTAATCGCCATGAGCGGGCTATCTATCTCATAAGATCCTATCTTGAGAATAATCCAGGACCATATTTCAAAAAGGACTAAACGAACCTTTGAGTTAAGTCTTTTATTGAAGGCATATGATTAAGAATGGTATTAACCTGCTATCGTTGCTTTGATTGAAACTCTTCTGCAATTTTATCTGCTTTATGTCATGAGAGTACGTCAGGATCTGGAGTGTTCTTCATGAATTATGATTGGTGGTTATGTTAACTCCTTAGAAGTATTCTATATGACATATATGGACTCCGTATGGTTAGATATTAAGATTTCATGGAAAGTGAATGACGACAGTAGGTCAGTGGTGGACCATAGTAATGCAGCAATGATTCTGCGAGTAATGAGCTGATTACAACCGTGAGAGTTGTATGGGAATGGATGTTGAGATTGAGTACCACTAATCGGGTCGTGGTAGTGTATAAGTTATCATTGATAGACTAATTAAGTAGAGTATCTACCTATTGAATATTTGTTCCCTCTTATGAAAAGAGAGTCGTATTACTATATGAGGAAGGTTGCGGTGCAAGCATAGGATTCTAGTAACGATTATGTCTAGAATGAGATCCCAGATTCGATTTTTGATATCGAGGGAGTTTCAAAGGTGATTGTGTATAAGCTCGAGGAAGAGCATGGGTCCATAGAATGATGGACGGAATAGCAAAAATATTTAAGCATGTGAAATACGATGCTATAATACTTGATGTTGATATAAATACATATATGTTTTGTTCTCCTATGGCAAACCTCTATAGTTCAGAGGTAGATTCCAAGCCAGATATTTTATGGCAACAAATTTTTTTACGTATATACAATTCTCTTCAGTTCGTTCTTTTCTCTTCTTTTCATTTCATATAAACTGAGAAGAACAACCCTTCCAGAAGGGGAGGTATTGCCGAATGACTATCTATCTGTGTGATAGAAGCCGAGTAGGATACCAGCTATTGTTTAATTGCTTGTCAAGTACTAAAGGCTGGCCACCTTCTGTACTAACTATGCAATGTAACAAGTGTTCATGATCATAGTGATCTCTCAATGAATTCTTTTACTTCTATATGATGGATCAAGCTTTCGAAGATGGAGGCAGCTAGAAAGGAAGTGGTACCAAGTATGGTGGTATTCCGATTCTAACGCGTTAGTGATACTAAGGTTGACGTGGTTATTAAAAGGTTATAGAATGCTAACGAGCAAAAGTATAACCAGTATAATATTAGGAACGGAAGGTAGTAGCGATTACGAACTGGAAAATAATGGGTATTGAGAAGCAAAAGCTCTATTGTTAAAAGCTATAATAAGAGTCTGTGCAATAGACTTGAAAGAATTTGGAATGATCACTTAACACGGATTGAGTTTTCTTACGATAATAGATCATATGTCAGTATTGAGATATCGCCTTATGAGATCCTTGAGGGAAGATAATGTCGATCTCCCTTATGTTAGGATGAAGTTGTAGAGCGTAAGATGCTCGGACCAGCAGTGGTCCAAAGGACCAAGGATTTAATAGATTTAATCAGAGGACGGCTAGTAGTAGCCCAAGATGGACATAAGAAGTATGTTGATTTGACATGAAAGGACAAGGAATGGGAAGTAGGGGACCTAGTGTTGTTATAGGTATTCCCTTGGAAGGGGTTAATGAGATTCGGAAAGAAAGGAAAGCTAATTCCACCAATTGTTGGACCCTTGGATATATAAAGACGTTTTGGGAAGTTAGCATATGAGCTAGCCCTACCCCCGAACATGTAGCAAGTCATAACGTGTTCCATGTAATAATGTTAAGGAAGTATAATTCGGATGCCAGACAAATAGGGGCATATAAGCGCATAGACATGCAACCCGACGTAACCTATATAGAGCAACCAGGAACGGTTATAGAGTAAAAAGGAACAAGTGCTTAGGAGAAGGGTTATCAAACTAGGCAGAGTTTGGTGATAGGACCACAATGTGGGAAAATTTATTCAAGAATTAGAAAGTGCAATGATAAGAGAGTATCCCTATTCATTTTATATCTGATTCCGGGACAGAATCCTTTTAAGGAGGGGAGACTGTAATAACCCCAATTTTTGGAAATTTTTGAAACCCATATGAATAGTGATTTTGCAGATTATGCTGAATGAGAAAACTTTTCCTGCCACACTATATAGGGGTTCTGTTATGGATATTCTGAGATTTTATTAGTACTCTATATGGTATATAAGTGTATGTAAAGATCGTCAGAATCCAATTCCAAACCCTTTGATTTTTCCCGGAAATCCACTAGATACGGAAAGAATTGAGTATAAGGTAACAGGATAAAAAGGATTTAAATTAAAGGATTATAAGAGAGGATCATAAAAGGAATATAATGTATTGAGAAAGGTTAAGGGAACCCAAGTAATAAGATCCCGGATATGATCTCTCAAACGATAAATGAGAACGAAAGATAAGCGAATCGTAAAACAAATAAGTGACCAAGAGACAAGCTTGTACAAGAAGCCAAGGATTGTGACATCATCAAATCACAAGGTGTGGACAAGTGGAAGCATTATGACATGTGCAAGGTGACATAAGCATGACAAAAGGGAAGGAATTGTTGGATGATTGTAAACCACACAAAGTTCAAGGTTAGAAAGGTAATTAACCAAAAACAAAACCAAAACAACCTAGCTAGCCAAAACAAATCAAAGCAAACACAAAATTTTTCATTTCTTCAACATTGCTCTCGGCTTTTTCTTCTTTTCAAAGGAAGAAAAATCAAAAATCAAGTTCCAAGCATTGTTAAATCACAAGGTAATTATCTAAGGTTCCTTGTACATAGATATGGATGTCCTATAAGTTTAAGCTTCTAATTCCTTCACAATCTCTTCCATTAATTCAAGGAAGAAGATGGTGAATAGTAACTTTCAAAAAATAACTTTAGTTTTCTTGAATTTTTATGAAAGTTTAAGGTTATACAAGCAAGGATCAAGGTTCTTTAGGCATTCAAAGCTCTTGTGTTGTGTTAAGAAGCTTCAAGGAAGGTATAATCTCTTAACCAAGCTTTGTTATTGAATGTTAAGAGCATAATATGAGTGTTATAGTTCATGAGAGGCTTGATGGTTGTGTATGTAGAGATTAGTTGGTTTTGGGATGTTTTTGGAGTTGTAAATCTTGGTTGTTGATTAATGAACTTAAGTGTAGTTTAAATTCATGATAAAGAATAGTATAAATTGTTAATGTTGAGTTGTTGGGGCTGTTATGATAAAGTATGGATGGATTTTTGATTGGGTTGTGATTGTGGGTTGATTGGTGATGGTTTGGTGTTGAATTGGAATGGTATAAAATTGGGAAATCGCTTAAACATAGCCGTCGTAATGTCCGATTTACTTTAGACTGCTTTTGTTCATAACATTAGGACCCGAGAACTCCCTGCTAGGATTTGACCATTGCCATATTTAGATAGTTCATGTTACGAGCTTCGTTTTGATATGTGGTTCATTTGATTCCGATGTACGGTTTAGGAGAAACGGCCGTTTTAAGTAACGACGTTTCGCGAGCGAACCCTTACCCCTCGCCTTACTTTGAAACATAGGTTAAAGACCTTAAAGGACTAATTGAAGTATGAAACATTTATGTAGGGTGTAATAGGCAGTTGGTAAGACACTCGCGAAGGAATCTCCTTAAAACTCGTAATGGTTAAATTATTAAAAATGGTGGAGCCGAGGGGACTCGAGTGACTTAAGAGAATCAGTAAGCGCAAAATGAGCGTTAGAGTCTGAGTTGGTTAGAGTATAGATTTACAAGTGACTTTGGTTTAATTCCAACTTACTTGTTGCTTATAGGTTACCAGACTCGTCCCGAGCCATTCGTAACCCCCAGTCGCTCAGGCAAGTTTTCTATCCGTTATACTGTTGTTGTGATGTATATGTGTATATGCATTATCTTGCGATAGATGCATGTTGGTTAATTAGCAAATGTGCGCTATATTGAAGCATGCTGATATGGTATATATATGCATGCCTGTTTCGTATTCTTGCCATATATATCTGTTGGTTCAGTTGATAATACCTATGCTAGAGAATAGCGGTAATTTGCATATACCCTTAGTATAGGGACTCAAAGGTGAAAACATTTTCTAAAACCGGGAGTCGAGGATCCCGAGTAGATTTTATATATATATATATATTTATATATATATGGTTATAGTTTTCCAAACTATTAATCGAATAAGGTTTATTCGATAACTTTATTTTATTTATTGAATATTATTTCGAATATTCATCCGAGGACCTATGACTCCTTTATTTTATTATTGAATATTATTTCGAATATTCATTCGAGGGCTTATGACTCAGTTATATTATTAATGATTATTAATTAAATATTCATTTGAGGATGTATGACTCCTTTATTTATTTAATGAATATTATTTATAATATTAATTCGAGGTATTATGACTCCGCTTATTATTTAATAATATTCTTTATTTTATTAAAGAGTAATGTTCGATAATCAAACTTATTTTCGATTATTCAAATAAAGATAGTACTTTTGTATAAGTATATCTTTGATTATTTAATTTTCATTCAAGTAAGAGTTTTAAAACTTCTACTTCAATTATTTTTATAAAGATTATTCTTTATGGAAATATTATTTAAATAATAATATTCAGATATTTTCTAATATATCGGGACTGATTTATTTTAATAAATCAGCAGTACTCCAAACATTCTTAAAAATGTTTTCGAGTCTTCAAAATGATTTTTAAAGTTAGAGTGGACTCCAAAACTCATTTTTTTATATTTAAGATCTTCCTTTCAAAGGGGATTTAAATACTCGCTCAAAACCTGGGGGATCCAGCTCTGTGGTGCATTTTACATTCGCAACGTGGTTGCTGTTTTGAGAAAACAAATGAATTGATTACTTACCCATCGTTCGGGAAGTAAGCCCATCTAATTGAGTCGGCATAAGCGACAGGCCGGGGTACGGTCTATCAAAGTGTAAGTGGCTGGGTGGCAGTCCATCAACGCGTAAGAGGACGGGTGGCGGTCCAGACAAGGTCCTTATGTGGCCAGGGTGATGACCGGTGGGGGATTCATCCATCTACTAGTAGAAAAGGTTACTTATTGGTATCTTTTCCTGATCAGCAAGATATCAGGTTTATGCCAAAATTCTTTTTCTTTCCAAATTCATTGGATATTGCAACTCTGTTCATACTTTACATGACAGAGGTTTTCAGGAAATGTATGAGAGGTATATATAGGTGTATATATATATCGGGACTTAATGAAGTATCTCGTAACTTCATTTCATTCAATAATATTTCAAAGAATGAATCTATTCAAGTATTATCTTGTAGTCTCATCTATGTGATGAACTTTTGAACTAATTATAACTTGAACGGTGGTAGTTCAAATAGTATTTGGAAAAGATATAAGTATATTGGAGTATCTTGTAACTTCATCTTTTAAAATTATATCCAGTAAATGATTATCTTATGCATGACAAAGATTTTCAGAAAAACGTTGAGACAAGGTTAGATATATGAGATCACCTTGCAACGGTATTTTTATACAGTTATACACTGAAACTCTGTGTGTATTATGCATAGAAGAGGACTTCCAATATTTTGAAAAGTATATATGTATATATATATACTGAATATTTTGCGACTTCATCGCATTAAGATATCAACTTGGTTCATTTCTTTTGACCAAGACTTTCATGAGTACTATGAGAAGGCTCATATATTGTTAATCATTATACATATTATTTCGGTGGGCTTGTTGCTCACCCTTGCTTTCTTCTTTCATCACACAACATCAGATAGATAAGATGAACAGGACCAAGCTCCCAATTCGCAAGCGGATAGGAAACGTTCCGCAGCTTTCTGGAGGCGTTGAGGCCGCTGTAGCTGAGGTAGAAATTACCAATAGGCTAGGCTTTCAACTTTTGATGTATCAGATTATGTATATTTATGAATTGTAATAATGGCAAAGAAATGTAAATTTATTCAGAAAACCTTTTAAGGTGTATTGGCAGATAATTGTGGAATAAAATGACTTGTGATTATTTTTGGATGTTCATCTCTGAGACTATAACTTGTGGTGTGTGTGTTTATTATGGGGTCACAGTACAGAGTAGTTGATTGTTTATTAAGATTGGGTGTTATTAAGGGAAATGGAACTCGTGACAACCCGGATTCCCGACCCCGGATTTGGGGGTGTTACAGTCCTCCCAAGTAGTAATAGAGCCTGGTGGTAGAGAATGAAACCAACACTTAGCTTTATCCCACAAAGAGAATGGGAAAAGCCTCAGCTTAACAGCATCTTCAGCAATATTATTGAACTTGAAGGTGTCGCAGATCTCGATGAAATCCCTAATGTGCATATTAGGATCTTTCGTTGGAGAATCCCCAAACTGAACTGAATTATGTACCCATTGAATTAGGCAAGGATTGATCTCAAAGGTATTAGCTGCGATAGCTGGCCTGACAATGCTAGCTTGAATGTCATTAATCTTTGGTTGAGAATAATCCATCTAAGCTTTCGGATTCGCTGCTTGATCTCCCATTGTAATAAAAACTAGAGTACCTGAAATACATGACTAAGTAACTAGTAAATAAAATATCCGAGTCAGTGAACTTTAACGACCACTGATGTCAAGCACATAAACTAAAAATTAACACCGAGTCCCCGGCAGCGGCACCAAAAACTTATTAGGGCAAAAACAGGCGCTAAATTACATGCAAGTATATTCGTTTACAAGTAGTATAAGATATAGATCAGATTCGTTCCCATAGAGACTAGTTTAGGTTAAGTTTAGATTATATAACAATGGTATGGTTATTATTCAATGCTAAGATGATAACAAGTTGGGATGATTATAACTAAGATTAAACTAACATGCAATTAACTACAAATAAAAGTGACTAAATTAACTATATGAGACTAACATGGGATTCTAACCTCATTATTACTTCATTTTAAGTCATTGTTCTTAACCTTAGTATGCAATAGTGATGACAACTAATCAGATAATATTAAACTAGTAAACGCCAACTTTCGTTGTACGAATACCCTACTACTAGACATCCACAAAAGAGATAGAAGCTGAATAGACACCAATTATTTTGAAACCCTATATGTCTATAGAATTTGACAACATAAAGGTTTAATGCGCAAGTTATCTATCATGATTACATAGGGCAAGTAAGATGGTTAAAATTACCTATGAATCATGCATAATAAATATATGAACCTATGCTAGCATGGCAAGTTCTAAACCTCTATATTCACTTTCACTTCAATAGAGATTAACACTCTATCTTATATATTAGCAACGCATATAAGACGAATAAGCACAACCAATACTAGGATATCAATCAATCACCACACAGTTAGATATCAAAATAATTAACTATAGAAATCCATAAGTAAATCTGTTAGAACCCCACGACAATGATTAGTTCATAATCGAACTCATCGTTACTATGGGTTCCAATGAAAGCATGATAATAAACAATATACGAGTACTAGGGTTCAAAGACAAATCGAAAACAAGCATCCAAAGTATAAACTATATTGAAGAATACGAAAGTCTTCTTCTCCGTAGCCGTCTTGTGCTCTCTAGGTCTTCGTATTGCTCTCCCTGGTCTCCTTGCTATTAAAAACATCTTATTATAGGTATATATAGGCTTCAGGATCAGCTGATCTTCAAATCTCTCAAAAATCAAGTCAAAACAGGATTCTGCTTATCACGACCTGTGCCACTGCTCCGCATTGCGTGCGAGCGCGCGCTGTTTCTGTCCTTCTGGCACGGCCACCCCGCATTCCAACGCGGGCATGCCGTGCTACTGTTCTTTCAGCGTGGCCGCCCTGCTTCCTAGCGCGGGCGCGCCGTGCTTCTGGATTTTTGCTCCAATTTCTTATTTTTTATGTAAGTTTAGTTCCGTCTGTCAGAATTTAATGATCCAATAGTCCATGCAAAGCTCTCGAGATGTTATTCAACATGAGAAGGGTCGTGGCATCCGATTCTGACCTCCTTGCAACATATTACCTTGAAAAGCTCAATTAATCATCCAATTAATGCTTATAATGCACAAACACAAAAACATATAAAAAATAGCAACAACTTGAGTCTAAAATACCAACTTAAGCCTGTAATGAAGCGTTCCAAGTAGATATAAAATCCACTTATCACTTAGCTTCTAAAGAAGCCTGCCTTTTTTGATGCTTGAGCCTCAATTTTTCTTCTTTCATGGCTTCAACAAATTGAGGATGTCCAGCCATCACACAAATTAGTTTTCCATGCCTATAGATTTTAGCTATCCTTTTCTTCAAGACTGAGTCTCTTGGATCTTTATGATTGGCAATTGATTGAACAAGGAGCCTTTTTTCATCTGGTTGAGGATTTACATAGACTAGGTCCAAAGGCTTCTTGGTAGAATGTTTTGATGAATGATTTTTGGGCTTTAAAATCACAGTGGCCTTTTGATGTCTTCAAGCTGAGGTTTGACCTCTCTCCATATTCCTGAAGCTCAGTTCACTTATTGGAATCTGTCTCAATTGTGTGAAATTTTTCACATATTTGTCTTAATTTTCAATTTGACCAAATACCCTTTCAATTTTCTCATTAATTTTCTTTAGTTGTTCATTCAGCCGGAGTTCAGCTACTGCTAAATTGATTAAGTCAATGCTTTCCAACACTGGTGGCTTTGAGAAAGTAATGGTTGGAACAAATACTTTGCTGACTTGAATGTGCACATCCTTCTCCCCCTCACTTACTTGGACAATTGCATCTTTCTCCCCCTTTTTATGATCATCAAGTAATGCAGGGGTTGAAGTTTGAGCAGCCACCAGTTTTTGAAGAAAGAGTGTTTGATGGACTTGGTTGACAAGCACTTTGGTAATAGAATTCTCTATAGCTGTAAGCCTGGAGTCTAAAGAATCAATTTTGCTACTCAAGTCAGAGTCCTTCTTGAGTTTCTGATGGATGTCTCTCATTATGGATTTAGGAAGTTTATACTCCATTCTTTCATTGATGTCCTTCTTGACTTGCTCAATATTGGTCTTGATGTCATCCATATCTTGACTCTGTTTGAGAGATTGAATCTTGTGCAGTTGTAGAGATTCAAGATGGACTTAGAGAAGACATTGGGTATTGGCATCTGTAGTGGCTTGAAGAGCTGATTAAGTTTGATGGATAAGCTTGAATAGAGTTGATGTAAAATGATGATCAGTGCAGTCCTTGGAAAACATCCAGGCTGGGGTGCTTGTGGTTGAACTAGGTCCTGTATCTCCCCCTATGTTCATGCCATCATCGTCCTCATTAGAAGCATCTCCAAGAGAACCACTGAAATCTAACTCAAGATCATCACCGACTGTAGGTGGAAGAGAGTTGATTGCATCATTTGCTCTTAGCATAGAAGCTGTTGTGTGTACCAAGTTCAAAGTCCTCTCAGCAGCCTCATTGCCCTGTTCATCTAGAATTTGATATGATGGAATATGATGAGTAAATGCCTCGGCTTCAAAGGAGACGGAATCTAAAACAGCTTGATATTCTTGCTGAAATAGTTGCTCCTTGTCTACATCATTGACATCCCTTAACTCACTAAAAATGGGCTATTCCCATTCTTCTATTGTACTTTCTTTTCTCTCATTATCTCTCTTTTTTTGCATCAAGGGCTCCCCTTGGCTCACCACCCTTAACTTCACCATCTAAGGTGGGACTCCTCTCACTCACTCTTACCATGCTGGAAGAAATAGCATGCAATTGATCACTCTTTTCCTCTCCTTTTGCTTGAGAGCAACTCAGCATCTCACTCAGTTCACTCCCTTCCCTCAATCCTAATAGTGATTGAACAACCACTAAGTTATCTACACTAGTAACATGTTTAGAAATTTCAAGTTGTGCAGAGACTTCCAACGGATGAGAAACATCCATTAAAATAGTAGTAGTGAATGTTAACGGATAATTGTTGTGAAGCTTATCCGTCGAGAGACAATCACTAGTCGAAAAATGAGTAATATCCTTCGAGAGAGTAGAAATAATAGATTTAGGAGTTGAAACTATTGTAGAATTTGTGGGGATTGATTTGAGATTATGCACAGATTTATCAGTAGTATCAGAAAGAAATGGCAAGTGAGCCAACAAATCATCTATAAGATGATGCTCACTTGCTTTGGATTTTGGCTCCTCCATGAGTTTCAAAAATGGAGAATCAGGAATTGATGTGTTTATCATGTCCACATCCAGTGAGTTTTTGGGAGAATTGTGTGTGTGAGGTGTTTCAATTGTGAGAGAATTTGGTCGTGATTCCACATTTATTAGAGCCACATTTACCTAACTTTGTGATGTTGCAATAACTGAGTCTTGGACTGCAGTTGGCACTGTGTGTGCACCCTGTGACTTCCCCATAGGTTTAGATTTCTTCTTTCTAGTATAAGTTTGAGGTTGGTATGTGTCTCTTCCCCTTTTGGCATGTGCTCTTGGTTGAGAGCTTGTTTCAATAGTCACATCCTTTTGGGAGGATGCAACTATCAATGAGCTTGTTTCCTTATTAAGCATTACAGTCTGTTGGGAGACTGCAATGTAGCTGGTTTAGGTCACACAAGCCTTACTCTCCTTATCCTTAGGGTTTCTTTGATTTTCACCCTGTCCCTCACCTGTCTCACCACCCTTCACACTCCCCTCTCGTGTTTTGGTAGTTTTGAAATTAGTTTCTTTTGAGAGGAACTAGAGTGGGGTTTCTTTGACTTGGATTTAGAACTTTGGATTTTATGGCTTGGGTAGGCACCTGTTTGGTCACTGTCATGGATGTCATAGCCACGGTAGTTTGCAAAGAAGTTTGAGGTTGGGAAATAGTAGAGACAGAAACATTTACATCACTTACCTGAGGTGCCTCCATGATTGGCAGATAATTGAGAGGTACCTCACTATGGAGATTGTTCCTGTTAAGATCAGCAAGAAACCTCTTTTCTTGGACCCAAAAATCAAGCTTATTTGTTAGGTTCTCAATCAAGAGGTCTTTAGACACATGATTTTCTATCATCATAATGAATCTAGCATCGTATATGTTCCTAGACCTCTTCTTAATATCTCCTAACTTATAACCTAGTTCATACATGACAGAACTACTAAAATTGAAGTACTTGTCACTTAAAAACATGTAGAGCATGTTAATCATAGAGTAACTAACTGCATCAAAATTGCTAATATTTCCTGAAAATGCTTTAATAAAAGATTCATAGAGAAAGCTCCAATCTTTTCTAAGGCCCATTCTCCTAACCTCACCCAATTTGGCAGGATTTAGAGAATAGCCCATAGACACAAGAATGGTGCTAACATCTGTGTCAGTGTGTGGAACAAGTGTGTTGTTTTCAGGCAATTTAAAGAATGCTTGAATTTTATCACAGTTAATACAGTGGTAATTACCTTTGAGAGAGAATATAATGGTCTTATCTTTAGAGTTGTACACTGAATTAGTCCAAATATCCTCCACAATTTCACAGTAGATAACTGGAGATTCAAGCATTGCATAACTCAGTTTGCAACTTCGAATGAAGTCCATCATTTTGTGATAGTCTTCAGAAGCAACAATATCTTTGTTTACCAATGCTACAAAGTTGTTCTTTTCAAACACAAATCCAGATTGAGACATGATTTTGACTACATGTGTTATTGCTGTGATTGGAAGTGGTTACGGAGAAAGGGGTTTTTGCTTTGGAGACAAAGAGAGTTAAAATTTCTTTGAGAAAGATAAAAGTAAAATGAAAAATAGAAGATGGCTTTTATGCTTTCTCAGAAATGAACGACTAAAAATTAAGAATAAAATAAAGTACCCAATAACATTTGCCCATAATAGCCGTTTAAAAATTAAATAAACTGTAGAAATTCTAAAGATTATCCATCGACATATACTTACATACTCTAAGTAAATTCGACGGATGATGTATAGAATTAACGGCTATAATTAAAGCAATTCAACGGATATAGATTAAATAGACATCAGTTGAGATATAAAGTACCCAGAAAGGCATTTGATTTTCAACAGATAATGAAATTCAATGGATAATGAACATCTGTCGAGATGTAAATTTTGACTTAGCCAAAATTTCATTTTTTTAGGAAAAATCACATTTATTTCTAGATACACTACAAATTGCTTAGACATCAAAATAATTCAAGAATAATTAAGCATACCTAACTCACTTACCAACCGAGTAAAGGTGGACTCATCAAGTGGTTTGGTGAAGATGTCTGCAAGTTACTTCTCACTTGGAACAAAATGAAGTTCCACAATACCATTCATGACATGTTCTCGAATGAAAGTGGTACTTGATGTCAATGTGCTTGGTCCTCGAGTGCTGCACAGGATTTTCAGTAATGGAAATGACATTTGTATTGTCACAGAAAATTAGAATCTTGTCCACATGTAGACCATAATCCAATAGTTTATTATTCATCCATAAAATTTATGCACAACAACTACCAACAGCAATATATTCAGCCTCAGCTGTAGAAGTGGAGACTAAATTTTGTTTCTTACTAAACCAGGACACTAGCTCGTTTCCTAGAAATTGACAGTTTCTTGTTGTACTTTTTCTATCAAATTTAAAACCTGCATAATCTGTATCTAAATAACCAATTAGATCAAAACCAGAATCTCTAGGATACCAAATGCCAAGTTTTGGTGTTCCTTTGAGATATCTGAAAATTCTATTAGTAGCTACTAAATGAGAATCTCTAGGATCAGCTTGAAATCTAGCACAAAGATAAGTAGCAAACATTATATCTGGCCTACTAGCTATTAAATACAAAAGTGAATTAACCATGCCTCTATAACTTGAAATGTCCATAGACTTTTCAGTAGTGTTCAATTCTAGTTTAGTAGCAGTGGCTATAGGAGTTTTTGCAGATGTGCAATCCATTAAGTCAAACTTCTTTAACAGATAATAAATGTATTTGGTTTGACTAATAAATATTCCATCACTAACTCGCTTAACTTGTAAACCAAGGAAGTAAGTTAGTTCTCCCATCATGCTCATTTCATATTTACTTTGCATCAATTTGGCAAAATTTTTGCAAAGTTTTTCATCTGTAGAGCCAAATATAATATCATCTACATAAATCTGAAAAAGTATACTAGAGCCATTAACATTTCTAAAGAAAAGGGTTTTGTCAACAGTACCTCTTGTGAAGTATTTTATAAAAGAAACTTTGACAATGTGTCATACCAGGCTCTAGGTGCCTGCTTCAAACCATACAGTGCTTTCAAAAGATAGTAAACATATTCTAGTAAGTTGGGATCTTCAAAACCAGGAGGCTGACTGACATAGACTTCCTCCTCCAACTCTCCATTCAGAAATGCACTTTTGACATCCATTTGACAGACCTTGAAATTGGTATGGGCTACATAGGCTAGAAAAATTCTGATGGCTTCAAGTCTTGCATCAGGAGAAAAGGTCTCATTTAAATCTATTCCTTCTTGTTGATAATAGCCCTCAGCAACCAATCTAGATTTGTTCCTGATTACTATGCCATTTTCATCCATCTTGTTTCTAAATACCCATTTGGTGTCAATTGGATTCTTGCCTTTAGGTTTGGGTACCAGATTTCATACCTTATTCCTTTCAAATTGGTTTAGCTCTTCCTGCATAGCTAGAACCCAATCAGGATCCAAAAAAGCTTCTTCTACCTTCTTTGGCTCTTCCTGAGGCCAGAAGCTGCTATATAGACATTCTTCTTAAGTTGCTTTTCTAGTTTGTACTCTTGAAGATCATCACCAATAACTAGTTCAAAAGGGTGATCTCTAGTCCATTTTCTTTGTTGTGGTAGATTAGCTCTAGATGAAGAGACCTCATAGTTGTCTTGATGTGTGACTGAGTTTTGATTAGAAGAAACTCCCCCTGAGTTTGGGGATCTTTGACTTGAAGTTGGGTTCCTTTCTGTATGTGATCTATATTGACTTTCAACTCCCATTGATGGCTCAACGGATGTTGAATTTTGCTTTTCGACGGATGATGCAGTTTGTCTCTCAACGGATGATGCACCTTGTCTTTCGATGGATGTAGAATTATGTGCTTCATTTGCTGCTGACTTTTCTACATTATCCTCAGAGATTATTTCTTGATCACTTTCTTCATCACTATCATCACAATTCATCTCAACATTGTCAAATTTGAGGCTTTCATGGAAACCTTCATCTTGTAGTCCTTCAATCTTCTAATCATCAAACACAACATGTACAGATTCCATAACAATGTTGGTTTTTAGATTGTAGACTCTGTATGCTTTTCCAACTGCATATTCAACAAAAATACCTTCATCTGCTTTGGCATCAAACTTTCCATGTTGCACAGTTTGATTCCTTAAAATATAGCATTTGCAACCAAAGACATGGAGAAAATTTAGTATTGGCTTCCTGTTCTTGAATAATTGATAGGGAGTCATGCATTTTGATTGATTGACCAAAGAAATATTCTCAGTGTAGCATGTAGTATTTACAGTTTCTGCCCAAAAGTAGGTTGGTAACTTTGATTCTTCTAGCATTGTTCTTGCAGCTTCAATAAGAGATCTGTTCTTTCTTTCCACCACTCCATTTTGTTGTGGAGTCCTTGCTGCTGAAAATTCATGCATAATCCCAATTTTTCACAAAACAACCTCATAATAGAATTCTTGAACTTAGTTCGATTGTCACTCCTGATTCTTCTAACTTTGAGATCAGGATAATTGTTGACTTGCCTTATATGATTGATAATGATTTCACTAGCTTCATCTTTAGATTTGATAAATTATGTCCAAGTGAACATTGAGAAATCATTAACAATCACTTGGCAGTATCTTTTCTTAGAGATTGATAACACATTGACTGGTCCAAACAAATCCATGTGCAGTAGTTGTAGTGGTTCTTCAATTATAGATTTCAAGCTTCTTTTTAAATGATGCCAAGATTTATTTTCCTTTCCGACAGGCATCACACAGTCCATCCTTTGAGAACTCAACTTGAGGAATGCCTCTTACAAGATCTTTCCTGACTAGTTCATTCATAGTCTTGAAGTTCGGATGAGACACTTTCTTGTGCCGCAACCAATTTTCATCTTGACTTGCTTTGCTGAAAAGACAAGTAATAGAATTTTCACTTGATGAGTTGAAGTCACCTAGATACATATTTCCTTTTCTCACTCTAGTGAGAACCACTCTGTTGTTCTTTTTGTCTGTAACAACACAGGCTTCTGAGTTGAATGTTACTGAGTTGCCCTTGTCACAAAGCTGGCTGACACTCAAAAGATTATGTTTGAGTCCATCCACTAGAGCAACTTCTTCAATGATGGCATTATCTTTAGAAATCAAGACATATCCCACAATATACCCTTTGTTGTCATCTCCAAAAGTAATACTTGGGTCAGCTCTCTTCTTGAATTATGTGAGTAGGGTAGAATCTTCAGTCATGTGCATTGAGCAACCACTATCCAAATACCAAAGATTCCTTCTGTTTCCCTGTACACATCAAAATCAAATCAAGTTGATTTTGGTACCCAAGTTTCCTTGGATCCTGCCTTGTTAGCTTTCTTTACAGGTTTCTTAGGCTTGTCCTCATTTGACTTAGGTGATTGAAATTCTACCTTAGTCATTAGAGTAGGGATTTGAAACCATTCATAATTGCAGAATTATCATGCACAGATTGGTTAACAGGAAATGGTATATTATGTGCAAACATGTTATTCGAATATGGCATGCTAAATGGCATTTGAGGCATACTAAATGCAACATAGTATGGATCTTGTGTAAATGGAATATTAGAAAATTGTGCATTCAAACTTTGTGCAGGTATAACCTTCATAGGCATTATGGGCATGTTGGGAAATGAGGGAGGTGCAAACATGGGTGCAGGCATAGTAGATTTGCAGTTAACAAAAAATGATTAACACTACCACACTTAACACAGATTTTTCTTGGTGCATATTTATCAGGTGTGTAGTTGTTATATTTGTTAATTCCTACTTTCACATTCCTGTTATTTTTCCTTTTAGAATCTATCTTGACCTCAATTTTCTCCAATCTGTCACTAAGTTGCTTCATTGACAGATGCCCCACATTAACTATTTTGTTTTCCTTAACTTGACTTGGTTCACCTGTAATAAAGTTCTTGAAAACTGATCCTTATTTCTCACCGAGTTTGGATAGTTTTGCTTTGCTAATTGGTTTTCTTTCATTCAACGGATGTAGTTCTTTGTCTTTCGATAAATAATTCCTTTTATCATTCGACGGATAATCTTCATTATCCGTTGAATCCACATCCATTGAAAGTCCTTCTATCAAACTAGGATCCAATTTCTCCTTGCTCTTTTTCCAGGCTTTTTCACAGAAAGATTCTACACTTGAACTTTAGCAATTTGAATATGAACATCTCTTGATGTCTTCCAAGCTTTGATTACCTCTTGCTCTCGTTCAAGTTGCTTTCTTAAAATCTCTTCTTTCTTTAAGGATTCAGTCAGTTCCTCCTTAGCAATTCTACACTCTATCTTCAGTTTCTCAAACTCAACAAATTGAGTTTCTAACACAGTATTTCTTTCATTTAAAAACAAATTATTTTTTTAAATTTTTGTGTTTTCTTTAGTGAGAGATTTAAGTGTAACACGCAGGTAATATAATTCTGTTGACATGTCATTTATATCATCATTACACTCTTCTTTAAAAAGATGTGCTAGATTAGTAGTGATTACATGATTTATTTAAGAACTGACTTCTGCTTCATCTGATTTGGTCATCAGGGCTAGGTTGACATAGCTTGGTTCCTCATCTTCATCGCCCCCATCTGTTGCCCAGTCATTTTCTTGAGTCAAGAAAGCCATTTCTTTCTATTTAAGCAATTCAAAGTATTTTTTCTTATAGTCAACTAGCTCAAACTTCTTTTTCTCAAGATTGGGCTTTCTGCATTCATTTGTAAAATGACCACTCAAGCCACATTTGAAACATTTGAATTTGGATTTATCCACCATGTTTCTATTTGGCTTGGATGCTCCAACATTCTTTTTGAATTTGAGCTTGGCTAACCTCCTTGATAGAAAGGCTAGATGTTCATCTATGTCTTCCATTTCATCTCGGCTTAGATGATCTTCATGCTCAGCCACTAGTCCTTTTCTTTTGCCTTCAAAAACCCTAGAGTTTGGTGCAGATTCCACAGCTTCAACCTTCATCTCTTTCACTCTCTTTTGTTCAGCCACCAAAGCTAAAGATCCTTCCTTCTTCCTTCCTTTCTCTATCCACTTATCTTGTTCCAACTCAAGCTCATAAGTTTTTAGAATAGCATACAGTCTCTCCAAATTAAATTCCTTGTAATCTTGAGAATTTCTGAGAGAGAAGGTCACAGGATTCCATTCTTTTGGTACAGATCTAGGGAATTTCAGGTTTGAATCTTTTGTCTGATAGACCCTTCCATGCAACTTCAGTGCATTTAGTAGTTTTTGAAATCTACTAAAGATGTCACTTAAAGATTCATTGTCTTCACAATGAAAGTGCTCGTAGTGCTGGATTAGAAGTTGCATCTTGTTTTCCCTCACTTGTTCAGTTCCATCACATATGATTTAAATTGTATCCCAAATATCTTTAGTAGTTTTGCAGTTGATGTCATTGTCAAACATATCTCCATCAAGACTATTGAACAGAATGTTTATAGCCTTCTTGTCTTTGTGTACTTGCTCAATGTCTTTATTTGTCCATTCTGATTGTGGCTTTGGGACACTTTGCTCATTGCCTACTGCTCCTTTAGTGTATGTAGCAGCTCTTCGAGGAACATGAGGGCCTTTCTCAATGCAATCAACATATCTTTCATCTTGAAAGAGAAGATGCAGGTGCATTTTCACCTTCCAATGGTGATAGTTGTCTTTATTAGGGCATTCAAAAAAATTCAAAAAATCCGATATTCGTCCGAAAAATCTGCACCCGTATCCGAGAAAAAGCGGATATTATCCGTATTTGAAATAAAGCGGATATTATTCGTATTCGAATCCGGGATATTCGAATCCGAAACTAAATACATATATGATATTTAAATTATATAAATATATAATTATATGTAATTTAAAATTTATTTTTTTAATTTGTAGTGTGTGTAAATGTATTAAATAATACATTTATACAAATATTATATAATTATACACATGCTTCTTATGTATCTAACTATATTATTTGTATTTAAACGTAAAAAAATGTTCTAAAATCATCATCAAACACGATAGAGGCATAAAAAAAATTAAAATATCTTATATCCGTCCGAAATATCTGCATTCGTATCCGAAAAAAAGCGGATATTATCCGTATCCGAAATAAAGCGGATATTATCCGTATTCGAATCCGACGATTGCGGATGCGGATACGGATATATGCATATCCATATCCGAATTATCCGTTTGACAGCCCTGGTCTTTATCCAAGAAAGGGATCTTTACTCCAACATCCTTCCTGCTCATGTTGTTAGTTGCTTTGATCTTTAAACTCTGTAATAACCTCAATTTTTGGAAATTTTTGAAACCCTTATGAATAGTGCTTTTGCTGAATGAGAAAACTTTTCATGCCACACTATGTAGGGGTTCTGATATGGATATTCTGAGATTTTATTAGTACTTATATGGGATATAAGTGTATGAAAAGATCGTCAGAATCCAAATCCGAACACTTTAATTTTTCCCGGAAATCCACTAGGTACGGAAATAATTGAGTATAAGGTAACAGGATAAAAAGGATTTAAATTAAAGGATTATAAGAGAGGATCATAAAAGGAATATAATATATTGAGAAAGGTTAAGGGAACCTAAGTAATAAGATCCCGGGTATGATCCCTCAAACGATAAACGAAAACGAAAGTTAAGCGAACCGTATAACAGATCAGCGGTCATTAGGCAAACAATTAGAAGCTAATCAAAGAGATTAGAAGGGATGATGACATAGCAATGTGATATAAGCATGACATAAGGGGAAGGAGATGTGGTTGATTTTTAACCACACAAAATCAAGGGCAACTAGGTAATTTACTAAAACAAGACAAAAAGCAACCAACCAAGCCAAAACATTTCATTTTCATCAAAAAACACAAAACCCCCATTTTCTTCTTCAAGCTCTCGGCCTCTTTTCTTAAAAAATGAAAGTCCAAGCTCCTCCACTTGCTATTTTACAAGGTAATTATCCTAGCTTCTCCTAGTTAAGTTACATACTTCCTATAAGTTTTAGCTTTTAATTCCAAGCCAATCTTTTTCTAGAAATCAAGGAAGAAGATGGTGAATAGTACTTTCTTGAAATTAATTTTTGTGTTCTTGATTTCTTTGAAAGAACAAGCTTGTAGGAGGTTAGATTAAGGCTTCCATGGGCATTCCAAGGATCTTTCATGGATTAAAAGCTTCAAGGAAGGTATAACTCTTCATGATCTTAGTTTTAAGTTTTGTTGTTTAGATTTCCTAATGTTGAGATGATGGGTTAGTGTAATGGGTTTGTAATCATGTTTAAAGCTTGTTATGAGTAGTTTAGTTGGTGAGAGGCATGATTATTGTGTGTTTAGAGATGGGTTGATTTTGTGATATTTTTGGAGTTGGAAATCTTGGTTATTAGTTAATGAACCTAAGTAAAGCTTTTAGTTCATGTGGGGAATAAGTATAAATTGTTAATGTGGAGTTGTTGGGGCTGTTATGATGTAGTTTGGATGGAGTTTTTATTGGGTTGTGATTGTGGGTTGAATTGTGGTTGATTTGGAATGGTTTAATTTGGGAAATCGCGTAAACATAGCCGTCGTAACGTCCGATTTTCTTTAGACTGTTTTTGTGCATAACATTAGGACCCGAGAACCCCCTGCTAGATGTTGACCATTGCCATGTCTAGATAGCTCATGTTACGAGCTTCGTTTTGATATGTAGTTCGTTCGATTCCGATGCACGGTTTAGGAGAAATGACCGTTTCAAGTAACGGCGTTTCGCGAACGAAATATTTCCCCTCGCCTTACTTTGAAACATAGGTTAAAGACCTTAAAGGACTAATTGAAGTATGAAACATTTATGTAAGGTGTAATAGGCAGTTGGTAAGACACTCGCGAAGGAATCTCCTTAAAACTCGTAATGGTTAAATTATTAAAAATAGTGGAGCCGAGGGTACTCGAGTGACTTAAGAGAATTAGTAAGCGCAAAACAAGCGTTAGAGTCTAAGTTAGTTAAAGTATAGATTTACAAGTGACTTTGGTTTAATTCCAACTTACTTGTTGTTTATAGGTTACCAGACTCGTCCCGAGCCATTCGTAACCCCCAGTCGCTCAGGCAAGTTTTCTACCCGTTATAACTGTTGTTGTGATGTATATATGTATATGCATTATCTTGCGATAGATGCATGTTGGTTAATTAGCAAATGTTGCAATATATTGAAGCATGCTGCTATGGTATATATATATGCATGCCTGTTTTGTATTCTTTCCATATATATTTGTTTATTTGTTGATTCAGTTGATAATACCTATGCTAGAGGATAGCAGTATTTTGCATATACCCTTATTATAAGGACCCAAAAGGTGAAAACATTTTCTAAAACCGGGAGTCGAGGATCCCGAGTAGATTTTGTATATATGTATATATATATATATTTATATATATATATATGGTTATAGTTTTCAAAACTATTAATCGAATAAGGTTTATTCGATAACTTTATTTTATTTAATGAATATTATTATGAATATTCATTCGAGGGCTTATGACTTCTTTATTTTATTTAATGAATATTATTTGAATATTCATTCGAGGGCTTATGACTCTTTATTTTATTTAATGAATATTATTATGAATATTCATTCGAGGGCTTATGACTCTTTATATTATTTATTGAATATTATTTCGAATATTATTCGAGGGCTTATGACTCAGTTTATATTATTTCATGAATATTATTGGAATATTCATTTGAGGATGTATGACTCCTCTATTTTTATTTAATGAATATTATTTATAATATTCATTCGAGGTATTATGACTCCGCTTATTACTGAAATATATTCTTTATTTTATTAAAGAATAAGGTGTCAATAATCAAACTTATTTTCGATTATTCAAATAAAGATAGTACTTTCGTATAAGTATATCTTTGGTTATTTAATACTCGTTTCAAGTATAAGTTTTAATTCTTCTACTTCAATTATTTTTATAAAGATTTTTCTTTATGGGAATATTATTTAAATAATAATATTCAGACATTTTCTAAATATACTGGGGACTGATTTACTTCATTAAATCAGCTTTACTCCAAACACTCTTTAAAGTGTTTTCGAGTCTTCAAAATGATTTTTAAAAGTTAGAGCGGATCCCAAAACTCATTTTTATATTTAAGATCTTCCTTTTTAAGGGGATTTAAATACTCGCTCAAAACCTGAGGGATCCGGCTATGTGGTGTATTTTATATTCGCAACAAGGTTGCAGTTTTGGTAAATGAATTGATTACTTACACAACGTTCGGGAAGTAAGTCCATCTATTGAGTCGGCATAAGCAACATGGGCTCAGTGGGCGTCCATGATAGTGTAAGTGGCTCAGTGGGAGTCCATCAAATGCATAAGTGGCTGAGTGGCAGTCCAGCATAAGGTCCTATTGAGACCAGGGTGATGACCAGTGGGGAATTCGTCCATTTACTAGTAGAAAAGGTTACTTATTGGTATCTTTGCCTGATCAGCGAGATACCTGGTTTATGCCAAAATTCTTTCCCTTTCCAAATTTATTGGATATTGCAACTCTGTTCATACTTTACATGACAGAGGTTTTCAGGAAATGTATAAAGAAGATGTATATGTGGATATATATATATATATATATCAGAACTTAATGAAGTATATCCTAACTTCATTTCCTTTAATAATATTTCAAAGATTGAATCTATTCAAGTCTTATCTTGTGGTCTCATCAGTGGGATGAACTTTTGAAATTAATTATAACTTGAACGGTGGTAGTTCAAGTAGTATTTGGAAAAGATATAAGTATATTGGAGTATCTTGTAACTTCATCTTTTAAACTTATATCTAGTTAATAATTGTCTTATGAATGATAAAGATTTTCAGAAAAACGTTGAGACAAGGTTAGATATATTAGATCACCTTGCAACGATACTTTTTATACAGGTTATAAACTGGAACTTTGTGTATATTATGCATGGAAGAGGACTTCCAAGATTTTGAAAAGTATATATGTATATATATATACTGACTATTTTGCGACTTCATCGCATTAAAATATCAAACTTGGTTCATTTCTTTTGACCAAGACTTTCATGAGTACTATGAGAAGGCTCATATATTGTTAATCATTATTCATATTATTTTGGTGGGCTTGCTGCTCACCCTTGCTTTCTTATTTCATCACACAACATCAGATAGACAAGATGAACAGGACCAAGCTCCCAATTCGCGAGCGGATAGGAAGCATTCCGCAGTTTCCTATAGGTGTTGAAGTCACTGTAGCTGAGGTAGGGAAATACCAATAGACTAGGCTTCAACTTTTGATGTACCAGATTATGTATATTTACGAATTGTAATAATGGCAAAGAAAATGTAAATTTATTCAGAAAACCTTCTAAGGTGTATTGGCAAATAATTGTGGAATAAAATGACTTGTGATTATTTTTGGATGTTCATCTCTGAGACTATAACGTGTGGTGTGTGTGTTTATTGTGGGGTCACAGTACAGAGTAGTTGATTAATTATTAAGGTTGGGTGTTACTAAGGGAAATGGAACTCGTGACAACCCGGATCCCCGACCCCGGATCTGGGGGTGTTACAGAATTGGTATCAGAGCTAAGCGTTATGAACCTCAGAGATGATGGGACGTTAAGATAATAAGTTTACTAAGATAATAAGAACTCTTGCCAAGTTCATAGTCGGGCTACCTAACGTAGCACTGACAGTTAAAACCCTTATGGGAACCCTTATAAATATCGTGATAGAAGCGTAGTTCGTTATCGTCAATGGTAGCGGGACTCCGAACCCTGAGGTTGAGGAGCAACAGCGCGATGATGTTTATTACTAATTGGAGATCGGATTGTGGATCCGATAGAGTGTCCTAATGCAGGACCGGATGATGTTGATATTGAGGATGTAGCGGTTGAGGATGTTGTCCTAGAAGGGATAGTTGCTGAGGAGGATCCCATGGAGGATCCTGACAAGAATGAATAAAGGACCACTGATGAATTGATGACCATGGTTAGGGAAACTACCAGAGGTAGGATTGGCCGGTCACTACCGGAGGTTCGTTCAAGTTTGTAAAGATAGTAGCCCCTTTAACGCGGCTTACTCGTAAGACTGAGAAGTTCGAATGGACAGAGAAATGCGAGAACAACTTTTAAGAACCGAAGCAAAGATTGGTGACGTTCCCTATGTTGGCGTTGCCGGATGGAAAATGAGATTTTGTGATGTGTAGTGACGCTTCGTATAAGAAATTAGGGTGCTTCATATACAGCACATCAAGGTAACCGCGTACGCGTCAAGACAATTAAGGGAATATAAAATTCGATATCCCCACCCATGAGCTTGGACTCGTGGCAATAGTTTTTCCCTAAAGATTGGAGGCACTACTTGTATGGAGAGAAGTGCAAGATTTACACAAACCATAGGAGCTCTAGTACATTTTTACGTAGAAAGAGCTCAACATACGCCAGAGGAGGCGGTTAGAGCTAATCAAGAATTATGATTGGGAGATTCTTTATCATTCGGGGAAAGCCAATGTGGTGGCTGATGCCCTTAGTAAAAAGGAGAGACCCAAGATGATAATGTCTTTGGGATAGTTTATAAGAGATTTTGAGAAAATGGAAATAGAAGTGAAGGTAACCGGAGCCGGTACCGAAAAGCTGTTTGAGATTGCAATACAGACCGAATTTTTGGAAAAGAACATATTGTGCCAGAAAAAGTGATGAATGAAGGCAGAGAGTCAATGACTGGAGAAGAGATCCACACCGAGAAAGATGATAAGGGGATAGTGAGGTGTTCCTACAGAAATTGGGTTCCAAAAGTTCAAGAACTTAAGGATGAGAACTTAGATGAGAGCCATAGTTTGAGGAATAAGATTTAGGGCAAACCCTGAATGTGATAGTCAGGGAGGACGCCATCAAGATAGAAAGAACCCATAATATAATGAAGTGGAAAATGAGGATTTTAATGTATAAGATAACCCCGATTATGGGAGAAGGTTGAAACATTTCATACTAAGGAAACAGAAAGTCGAGTAAGGAAAGGAGACCCGAGACGGTACTCCTATACGGCAATTCATGGACCTGTCTAAAAAGAACTTAGACTATTATCCCCAACCACCACCTTGAGGAAACAATGCGATAGGAAATTCTTTCAGGACCTTTAAGTCTCTAAGCTCTCAGAGTTCCAAGGAACAGGTTGACCTAGTCGAGGCAAGAGCCTGGCTAAAGGAAATAGAGGAATCATTTGAGATTTTGAATGATTGACGAACCACAAAAGACTGTTTTTATCACTTACCCTCCTAAGAGAGAGACCACCCGCTGGTGAAAGGCCAAGGAAGGCACGGAGAAAGAGATTATAATAAACTGATTTAAGTTCAGTCAATTGTTTTCGGGAAAGTAATTCCCAAAGATAAGAAGATAGTGTAAAAGCTTTAGAGCCAGAACAAAGGCAGACGAGTATGATGAATTATGAATCTAAGATGTAAAAGTTGTCAAGATTCGTTCTGAAGACACGAATCCAGAATGACGGGATGTTTGAAATCAATGCTTATGTTGTGTTGGTTCATGAAATAATGATAAGAGAAAGGAATATAACGACAATAGAGTTTGAGGAATGATAAGGGAGTTGGGTATGAGGAAACCCCAAAGACTCGTAGAAATAGAAATAGAAGAGTATGTAATCGTCAGGATAAGGGTGATTCACCATGAGTTAAAATTGATGGTTGAGGGCATAAGAGATACATATATTTTATCCCCTGTAAGTTGGGAAGATTCGAGGAAACCTTGAGATAATTCGAAGGATAAATAATGAGACGTGGATAGACTGAGGAGACAAGAAAGTAAGAAATTAAGAAAATTGGATGAAGGAAGTGACCTTCAAAAGGTGAAGTGTAAGACCGGTGGCATGATACCCAGAAAGGGAGACGCCAGATATGAAAGATATCCCAACATTGAGGTGACTATTGAGATAAACAACAAAAGTAAATAAGGAATTATTAAGAAGAGGTTCACGTTGAACACGACCAATATCTTCCAGAATATCCTTGTTATCGTTACCAAATTAGGCAAGACAAGCAGATAACCATTGTTATCTTTTGGAGGCCATATTGATTGACCCCATTTTGAATACAGATGTTATTGTGAAATTAGGCATATACTATCGAGGTGGGAATGATTGAATAAGACACCCTTGTCAGGGATATATGACTTGATTTATCCATGGAAGGATGCAGGTACCTTTTAAAGGTGGAATTAAGGATAGAACATCGGTAACTTAAAATGAATCCTAGGGGAATGCATAAAGGTTGGCATTTCACCCTTAATAGGGACATCATGAGTTTTGACAGTATGATTTGGAAAGGGGTTAAGGTAACAACAACCTTTAAGAATCAGTGGAGAAATTTTTCAAAAGTATATAGACAATGGTTCTAGTAATAGTAAATGGTATTTTGATATGCCCTGTATCTAGGGAATACAGGAGGAACGATTGAAGGATAACCTTAGAGGTTTTACAAGGAGAAAGGTAATATTCAAAATTCTCAAGAATAGAAATGTTGATAAAGGAAATGTGTCGTAATTATAATGATGCCAAGTGGGGCACGTGTTACACCACGAGAAAGTATGGATCGAACCAGTAATGGTCGAAATTGTTCAGGGCAATTAGGGCCTAGGATAAAAGATGTTCTAAGTATGATTGAGAGTCAGTCTTGACAATGATTAGCCTCTAAAGACTGAGGCAATAACTTATGGAAAAATGGTGATATTTTTTTTACCCATCTGATTTTAAGGAAAACATCTTCACATTAGCTGTAATTGAAATGAGGTAGAAAATTATTTGGAGGTGGTTAAAATGACATTGACTGTAAGGAAATTTTACTATCAGGAAAGGCCAAAGAGGTGGCCGACACTTTAAAGGTAAGAGGATAATTATAAGCGCTTGTGCCAAAAGAATACAGTGATGATGGTTAAAGCTGTGAAGGTTGTATTATGGTTTGGAAGATTGACATTCCTTCTGATGACTGTGCAATACCCAACCGTAATAGTAGTTGGTAAAGGTTTAATTCGTGTAATCGCCATGAACGGGCTATCTATCTTAGAAGGTCCTATCTTGAGATAAGCCAGGACCATGTTTCAAAAAGGACTAGACGAACCTTTGAGTAAGTCTTCTATTTAAGGCATATGATTTAGAATGGTATTAACCTGCTATCGTTGCTTTGATTGAAACTCTTCTGCAATTTTATCTGCTTCATGTCATGTATGTATGTCAGGATCAGGAGTGTTCTTCATGAATCAGAAATGGTGATTATGTTACCTCCTTAGAAGGATTTGATACGACATGTATGGACTCCGTATGGTTAGCTATTAAGACTTCATGGAAAGTGAATGACGACAGTAGGTCAGTGGTGGACCATAGTAATGCAGTAATGATTCCGGGAGTAATGAGTTGATTACAACCGCGAGAGTTGTATTGGAATGGGTGTTGAGATTGAGTACCACTAATCAGGTCGTGGTAGTGTATAAGTTATCATTGATAGAACATTGATAGACTAATTAAGTCGATTATCTACCTATGATATAATTATTTTTTCTTATCAATAGAGAGTCGTATTATTATACGAGAAAGGTTGCGGTGCAAGCATAGAATTTTCATAACGATGATGTATAGAATGAGATCCCAGATTCGATTTTCGATGTCGAGGGAGTTTCAAAGGTGATTGTGTATAAGCTCGAGGAAGAGCATGGGTCCATAGAATGATGGACGGAATAGCAAAAATATTTAGGCACGTGAAATGCGATGCTATAATACTTGATGTTGATATAAATACGTATATGTTTTGTTCTCCTATGACAAACCTCTATAGTTCAGAGGTAGATTCCAAGCCAGATATTTTATGGCAATAAAATTTTTACGAATATACAATTCTCTTCAGTTCGTTCTTTTCTCTCCTTTTCATTTCATATAAGCTGAGAAGAACAACCCTTCCAGAAGGGGAGGTATTGCTGAATGACTATCTATCTGTGTGATAGAAGCCGAGTAGGATACTAGCTATTGTTTAATTGCTTGTCAAGTACTAAAGGCTGGCCACCTTCTGTACTAACTATACGATATAACAAGTGTTCATGATCATAGTGATCTCTCAACAAATTCATTCACTTCTATATGATTGATCAAACTTTGGGAAATAAAAATAGCTGAAAAAGGAGTAATAAAGTTGTGGTAGTATTCGGAATGGAAACACATTCGTGATACTAAGGTTGACGTGGTTATTAAAAGGTTATAGAACGCTAACGAGCAAAATTATAACCAGTATAATATTAGAAACGGAAGGTAGTAGCGACTACGAACTGGAAAAGAATGGGTAGTGAGAAGCAAAAGCTATAATGCTAGAAGCTATAATGAGAGTCTGTACAATAGACTTGAAAGAAATTGGAATGATCACATAACGCGGATTGAGTTTTCTCAGGACAATAGATTATATGTCAGTATTGAGATATCGCCATATGAGGTTTTTGAGGGAAGACAATGTCGATCTCCCTTATGTTAGGATGAAGTTGTAGAGCGCAAGATGCTCGGACCCGCAGTAGTCCAAAGGACCAAGGATATGATAAATCTAATCAGGGGATGGCTGGTAGTAGCCCAAGATGGGAACACGAAGTATGTTGATTTAACACGAAATGACAAGGAATGGGAAATAGGGGACCTAGTAATGTTATAGGTATCCCTTGGGAAAAGGGTTGATGAGATTCGGAAAGAAAGGAAAGCTAAGTCCACGAATTGTTGGACCCTTGGATATATTAAGACGTATTGGGAGGATAGCATATGAGCTAGCCCTAACCCCGAACCTGTAGCAAGTTCATAACGTGTTCCACGTATCAATGTTAAGGAAGTGTAATTCGGATGCCAGACAAATAGGGGCATATGAGCGCATAGACATGCAACCAGACGTAACCTATATGGAGCAACCATGAAGGGTATAGAGTAAAAAGGAACGAGTGCTTAGGAGAAGGGTTATCAAACTAGTAAGAGTTTGATGGTAGAACCACAATGTGGGAAAATTGACTAGAGAGTTAGAAAGTGCAATGCTAAGAAAGTATCCCTATTCATTTCTATCTGATTCCGGGACAGAATCCTTTTAAGGAGGGGAGACTGTAATAACCCCAATTTTTGGAAATTTTTGAAACCCTTATGAATAGTGCTTTTGCTGAATGAGAAAACTTTTCATGCCACACTATGTAGGGGTTCTGATATGGATATTCTGAGATTTTATTAGTACTTTATATGGGATATAAGTGTATGAAAAGATCGTCAGAATCCAAATCCGAACACTTTGATTTTTCCCGGAAATCCACTAGGTACGGAAATAATTGAGTATAAGGTAACAGGATAAAAAGGATTTAAATTAAAGGATTATAAGAGAGGATCATAAAAGGAATATAATATATTGAGAAAGGTTAAGGGAACCTAAGTAATAAGATCCCGGGTATGATCCCTCAAACGATAAACGAAAACGAAAGTTAAGCGAACCGTATAACAGATCAGCGGTCATTAGGCAAACAATTAGAAGCTAATCAAAGAGATTAGAAGGGATGATGACATAGCAATGTGACATAAGCATGACATAAGGGGAAGGAGATGTGGTTGATTTTTAACCACACAAAATCAAGGGCAACTAGGTAATTTACTAAAACAAGACAAAAAGCAACCAACCAAGCCAAAACATTTCATTTTCATCAAAAAACACAAAACCTCCATTTTCTTCTTCAAGCTCTCGGCCTCTTTTCTTAAAAAATGAAAGTCCAAGCTCCTCCACTTGCTATTTTACAAGGTAATTATCCTAGCTTCTCCTAGTTAAGTTACATACTTCCTATAAGTTTTAGCTTTTAATTCCAAGCCAATCTTTTTCTAGAAATCAAGGAAGAAGATGGTGAATAGTACTTTCTTGAAATTAATTTTTGTGTTCTTGATTTCTTTGAAAGAACAAGCTTGTAGGAGGTTAGATTAAGGCTTCCATGGGCATTCCAAGGATCTTTCATGGATTAAAAGCTTCAAGGAAGGTATAACTCTTCATGATCTTAGTTTTAAGTTTTGTTATTTAGATTTCCTAATGTTGAGATGATGGGTTAGTGTAATGGGTTTGTAATCATGTTTAAAGCTTTTTATGAGTAGTTTAGTTGGTGAGAGGCATGATTATTGTGTGTTTAGAGATGGGTTGATTTTGTGATATTTTTGGAGTTGGAAATCTTGGTTATTAGTTAATGAACCTAAGTAAAGCTTTTAGTTCATGTGGGGAATAAGTATAAATTGTTAATGTGGAGTTGATGGGGCTGTTATGATATAGTTTGGATGGAGTTTTTATTGGGTTGTGATTGTGGGTTGAATTGTGGTTGATTTGGAATGGTTTAATTTGGGAAATCGCGTAAACATAGCCGTCGTAACGTCCGATTTTCTTTAGACTGTTTTTGTGCATAACATTAGGACCCGAGAACCCCCTGCTAGATGCTGACCATTGCCATTTCTAGATAGCTCATGTTACGAGCTTCGTTTTGATATGTAGTTCGTTCGATTCCGATGCACGGTTTAGGAGAAATGACCGTTTCAAGTAACGGCGTTTCGCGAACGAAACATTTCCCCTCACCTTACTTTGAAACATAGGTTAAAGACCTTAAAGGACTAATTGAAGTATGAAACATTTATGTAAGGTGTAATAGGCAGTTGGTAAGACACTCGCGAAGGAATCTCCTTAAAACTCATAATGGTTAAATTATTAAAAATAGTGGAGCCGAGGGTACTCGAGTGACTTAAGAGAATTAGTAAGCGCAAAACAAGCGTTAGAGTCTAAGTTAGTTAAAGTATAGATTTACAAGTGACTTTGGTTTAATTCCAACTTACTTGTTGTTTATAGGTTACCAGACTCGTCCCGAGCCATTCGTAACCCCCAGTCGCTCAGGCAAGTTTTCTACCCGTTATAACTGTTGTTGTGATGTATATATGTATATGCATTATCTTGCGATAGATGCATGTTGGTTAATTAGCAAATGTTGCAATATATTGAAGCATGCTGCTATGGTATATATATATGCATGCCTGTTTTGTATTCTTTCCATATATATTTGTTTATTTGTTGATTCAGTTGATAATACCTATGCTAGAGGATAGCAGTATTTTGCATATACCCTTATTATAAGGACCCAAAAGGTGAAAACATTTTCTAAAACCGGGAGTCGAGGATCCCGAGTAGATTTTGTATATATGTATATATATATATATATATATATTTATATATATATATGGTTATAGTTTTCAAAACTATTAATCGAATAAGGTTTATTCGATAACTTTATTTTATTTAATGAATATTATTATGAATATTCATTCGAGGGCTTATGACTTCTTTATTTTATTTAATGAATATTATTTGAATATTCATTCGAGGGCTTATGACTCTTTATTTTATTTAATGAATATTATTATGAATATTCATTCGAGGACTTATGACTCTTTATATTATTTATTGAATATTATTTCGAATATTATTCGAGGGCTTATGACTCAGTTTATATTATTTCATGAATATTATTGGAATATTCATTTGAGGATGTATGACTCCTCTATTTTTATTTAATGAATATTATTTATAATATTCATTCGAGGTATTATGACTCCGCTTATTACTGAAATATATTCTTTATTTTATTAAAGAATAAGGTGTCAATAATCAAACTTATTTTCGATTATTCAAATAAAGATAGTACTTTCGTATAAGTATATCTTTGGTTATTTAATACTCGTTTCAAGTATAAGTTTTAATTCTTCTACTTCAATTATTTTTATAAAGATTTTTCTTTATGGGAATATTATTTAAATAATAATATTCAGACATTTTCTAAATATACTGGGGACTGATTTACTTCATTAAATCAGCTTTACTCCAAACACTCTTTAAAGTGTTTTCGAGTCTTCAAAATGATTTTTAAAAGTTAGAGCGGATCCCAAAACTCATTTTTATATTTAAGATCTTCCTTTTTAAGGGGATTTAAATACTCGCTCAAAACCTGAGGGATCCGGCTATGTGGTGTATTTTATATTCGCAACAAGGTTGCAGTTTTGGTAAATGAATTGATTACTTACCCAACGTTCGGGAAGTAAGTCCATCTATTGAGTCGGCATAAACAACATGGGCTTAGTGGGCGTCCATGATAGTGTAAGTGGCTCAGTGGGAGTCCAAATGCATAAGTGGCTGAGTGGCAGTCCAGCATAAGGTCCTATTGAGACCAGGATGATGACCAGTGGGGAATTCGTCCATCTACTAGTAGAAAAGGTTACTTATTGGTATCTTTGCCTGATCAGCGAGATACCTGGTTTATGCCAAAATTCTTTTCCTTTCCAAATTTATTGGATATTGCAACTCTGTTCATACTTTACATGACAGAGGTTTTCAGGAAATGTATAAAGAAGATGTATATGTGGATATATATATATATATATATCAGAACTTAATGAAGTATATCCTAACTTCATTTCCTTTAATAATATTTCAAAGATTGAATCTATTCAAGTCTTATCTTGTGGTCTCATCAGTGGGATGAACTTTTGAAATTAATTATAACTTGAACGGTGGTAGTTCAAGTAGTATTTGGAAAAGATATAAGTATATTGGAGTATCTTGTAACTTCATCTTTTAAACTTATATCTAGTTAATAATTGTCTTATGAATGACAAAGATTTTCAGAAAAACGTTGAGACAAGGTTAGATATATTAGATCACCTTGCAACGATACTTTTTATACAGGTTATAAACTGGAACTTTGTGTATATTATGCATGGAAGAGGACTTCCAAGATTTTGAAAAGTATATATGTATATATATATATACTGACTATTTTGCGACTTCATCGCATTAAAATATCAAACTTGGTTCATTTCTTTTGACCAAGACTTTCATGAGTACTATGAGAAGGCTCATATATTGTTAATCATTATACATATTATTTTGGTGGGCTTGCTGCTCACCCTTGCTTTCTTATTTCATCACACAACATCAGATAGACAAGATGAACAGGACCAAGCTCCCAATTCGCGAGCGGATAGGAAGCATTCCGCAGTTTCCTATAGGTGTTGAAGTCACTGTAGCTGAGGTAGGGAAATACCAATAGACTAGGCTTCAACTTTTGATGTACCAGATTATGTATATTTACGAATTGTAATAATGGCAAAGAAAATGTAAATTTATTCAGAAAACCTTCTAAGGTGTATTGGCAAATAATTGTGGAATAAAATGACTTGTGATTATTTTTGGATGTTCATCTCTGAGACTATAACGTGTGGTGTGTGTGTTTATTGTGGGGTCACAGTACAGAGTAGTTGATTAATTATTAAGGTTGGGTGTTACTAAGGGAAATGGAACTCGTGACAACCCGGATCCCCGACCCCGGATCTGGGGGTGTTACAAACTCTCAGTGTGTCAAGAGCTTGCTTTGATACCAATTGTTATTCCCAAAAAATCTAAGAAGTAGAATTACAGAGGGGGGGAGTTGAATATAATTCTTGGTTTCTTTACAATCTTTAAAACTTCTTACAAATATAAATATAACTGTGTATAAGAAATATTCAAGTATTCAAACACAAAGTAGATAAACAAGGACGTTTAAAAATTCTTGGTGGATTTTTGTTTCCACCAGAGATATATATAAATGTAGAAGATCTTTGTGATGCAATAAGCACATAGCTTCTTACAAGTGAATTACAAAGAGAGAGAACTGAGAAATTCTTAACAGATTATGCCTTATCTATTTCTCAGTTTCTTCAATCGATATTTTTCTACTTGCTACTCTTGGTTTATATAATACCAAGTTACATGTGAAAAAGATAACTAATAAAATAAATAGGTCTAAGTATAATCACATGTTTCTTCATTTCTCCATCCAGCATCTTTGTATTTCTTCAAGTTAGCATGGAAATGGAAATTCTTCTTGATCTTTATAATCTTGATTACAGAATGCCATATTCCTTTTGTATACAATCAACCCATGTGAGTGTCAAGTCACTATCAACTCTTATTTGAATATGTTATCTGTTGAGAGTTTGTTAGATTATCCATCGAGACTCTATTAGATCATCCGTTGATTGTGACTCGAGTCATCTGTTGTGGCACCCCAAAATCCGGGGTCAGGGATCTAGGAGGCCACGCCATCTTGAATGCTATATAACACTTATCTTGTATCATAATATATAAATACTCACACCTTTACGACCCCACATTTATTAACACACACACACACTTATATGTTATTGTCTTGGAAATGAACCATTCATTACTGTAATATCCGGGATATATCGTGTAATTATTTTTGCTAATAAATAATTAGTATGTGTGTTCAGTATCTATTCTGTGAGCTAATTGTTAAGTGTTATCTGTACTTGAATATTCAAAAATAATATTAATTGAGTATTTTAATTTTTATATGTCCAAAATAAAATATAGATAATTGTCATATCTTCCTAATTATTATTATGTTGGTTTATGGATTTATAAGAATCATATGAAATTTCTAAAATCTTTTTCCGGGTAATTAAAATCTATTTTATAAAAATGGGAACCAACCGACGTCAACCGTTATTACGTTTTTGGAACCCGAAACTCTTTCGAGAACTCCTTCCTAACCCAATTGTAATATTCCGAGCATATTCCATGTTTCGACTTTTTCGATCCGGCGTACGGTTTGTCCTGCGCGGGTCCCGGCGCAACATTTTCGATATAATATTCGTTTCGGTAAATCAATAAAACCCGTATTTTCAATAAACGGGAGCTTTTTATTAAACTATCACAATTATCACTTCGTAATACGTGTAACCAGGCGCTGAGATCAAGACCGCAGTACAAATTGTACTGATTTGGATAATTATCCCGAAAACCGATACCGTTTGGATCAGTTTTTACAAATAAACGTACCGTTTTATATCCGGAATGATCCAACGGGATACAAATTTTCCGTAATTATAAATAGCCTTTTACCGTATTTTATTTCATATCAAAATCATTTGCAGATAGTTAATTATATAATTTTCAGAGAAAAGCCCTAATTTTCTAAACCTGTTCTAAGAATCAAACAGCAAAACGAAGGCGTTACCGATCTCTGTTTTCAAAGCTTGAGTAACCAAAACGAAGGATTTGAAGTGTTCTATCAGATTCTGAGCTTTATTTCACTGCAGAAATCAAGGTTATTTTTCTAAAAATTTATTTATTTTCGAATTTATTTTATTAAAAATATGAATTTTTGTTCGGATGATTGTTTGTATGATTTGATGATTGCATATTGTAGAGCTTGTTTTCCTGATGATTTTCATATGTTATACGTCTGATTTGGAGTTCAATAACATGTTCAAATTTGAGTTTGATTTTCGAATTTCAAAATTAGGGTTTATAACCCATATGAATGTTCTTAATTGAAATTTGGGGGTTTCTTATTCTGTGATAGATTGATGTTGTGTTATAGTGGGTTGTGTTCCCTGTAAAATTTGCAATCCAGTCGTATAAATTTCATGAATCAACGAGGTCTGTAGAGAAGGGAGTTGTGTTTTGAATATTTCCGAAGTTCGCCGGAAACTGGCAAACTTCACGGCCAAATTCCGGCCAACTCAGGGATTGTTAGATCGATTTGATTGCATGGTTATGTTCCTGGTAATCCGTAGATGTGATCTGGAGATTGTGGCAAGGTGAGGAGGCCGGAATCTTGTTCTCCGGCCACCCCTATGTTTTCCGGCGACTGGACTGCAAAATTGCAGTTTAGTCCCTGTAGTTTTGTAGATGATGAACTTTAGTCCCTGAAGTTTCCAGACTTTGCAAAAATTGGATTCCTGTTTTAAAAATGTTTAAAAATCATATTTCCTATTTATTTTTATTATAAAAATCCGTTTTTAATTTTTGAAAATTCTAAAAATTATTATTTTAATTCCGAAAATTATTTTTAATTCACAAATAAATCTGAATTAATTAGTTAATTAATTTCAGTTAATTTTAATTGATTAATTAGTCAATTAATTCAAAAATTAATTGATTAATTGATTTAATTAATTATTAATAGATTTAATTATTTAAAAATGATTTAAAAATTTCGAAAAATAGTTTCGAGCTTTAAAATATTATTCTAAATTATTTTCAAGGCTCGATAATTATTCTAAAATTGTTTCGGAGCCAGAATTGGCCAACCGAACCCTGTTTATTATTCTGAAATTGATCCAACGACCCGTTTTAGTTCCGAAAAATGTTTTAAAATTCATTTTAAATACCAGAAAGCCAATTTATGACCCGAAATGTCTTTATAAATGATATGTCATTGATTACGTCATGTATTATGTGTGACTTGTTGATTGACTGTCGGTTTATATATTCGATGATTACTGTTTATGGCGTAACTTTCAATCCGTTAATCGGATTTGGGTGAAACGAAGGGTAGATAGAAGTATGTGTTGAACGGAATCGTATGAGTGGAATATTGATAGATACTAATGATGCTTAGCAGAGTAAGCAAGTCGTAAGAAAGAGAAGCAGGTGATCAGAAAATAGAATTGACATGTAGAAAATACAGCAAGTGAGCAGAGATTAGAAGCAAGGCATAGGAGAAACAGATGAATGGTGGTTGAATAGAGTCATAGACAAGTACAAGTGAGGTTGGAATCAATTATGATAAGGCAAGTACATCGTAACCTTTCTCGAGATTTATTGCAAATATTTCTAAATTCTCTTGTGACCTATTGTTAATATTCAAAATAGCTCTGTTTTATATTGGAAATACTTTGAATCCTCCATCCTTGAACCTGAGCCACATCATTTGATCTTTGAGCCGTAAACCTTATTCTTTGTGAACCATTTCTTATGGATTTACCAAATATTAAACCACACAAATACGATACTACTCCACAAATATATATCCATCATATACCAAACACTGGAACAAAATTGTTTATATATACAAAAACTTTTATACTTAACCATACTTTGTGATATCAAAGCACTAAAACTTTGGAAAGACACTATTCATCTAATACCCGATTATCCTACCGGTTGGAGGCTACTTCTTTTATGTATTTTGACATACCCTTTTTGGTAACTATGAACTTTTACCATGCTCTTTTACAAATGTTTTATGGTTATTGATTATGATATGGTTTTATTGAACTCTATTATTTATCATATTGAAATACTTTAGAATTGAATAGTTTTCTTTGTATGGACCAGATTCGTGGTCAGACCATATCGATGGTCAAGTTAGGCCAATGTGTGCCTTGGATCCAGTAGTTAGAGCAGTGCTGTGTGCTTTGCTCGGGGTTAGTGCGTGACTGATCAGCAGCCTAACCTTGGTTTTAAAAACTTAAAATGAATATCCAATTCTATTGGTTGTTTAACAAGAAACTTGATTCCTTTGAATCATCTCATTTATTATTGTCTAACCTCAGTTATTGATAATATGACTTGCTGACCTAGTTAGCTCACTCTTGCGAATCTTTTTATATATTTTACAGTTAAGAAGGATACAGTTGATAGCAAGGTTTCCCAGTTCAATGTTCGAGCTAGGATTCCAGATTATGATTGATCGAGCTAGCAGGAGCTTATGGCAGTAGTGAGATAGCAAGGTTGTAAGAATGATTTTATTATCAATTGTAAGTTAAATTAGTTGGGATTTGGTACGATGTAATAATTAAGGTTGTGGCTTGTTTTCATACTTTAACCTGTTGCGATCCGTGGTTTTGTGAAGCAGGGTCATTAGAAATAATATTTCTTATACAGGTGGATATATTGTGTTTGTGTTGTGGACCCCAAACTTCTGACCCGGGTTTGGAGGGCGCCACAGGTTGGTATCAGAGCTACAGGTTATAAGTCACTGAAACAAGCCTAGATTGTCGGGATCGGGTAGATGGTTAGGATTAGGAATAGGAAATAGAAAGATAAGCCATCGTGAGGATTGAGTGCGACTATATAGTAGGTCTCCGACACGGTTCGTGTTGCGATTCGGGATTCTTAACTCGCGACGTGATATCCAGGCAACGGCAATGGCAGATCCTTATATCCCTGCATCAACTGATCATTTGGAGCCTTCCGTTTAAAGATCGTCATCTTCTCCCAGATTCGATTTGCGCCTTGTTCTCCATCAGTATTAATGGTATTACTTTCTGTTATGACAGTTGCGCCTCTCCAAGTTATTCAACGCTATTCTATCATCTCTCGATATGAGACTACCTATTCAAGAACCTTCATTTGCTTATTCTTGTTCTTTTGAACATTCAACTTTGAATGTATCTTTTCTGTCTATTATACACCATATTCTACATCCTTAGTTTAAAAACCTTTCTACCGAAACAACAGCGTTTTGGAGAAGGGACGCGATAGCGGCAGTAAACGGTGAGTATTGAGATATAAATTAAGGTGAGAAGGAGTTTAGAAAGAAGATTCAAGTGTTCTAGAGGATGGCTGTATCCGGTTAAAAGAAGCTATTAGTAATTAGGCCACTCATGACTAGCTTGTGGAATGGAGTAGATAAGTGTTGAAGAAAGAGGGTCAGAAGAGATTAGGGATCTGAAGATTTCTTGAAATTAATGATGTTGTAATGATGTGATATTAGCTGACTTGTTGACTATGGGATAGTCTGTTCCACTTAATGATTGCAAAGTGGTTAACGGGGGTACTACCAGTATGGGAGCCTTAATGTGAAGCTACAAATAAGATAACGTGCAACGACAACGGAAGTTTTAATTGATTACAGAAAGTAATAGACCCCAATGAAGGAGAGGAGATAAATGGAAGTGAATGGACCTTTGAGTGATTGTTCTTTAACTTGGTATTTGGTCATAAGAAGGACAACAACCAACTCATATAATGAGGACAACCAGAGGTGTGATTTTCAAAATTTTCAAAATTTTTAACAAGTTTTCGAAAAAGATTTTCCCTCACAACATTTCTAAAAGCCTTTTCGAATAAAATAAGTTTTAAACATCGGTTGTCAAGTTACTACTTGAGTTTCTTGTTTGTCAAAAGGCTCGGATTAGTTGGAAGGATATTATTTTAGATTTAGTATTGTTAATTCAGAGGACGAAGTAATCTGTGATTATGAGGAAGTTGGTTATTCCTAACAAGAAGGTACAAATATTGTTTGATAAGATTAACAACAAAACCAGTGTATGGAATAACTATTCATCCAATTACTGGGATTATCAGAGTTCGAAGAATTCATTGATTAAACGGAAGCCTGAGCATGACCGAAGAAGATTGGGAAAATTTCCAGACTCTTCTAAAGGAAGAATATTATTAATAAAATGATCGTTATGTTGAATGATTTACGGTTATTCCAAATTAGAAAGAGGAAACTCAAGGTTATCTGATAAGAACGCCATTATGATCAAATTGTTAAAGTATTATACGTGTAGGTACGACGTTACAGATGCGAGACTCAACAAGTAAGAATCTACCACAATGCTTAGTTATGAAGGCATTTTAGCATACTTCTAAAGTTATTATATGATTCAATTGGGATATTATCAATCAAACTCGAAAGATGAATACAAGTGAAATGTGGATGGTGATCAATGGTATCATTCTTGTCCTCAACATTACAGCGTATATTCCTTTTTAATTCCTAAAAATGTATGAACTCCTTTTCTTAATAAATTCTTTCTGATAACATCAAAACGGAGAATTTTGCATTCCTTTCAAATTTAACTGTTCCCCTCGGGTTTTGCTTTCTGATTGGGACAAACAGTGTTATGATGAAACACTTTGTCGGAATGACAAAGAGTCGGGTGGGACGCCACCTAATCATGTGCTGTATGCCACACGGTATAAAAGACTGGCCATCTTCAGTACTAATGTGGTTGTCTCATTCATATTCAAATCATTACTTCTTCTTTCTCTCCAACTCTAAGTTTATTAAAATTGTGAATCCTTCTATTTGTTTCGTTGTACCGTTGTTCCTTGCGAGAGTTTTTCAAACAAAAGTTAACGTATTATACACTCAGCGGGCAAAGTCTCATCTACCTCGCATGCATGGGAAGGAAACAAGGGCATATGGTGAAAATTACAAATCACTGTCCCTAGCCCGGGATGCATTAAAGGTTAAGGGAATCTACTTCAATAAGGGATACGTCTCCGAGAACGAGAATTTGCGATATGTTATTTAGAATATGGATGTGATGACATGGAAGATTATTGCGGATACCTTATGCGTTAAAGTATTAAAAGATATGGGAGCAACTTGATCATATATTTCTCAAGGTTTTATTGATAAGATGAATTATCCTGTCGAATCAATAAGTTTAGGACTAAAGGACTAGCAAATTAAGAACGTGCAGTCATTAAATATGTAAGTACCAATGACGGAATCGATATTTCTGGCATTAAGATGTGAAGAATTGATATCATTTGAGATAAGAAGATTTGATATTATTATAAGGAGTGGATTAACTATTCAAGTGTGATGCCCAGGTAAACCGTCGTGACAGAAGATAGTTCTGGAGACGCCAAAGGAGAACATGAAGAAGTTTAAAGGACAAAGGAAAGTAAAGAATTTGTTAAAAATAATTTAAGATTACAGTGACCAAAATATAAGTGCTATGGCGATTATAAATAAGAGTTAGGAGCAGATCGAACTTGAAGATTTTACAGTATCAAGACATATTTCCAGATGAGTTACCAATATTTCCTTTAGATAAAGAAAATGTGTTTATGATTGATTTAGTACGTGAAATGAAGCCAGTGTTCAAAGCCCCGCACAGAATGGCACCAGATAAAATGAAGAAGTTACCAGAGCAAATGCATGAGATGATTAAAAGAAAAAGCAACTGGACCCAGCGTACCCCCTTAAAGTGCACCGGCACGATGTGTTAATAAGAAAGATGGAAGGGTGAGATTATGTGTTAGCAAAAGCTCAACAAGTTTACTCTCAAGAGCAGATATCTGTTACCTCGAAACCAACGATTTGTTTAACTAAATGAACGAAGCAAGGTATTTTTATAAGATTGATTTAAGACTGGGTATATTACCAAGTGAAGATTGAACTTATGGACATATCAAAGATGATTTTCAGAACTCAGTACTGTTGTTATAAAATTCTAGAAATGTTAGTGGGATGAACTGATATACCAGTGATATTTAAATTTGATGAGTAGAATTTTGAAGGAAGAATTTGGATAAGATATACTTGCGTTAATTAACCATGCAACCTATACAATGATAGCTGAGGAGTCAAAGAAGAAAGAAGCGGTATAAAAAGAGTTTACCAGATGAAAACTTTAATGGCAGGAGGTATAATTCTTAGTATAGACAGTCAGTAAGGAGGAGACAAAAGGGGATTCAGCAGGAAAAAAAAAATAAAGATAGTATGAATGAAGAAAGACCAGAAGCACCAACAAAAGTAAGAAGTTTTATCATGAGCCAGTTATTATTGGAAATTTGTGCAGGATTCTTGAAAGTTGTAATATTAGAGATGAAGTTAACCAGGAAAAGTAAGAAGGTTATATGAAATGGAGAAGGGTGAAGAAAGCTTTGCGGAGTTAAATAAAAGAATGGCTACAACACCTATTTTATCACTTTGAAAGCATCAGGGGGATTTGGTAGTTTATAGTGATACTTCTCGTAAGGGAATAGGATGTGTGTTGACGCAAAACAATAAAGTTATTGCATATGAATCCAGACAACCAAAACCTTATGAGCAGAAGTACCCTACTCATAACTGGGAATTAAAAGCAACAATAATATTCATTTTGAAAGATTGGGAAATATTATAAGTATAGAGAAAGATGTGAGATATATACGGACCACAAGAGTTGAAGTATGAACTCTCTAGGAAAAGCAAATGTAGTGGCAAGAGATGAGCAAGAAGGAGAGAGAATGAACATAGAGACTGTACCAGAAGAATTATCTATGGAATTCTAGAAGTTGGAATTGGAAGTCAGAGTGCATGATCCAAAAAGGAGTGAGAATATATAAGTATAACTTTTCAGTCGGGATTGTTAGAAAAGATAAAGAAGTGTCAGGAAGAGGTAGTAGATCAGGATATAAATCATTTAGTATGGGAAGAATAGTGCACGCAAAAAGGACGATCAAGGTATTCTTAGGATTTCTTCTAGAATTTGGATTCCACCAGTGATGGAACTGAAGAATGAAAATTTACAGGCAGCTCATAATTTGAGGTATTCAATCCATTCAGGGAGTACCAAGATGTATAGAGATTTAAAGGAAATTATAGGTGGTTAGATATGAAGTGGGGAATTGTGGAATGAATTAGCAGATGTTATATATGTCAACAGAGTTAAAGTAGAGTATCAGAGATCAAGTGGATTGCTACAGTCATTGGAAGTTTGGAAGTGGGAGCATATCACCATGGATTTCATAGTTGGGGTTACCAAGCACAAAAACTAATCATGATGCCATTTGGCTTATAGTGGATAGATTTACCAAGTCAGCTCATTTTCTGCCTATAAACGAAAGATTTTCGCTCGATAAGTTGATCCATAGGTGCCTGAAGGAAATTGTAGTTCGTCATGAAATTCTTGTGTCTATCGTATCTGATCGAGATCCAAGATGTAATTCGAGATTTTGGAAGAGTTTTCAAGAATGTTTAGGAACAAGATTGAATATGAGTACGACTTACCACCCGCAGACGGACAGCTAGAGTGAAGGAAAGATCCAAACAATCGAGGACATGCTACGTGTTTGTGTTATTGATTTCAAAGGAAGTTGGGACGAGCATTTATCCCTGGTAGAGTTTGCTTATAACAACAGTTATCACGCCAGCATTGGGATGCCACCTTATGAATCCCTTTATGGACGCAAATGTAGATCTCCAGTATATTAGGATGAAGTAGGAGAATGCAAAATACTCGGACCTGAATTGGTGCAGCAGACAAAGGAAGTTGTTGAAATTATCCAGAAGAGATTAATAGCCGCACAAGATCGTCAGAGGAAATATGCAGACCAGTCAAGAAAAGACATGGAATTTGAAGAAGGAAGCTTAGTATTATTGAAAGTATCACCGTGGAAAGGACTAACGAGGTTTGGGAAGAAAGGGAAGCTAAGCCCAAGATATGTCAGATCTTTTGAAATCCTAAAGCGCATTGGTAAAGTAGCTGACGAGTTGGCGTTACCCCCGCACATGGAGCACATTTACAATGTTTTTCACGTATCGATGCTCAAGAAATATAATCCAGACTCCAGGCATGTAATAGAATATGAGCCAATAGAGCTTCAGGCAGATTTATCATATATAGAGAGTCCGATAGAGATTCTAGAGGAAAGAGAGAAAGTATTGAGAAATAAAGTGGTAAAGTTAGTAAGAGTATTGTAGAGAAACCCAAAGGTTGAAGAGTCAACCTGGGAGTTAGAAAGTGATATGAGAGAAAAGTACCCTTATTTATTTTCTTAGGAGATTCTGAGGACAGAATCCTTTTAAGGGGGGAAGGATGTAATATCCGGGATATATCGTGTAATTATTTTTGCTAATAAATAATTAGTATGTGTGTTCAGTATCTATTCTGTGAGCTAATTGTTAAGTGTTATCTGTACTTGAATATTCAAAAATAATACTAATTGAGTATTTTAATTTTTATATGTCCAAAATAAAATATAGATAATTGTCATATCTTCCTAATTATTTTTATGTTGGTTTATGGATTTATAAGAATCATATGAAATTTCTAAAATCTTTTTCCGGGTAATTAAAATCTATTTTATAAAAACGGGAACCAACCGACGTCAACCGTTGTTACGTTTTTGGAACCCGAAACTCTTTCGAGAACTCTTTCCTAACCTAATTATAATATTCCGAGCATATTCCATGTTTCGACTTTTTCGATCCGGCGTACGGTTTGTCCTACGCGGGTCCCGACGCAACATTTTCGATACAATATTCGTTTCGGTAAATCAATAAAACCCGTATTTTCGATAAATGGGAGCTTTTTATTAAATTATCACTTCGTAATACGTGTAACCAGGCGCTGAGACCAAGACCGCGGTACAAATTGTACTGATTTGGATAATTATCCCGAAAACCGATACCGTTTGGATCAGTTTTTACAAATAAATGTATCGTTTTATATCCGGAATGATCCAACGGGATACAAATTTTCCGTAATTATAAATAGCCTTTTACCGTATTTTATTTCGTATCAAAATCATTTGCAGATAGTTAATTATATAATTTTCAGAGAAAAGCCCTAATTTTCTAAAACTGTTCTAAGAATCAAACAGCAAAACGAAGGCGTTACCGATCTCTGTTTTCAAAGCTTGAGTAACCAAAACGAAGGATTTGAAGTGTTCTATCAGATTCTGAGCTTTGTTTCACTGCAGAAATCAAGGTTATTTTTCTAAAAAATTATTTATTTTCGAATTTATTTTATTAAAAATATGAATTTTTGTTCGGATGATTGTTTGTATGATTTGATGATTGCATATTGTAGAGCTTGTTTTCCTGATGATTTTCATATGTTATACGTCTGATTTGGAGTTCAATAACATGTTCAAATTTGAGTTTGATTTTCGAATTTCAAAATTAGGGTTTATAACCCGTATGAATGTTCTTAATTGAAATTTGGGGGTTTCTTATTCTGTGATAGATTGATGTTGTGTTATAGTGGGTTGTGTTCCCTGTAAAATTTGCAATCCAGTCGTATAAATTTCATGAATCAATGAGGTCTGTAGAGAAGGGAGTTGTGTTTTGAATATTTCCGAAGTTCGCCGGAAACTGGCAAACTTCACGGCCAAATTCCGGCCAACTCAGGGATTGTTAGATCGATTTGATTGCATGGTTATGTTCCTGGTAATCCGTAGAGGTGATCTGGAGCTTGTGGCAAGGTGAGGAGGCCGGAATCGTGTTCTCCGGCCACCCCTGTGTTTTCCAGGCGACTGGACTGCAAAATTGCAGTTTAGTCCCTGTAGTTTTGTAGATGATGAAGTTTAGTCCCTGAAGTTTCCAGACATTGCAAAAATTGGATTCCTGTTTTAAAAATGTTTAAAAATCATATTTCCTATTTATTTTTATTATAAAAATCCGTTTTTAATTTCTGAAAATTCTAAAAATTATTATTTTAATTCCGAAAATTATTTTTAATTCACAAATAAATCTGAATTAATTAGTTAATTAGTTTCAGTTAATTTTTAATTGATTAATTAGTCAATTAATTCGAAAATTAATTAATTAATTGATTTAATTAATTATTAATTAATTTTTAATTAATTATTAAATGAGATTTAATTATTTAAAAATGATTTAAAAATTTCGAAAAATAGTTTCGAGCTTTAAAATATTATTCTAAATTATTTTCAAGGCTCGATAATTATTCTAAAATTGTTTCGGAGCCAGAATTGGCCAACCGAACCCTGTTTATTATTCCGAAATTGATCCAACGACCCGTTTTAGTTCCGAAAAATGTTTTAAAAATTATTTTAAATACCAGAAAGCCTATTTATGACCCGAAATATCTTTATAAATGATATGTCATTGATTACGTGATGTATTATGTGTGACTTGTTGATTGACTGTCGGTTTATATATTCGATGATTACTGTTTATGGCGTAACATTCAATCCGTTAATCGGATTTGGGTGAATCGAAGGGTAGATAGAAGTATGTGTTGAACAGAATCGTATGCGTGGAATATTGATAGATACTTATGATGCCTAGCAGAGTAAGCAAGGTGTAAGAAAGAGAAGCAGGTGATCAGAAAATAGAATTGACATGTAGAAAATACAGCAAGTGAGCAGAGATTAGAAGCGAGGCATAGGAGAAACAGATGAATGGTGGTTGAATAGAGTCGTAGACAAGTACAAGTGAGGTTGGAATCAATTATGATAAGGCAAGTACTTCTAAACCTTTCTCGAGATTTATTGCAAATATTTCTAAATTCTCTTGTGACCTATTGTTAATATTCAAAATAGCTCTGTTTTATATTGGAAATACTTTGAATCCTCCAGCCTTGAACCTGAGCCACATCATTTGATCTTTGAGCCGTAAACCTTATTCTTTGTGAACCATTTCTTGTGGATTTACCAAATATTAAACCACACAAATACGATACTACTCCACAAATATATATCCATCACATACCAAACACTGGAACAAAATTGTTTATATATACAAAAACTTTTATACTTAACCATACTTTGTGATATCAAATCACTAAAACTTTGGAAAGACACTATTCATCTAATACCCGATTATCCTACCGGCTGGAGGCTACTTCTTTTATGTATTTTGACATACCCTTTTTGGTAACTATGAACTTTTACCATGCTCTTTTATAAATGTTTTATGGTTATTGATTATGATCTGGTTTTATTGAACTCTATTGTTTATCATATTGAAATGCTTTAGAATTGGATAGTTTTCTTTGTATGGACTAGATTCGTGGTCAGACCATATCGATGGTCAAGTTAGGCCAATATGTGCCTTGGATCCAGTAGTTAGAGCAGTGCTGTGTGCTTTGCTCGGGGTTAGTGCGTGACTGATCAGCAGCCTAACCTTGGTTTTAAAAACTTAAAATGAATATCCAATTCTATTGGTTTTTTAACAAGAAACTTGATTCCTTTGAATCATCTCATTTATTATTGTCTAACCTCAGTTATTGATAATATGACTTGCTGAGCTAGTTAGCTCACTCTTGCGAATCTTTTTATATATTCTACAGTTAAGAAGGATACGGTTGATAGCAAGGTTTCTCAGTTCAATGTTCGAGCTAGGATTCCAGATTATGATTGATCGAGCTAGCAGGAGCTTATGGCAGTAGTGAGATAGCAAGGTTGTAAGAATGATTTTATTATCAATTGTAAGTTAAATTAGTTGGGATTTGGTACGATGTAATAATTAAGGTTGTGGCTTGTTTTCATACTTTAATCTGTTGCGATCCGTGGTTTTGTGAAGCAGGGTCATTAGAAATAATATTTCTTATACAGGTGGATATATTGTGTTTGTGTTGTGGACCCCAAACTTCTGACCCGGGTTTGGAGGGCGCCACAATTACTAGAGTAAATCAATCCACAAAGTGATAATTATTACAACCCAAAAGTAATTAAGTCTTACCGCAGAAATAAACTTTAAGTAAGGTTAGTCCGTCAGCCAAATATCCGTTTTTTATTTATTATCTTACATAAGTCATACTTATAAATATGTCGGACCAAAGACAACTGAAAACCAATCCAGCTTATTCGATCTACCTGAGGTACAACACCAAACATCCTACGGAACAGCTGGCCATTTCCTACCCGTTTCCTGGCTGTGAGTTTTATGATAGGCACCTTGATTCACTGTTGTGTTGTGTCAATTTAAGAAAACAAGTGTGATCTATAATGCCCAACATAATAATGTACAGTATGAAATGACTGTATAATAAACTCAAGTATAATTCCATATATGATAAATATATTTTATTCAAAAATCGTTTTCCTCGATGATACACACCTTCTTTCAAAAATAATTCTTTAGTGGATTTATTATCCTGCGAATACCTTAATGGTAAACCCAGCACCTAGGCTTGGGTTACGGTATTGCATCACAATTCCAATTGGAAGAATAAGACATTCACTTGGAGCTACCGCATACGATGATCAGTCGTACTACAAATAATCGGTAACCTTTTCTACTAGTAGAAGGACGACACCTTCGTATTCCGGTTATCACCCTTGCCGCATACGGGCTATGTGTCCTCATTTCGGGTATACACACACTTCACAGGTCCTTAGGTACATATAGTACTGTCTCCTATGGTACCGGCAGTCTATCCAATACACGAAGTACTTGGATCCTACCCATCCTTTGTCCTTTAGGAAATCCTATCATATACATGGAATCATCGAACTATATCGAAATTCCCCAAGCATTTTGCTTGTTGATAGGTACAACTCGTCTCATATGTGTGTATATATATGTACTTCCGAGAATTTTCGGAGGAAGTACTAAGGATGTGAGTTGACCGTTGTCAACAGATAAATAAATGAGGGGGAGTTTCTTTTGAAACTATATTCAAAATATTTAAAATATGTCGAGTTAATATTCATCGACGATCTGGAATTATTCAAATGATTTTCTGAAATTCAGAAATTATTTTAAATCAGGTTTTATGATTTTTAAATCATATAAATCATTTAATAAATAATTAAATAATATTTATTAAATAATTAAACCTTGAATAGTTATATTTTAAAAGAATATTTGAAATAATATTCCTCAACTAATTAATGTTTAGATAATTAAAGTAATCTTTATTAATTAATCGAGTTTGAAATAAATAATCATTTGAGAATAATTCTCCTATATTAAATGAATAAATGAAATAATATTATGTATTCGAGTAATTAAATATAGTTGAGGGAATACTATCTTTGAAAATCATTTTAATAAAGTTTGAGGTATTTAATGTTCCACAAGTGGACATCGAGTCCCTTGGAATAAAATAACTACGGACTTTAATCTTCCAAAATATCACCGAAATGATTCCAAGGTTTTCATTTTAAAACTCCGACCGACTATCGATCTTATAATTATACATCACGCTCATTGCGGCGTTAAACATTCTACGACATATACATATCGTACAACATCGCTATATTTTTGCGAAAACTCAAATACTTAGTATCATGGAAAGCATGGCACTTATGCAAAAGATAATAAAATAATTTTTTCACAACACAACAGTATATGGAGTTGGGTTCGTAAACTTTCCTGGATATTTCGAGGTGGAGGATGCTCTAGGGTCCGCTCGGAAATCTATAACCATAAACATAAATCGTTTCGTTAGATCCCGTTCTTATTTACGGCGACTCGTACTCATATGCTACTTATTATTCGTTCTCTCAACTTATTTTACCCTTATTATTCCTTTAAGTACTTATTCATGTCACGTTCGCTTCCTTTTTTGAAGTACCTTAGGTCCGTTTACATTTTCATCGTCGGCTCCGCTTATGATTTCTAACGGTTTTCTAATCGCGCGGTCTTGGTTCCGATATTTTTATAAAATTGAAAAATCCTTATTTTCACTTGGAATTTTTATAAAAGTTAAGGAACTCTATTTACTACTCTCTGTAAAAATTTCATTATTTATGAATATTTTTAAGTCAATCATTTCTATTTCCAAAGTTCGTAATTTGTAACAGTTTTTGTCGCGTAATTCACTCTTACTAAAACGGTCATAACTTTTGATCCGTAAATCAGAATCAAGCGATTCAAGTGCCTAAACGATCCTTATAACATTGTATATAATAATCAAGTATTATTTATCAATTAAATACAGTTTATACCTTCAGGAGTTTCTGCAGAAACTTAATATTGTGTTTTGTTCGTTTTAGCGAGATTACGATTACGATCAGAGTTTCGTTTATATCTTAAATCTCTATACTACCATCAACAATCATCAAATCATAATCCCAACACTAACTCCTCTCAATAACATCATGTTCTTGAGGCAACAATGTAAGTCATATGTCATAGCCTATTTGTATATTCGAGGATTCAACTCAACTCAAATAAGAATGTAATAAGTAAATAGTGGATTGACCGTCAGAGAGATCTCGCAAAATAATATCTGTCAAAGGATTCAGAAACAAGGTTCATCTACAGACTTGAGGAGGTAATTCACTGGAAGAAGTTCAAGAAGTTGATCATGCCTCAGTGATATAAATCAAGATCGTGGATTTAATCAAGTGACAGAGATCTCGTCAGAGTATCAATTAATTACAAGGATTTAATCTGAAGAAAATCAAAGTGTCAGAGTCAAGACATGAAGAAACGTCATGGAAGTTAGTCACTCATGAACCAGACAGTACATCGAGTGTCAACGTTGAAGTGGTGGAATTGATTCATAATTTTCAGTGATTTTCAGAAGATTTGCAGAAGAATGGTTGCTGCTCAAGACTAGAATTAATTCTCTATTAATTAATTAATTCATCTAATTTAATTAAGAAAATAAATTATATCTGCGAAGAATAATTTATTTATTAATTGAATTAATTGATTAATTAATTCTGAATTAATTTTAGGAATTTTCAGAAGTTTAATTGGATTAAATTCAAATCTTAAATCAGCAAGACAAATGGAAATGAACTAGCATGACAATCTGGATTGTCATACCGATTGTCATGCTAGGCCATTTTCCATTGTCATACCGAAAGTTACTCTAGGAGGATAATTGTCTTGCTAGTTCATTCTGATTGCCATGCTAGTTCATTCAGATTGTCTTGCTAGTTCATTCAATTGTCCTACCGAAAGTCTTGCCAGCTATAGGATTGTCATGCCAATTCAATTCTATTGGTTTGTTGATTAAAAAGAAGCAGAAGACCTTCTTTCAATAATCTATCATTCAAACAGAAGAACAAAGAACAAGAAAAGCAGCCGCCTTGAAATATTACATTTTTCATCTGTTTAATCAAAGATCAAAATTCTAGTTTGTTAATGTTAAATTCAACCACTAGAATTATTTATCTTGTTCTTGTGTAACAATCTAGCGGATCAAAATCCCTAGAACTTAATCTCAAATCGCGTTTAGCATTTGATTCTAATTATTGCAAAAATAGAAAAAGTTCATGTCGAATTTATTCTAGATTTGTGATAATTGATTTGAGATTAATACCTTGTAATCGATACAGTTGTAGTAACACCTTTCAAGTTTAATAATATTTTTATTTAACTTGAATTTTGTTTCACATTTTTTATTCCGCATTTTATTCGATTATTTGGTAACGTTTGTATTCAACCCCCCCTTCTACAAACACATTGGGACCTAACAATTGGTATCAGAGCCTTCTGATTAACGAACAAATCAAGATCCTAGACTTTTGTGATATTTCAACTCCTTGAATTTTTATTCATTCAAAAATTCATAATGACTTCACATAAAGTTGGAACCGTTAAAATTCCACAATTTGATAAAGAGAATTATATCATGTGGAAGAAGAAGATGCTATTATTTTTACAAGTTGCAAATCCCAAATATTCAAACTTGTTAAAGAAGGGTATAAAAACTCCGATGATTATTGAACCGGAGGTAATAATAGATGGTGTGGTGACTACTGAAGTTAGAACCTATCCAAAAGAGCCTGAAGATTTTACTCCTGCTGAGAAGGAAGAAGCCTCCTTGGATGCCAGCCTTCAATTAATATTAATTGATTCCCTTGATCCCTTGATGAACAGACATGTGATGAACTGTAAAAATTCCAAACACATGTGGGAAACTATTAAGGTGATTAATGAAGGCACAGAGGAAGTTAGGGAGAACAAGTTGGAAATCCTAACCTCTGAATATGAACATTTCAAATCAAATCCAGGAGAAGGAATTACTGAAGTGTTTGAGAGGTACAATACGTTGATCAACAACCTGAACATCAATGGAAAGTATTATTCAATCAGGGAGGTCAACAAAAAGTTCCTGTTAACACTGCCAGCTCATCTTGAACATAGAATCACTGCCATTAGAGAAGCTAGAGATCTGAGTGAGATTTCTTTGGACAGGCTCTATGGAGTGTTAAAAACCTATGAGTTGGAGCAGATTCAACAGAAGGAAGTCTACGGGAAGGATAGAATGGTCAGCACATCTACTGCACTTGTAGCTGAAGGTCAACAACAACAACAATCTCAACAGTTAGAAAGAATGGTACAGTTTTCCAAGGGTGAGGAAAATGAGTTAGTAGCAGAATATGATCCTCCTACTACAAATCAATCAAGTGATGATTTTTATTCCTTGGAAGAGCTGGAGCAATTGGAAGACGAGTCAATGGCCCAAATTGTCAAGAGATTCTCCCATGTCAGATTCAAGAGGAATCCCAAGCTTAAGTACAAGTCCAACTACAACAAATTCCAGAAAGGTGGATCTTCATCCTCTAACACCAGCAGTGGTGGATACAAAACAGGGATGGTTGATCGGAGCACCATTAGATGCTATAACTGCAATGAGTTGGGACACTTTGCCACAGAATGTAGAAAGCCAAAGCAAGTAAGAAAGAACTCTGAAAGGGCTTATCTGGCAAAGGGAAGAAGCTGGGATGATACTGACAGTGAAGATGAAGATGAAGGAAATCTTGCTCTTATGGCTATTGATGGAAAAGCTTCATCGTCAAGAATAGAGGTAAAACTTTCTGATGCTGAAATGGTTTATCATCTAAGAGGTAACTTAGATTGTGCACGTCGTGATAATGAACTGTTAAGTTTACAGATCACAGACCTTGAGAAAGAGGTCAATGAATTAAGACTTGTGCACATTAATCAAGACAAATTAAAAGAACAGGTATCTTTTCTAGAGAATAGAGTTGACTGTTATAGAAAACTTGAAACTATTCTCAAAGACAAGATCACCGGTCTTGAGACTAAGGTTAGAGTCTACTTCAATTCTTGTTCGAAGGCTAAAGAGTTTTACAGTAAGCAAGCTGTTAATCAAACATCTGGAATAGGTTATGATTACAATGCTGCTATTGGAGAATTAGGCATAAACTCCCCTCCTCATGTATGTGCTAAAGGGAGGGAAGTACCACATGTGCTTAAGGGTGTTGATGAACCCCTCTATAAAGCATCAATTGCTGAACCATTTGATGCGACCTCTTCTGTTATTCAAGAAGAAATACGTGCTGAGGATCATGCTTATGAGAAGATTGTTTCCAAGTCAAGTGAGTCGAAAGTTCCAGTCAAAGTTGTGAAAGCAACTGAGACTAACTCAGACACACATGAGTTGGATAACAATAATGCCATGTCTACCATGCATAAATTGCCTGCTGTTAATCACTCTCATAAAGCATGTGGTGTTGCTAATTGTATGTCTTGTGCTTTTAATATGATGTATGCTTATTTTAATGGTAAGCATGTGTTTAATGATAAGACTACTCCTCGTCAGCATGTGAATAACAAGAAGCATGATAGGTCTAAGACTGCGAGTCCTTCTAAGGCTAGAAAGGAGACATTTGTGCCTAAGCCTAACCAGAAATTTGTTAAGGCTATTTACAAGGTCAAATGTTCAGTCATTGAAAATGTTGAGATCATTAAAATTAAAAATGTTGTTTTGCCTGACAAAGGACAATTCTACAAGTATGCCGGGCCCAACCAAGTTTGGGTTCCGAAGAAGGTCTAATCCATTTGAAGTGCAGGGCATTAAACAGGTGTAACCGGTAGTGTGGATTCTTGACAGTGGATCATCAAGACATATGACCGGAGATAGAGCCCTGCTATCAAATGAGGATTGAGAAAGCTGGCCCCCTGATTACCTTTGGAGATAACAGCAAAGGTTTATCTGAGGGATATGGCTGTTTGCAAGCTGGGAATGTTATCATTGTAATTTTGTATATTGTGCTAGGTTATTATCAGGAAGCAGTATCTAACATATAGCACCAGTGACGAGACTTGAGAATATTACGACATATCAGACACCTGCTGCACATTACACTTGGAATTGTACTCTAGTAAGATGTGTACAAGTGTACTCCTGGTTGGTGAGTTAAAAGAGGAAGTCAGTGCACCACAGTTCATGGACTTTGCAGTTGCAGATCTATTGGACTATGCAATCTCTTCTTCACAATCTCAATTCAGGTTGGTATGAACTAGTATACTGCTCAAGCAATCGTCAACGACATGGTATGGCACTCTAACAGAAGTTATAATTTCATATGAACTAGTAGAGTCGTCATATTTATAACTCTTTTATCACTAGGCACAATCATATTGTTTTATATGTGTAGTGGTATATTATTTATGCAACATAACAATTAGTATCTAAAGTACTTGACAAGTATCGGTCAATGATATCTTGTTAACATTATGTTGCAGATATTTGTAACCTTTTGACATGAATGAGAATTACTTAGACTTTACCCTAAGTGATCAATGTTTTATCAAAAACTCATTCATATTGAAAAACAAAATCAAACTTCTTTCTACATTAGTGATTTCTTATTTCATGTAAAATCTTTTAAAATCACTATTGTAAATCATTTTCTCTCTATTACCATATATTCTGTGTTACAGGTTCAGTCTCCAATGACTTTCTTTCATTGACAGTCATGAGGTTGAAAACCCACAACGTCTATCCCAGACTGTAAAGACAAACACAAAAACAGAACCAACCAACACTCTCTTACCACTAAATGTAGTATGAATGAGCGTGAGGGAGATAGTGTCTTAGTGCACCACATAAGGAAGGTTCTGTAGTCAACCCAGTAGCTCTGTCTCATACATAGATGAGTAGTATTTAAACCGAGACAACTGCTAGCCCCCATACATCTTCTCAAAAAGATGTAATGGCTGAAAAGGTACAAAAACAGTTACTAGATTCATTCTCTCAACAGGGTGCGTCTATTGAATTTTGCCTGTCGGCCAAGGCATCCGATGTAGTGTCACCACTTCAAACATAATCAATTCTTGATGCACAAGGAGAGGTTACACACACAAAGGATGAGTTGACGGAAACAAGAGTTTTGACCATTTTAAGGTCAGATTCGATTGTTCAAGGTTCGTTAGTGGACCAATTGCCTTTACAGGTGTTAGGAGAGGATACTGATCCAAAAGCCATATGTCAGTGGTCAGTGTCTACCTCCCCAGGCTTAAATCCCCTGGATGCATCTGTGGATAGTGGATCTGACATAGATGCAGATCGGCAACTTGTTGACAATGATTCAGATATTACCTGATGAGTCACAAGGAAGTGTCTTCACAGACATTAGAAGGGAACTTTGATCTTTATGCTAAAATCGTTGGATCATTGTTTACCTTCCCAGAATTCAAATCTGGAACCCTAAAAGGGAAACTAGCAACTTGTAGATTATGACTCAGATTTATCTGACGAGTTTAACAAGGATGGGGATTTGTGAACTCCCATTGCACCACCTGTGACCTCCTTAAAGGATGGCTAAGGTGATTTTCCTTGCAGGTACAGCTGGATTATGGAGCTATGAGAGAAGAGTGATACACTTGTGAGAATGAGTGTAAACACGAGTGGAGAGAAGAGTGAAACACATGTGAGGTACACTAAACAGGATCACACACTCACAGTGAGGAAGAAAAAGAAACTACTTGTTATTTCTTTTCCAACCAAGTGAAATATGAGAACTCCTTCAGACGACGGCATATATTCCTTCTTTAAGGGGGAGATAAAAGCTTAAGTAATAGTTTGGAGGATTCCTCAACTAAGGGGGAGAAATAGCAGGGAGGAAGAAAAAGATCCTACATGTACACTACACCACACCATTGTTGTTTGTAACTACGGATCCTATTGTACGGGAGAGGTGGTAAACACAAGGTGATTTCCTAGTAAGGGAAGAAGCTGTTAGGGGAGTACCATTGGTTTTTATCTGCGGATCCTATTGTACGGGAGAGGTGGTAAAACGAAGGTGATCTTCTTTAATCAGTTGATTCTCATAGGGGGAGAAGCAAGAGAGATATGTGCTTCTCAACAGGAAATGTGGTTGTACAAAAGAAGATGAAACTACTTGAAGATATGTTCAGTCTAGAGGAACATCTACTTGGAATCTGGAAAATGTTAAATCTAGTCCAGAACTTTTCTACTATTTACTTTGCATGTATATTTATATCTTTTTCTTATTTGTTAGTTGAGTTATCCTCTAGGTATTTGTGTGTTATTGTCTAACAAACAAATAGGGGGAGATTGTAAGTCATATGTCATAGCCTATTTGTATATTCGAGGATTCAACTCAACTCAAATAAGAATGTAATAAGTAAATAGTGGATTGACCGTCAGAGAGATCTCGCAATATAATATCTGTCAAAGGATTCAGAAACAAGGTTCATCTACAGACTTGAGGAGGTAATTCACTGGAAGAAGTTCAAGAAGTTGATCATGCCTCAGTGATATAAATCAAGATCGTGGATTTAATCAAGTGACAGAGATCTCGTCAGAGTATCAATTAATTACAAGGATTTAATCTGAAGAAAATCAAAGTGTCAGAGTCAAGACATGAAGAAACGTCACGGAAGTTAGTCACTCACTTTTCTACTATTTACTTTGCATGTATATTTATATCTTTTTCTTATTTGTTAGTTGAGTTATCCTCTAGGTATTTCTGTGTTATTGTCTAACAAACAAATAGGGGGAGATTGTAAGTCATATGTCATAGCCTATTTGTATATTCGAGGATTCAACTCAACTCAAATAAGAATGTAATAAGTAAATAGTGGATTGACCGTCAGAGAGATCTCGCAAAATAATATCTGTCAAAGGATTCAGAAACAAGGTTCATCTACAGACTTGAGGAGGTAATTCACTGGAAGAAGTTCAAGAAGTTGATCATGCCTCAGTGATATAAATCAAGATCGTGGATTTAATCAAGTGACAGAGATCTCGTCAGAGTATCAATTAATTACAAGGATTTAATCTGAAGAAAATCAAAGTGTCAGAGTCAAGACATGAAGAAACGTCACGGAAGTTAGTCACTCATGAACCAGACAGTACATCGAGTGTCAACGTTGAAGTGGTGGAATTGATTCATAATTTTCAGTGATTTTCAGAAGATTTGCAGAAGAATGGTTGCTGCTCAAGACTAGAATTAATTCTCTATTAATTAATTAATTCATCTAATTTAATTAAGAAAATAAATTATATCTGCGAAGAATAATTTATTTATTAATTGAATTAATTGATTAATTAATTCTGAATTAATTTTAGGAATTTTCAGAAGTTTAATTGGATTAAATTCAAATCTTAAATCAGCAAGACAAATGGAAATGAACTAGCATGACAATCTGGATTGTCATACCGATTGTCATGCTAGGCCATTTTCCATTGTCATACCGAAAGTTACTCTAGGAGGATAATTGTCTTGCTAGTTCATTCTGATTGTCATGCTAGTTCATTCAGATTGTCTTGCTAGTTCATTCAATTGTCCTACCGAAAGTCTTGCCAGCTATAGGATTGTCATGCCAATTCAATTCTATTGGTTTGTTGATTAAAAAGAAGCAGAAGACCTTCTTTCAATAATCTATCATTCAAACAGAAGAACAAAGAACAAGAAAAGCAGCCGCCTTGAAATATTACATTTTTCATCTGTTTAATCAAAGATCAAAATTCTAGTTTGTTAATGTTAAATTCAACCACTAGAATTATTTATCTTGTTCTTGTGTAACAATCTAGCGGATCAAAATCCCTAGAACTTAATCTCAAATCGCGTTTAGCATTTGATTCTAATTATTGCAAAAATAGAAAAAGTTCATGTCGAATTTATTCTAGATTTGTGATAATTGATTTGAGATTAATACCTTGTAATCGATACAGTTGTTGTAACACCTTTCAAGTTTAATAATATTTTTATTTAACTTGAATTTTGTTTCACATTTTTTATTCCGCATTTTATTCGATTATTTGGTAACGTTTGTATTCAACCCCCCCTTCTACAAACACATTGGGACCTAACAAACAATCATCAACCTTAGAACTAATTAACTAAACATCAAGATTACAACAAATCAACCACTAAAACTAAGTTTGTAACTAAGTTTTAAAAGATTCTTGAACTTAAACCTTAAATAAAGATAGGTCAAAGATTTATACCTTTCTTGAAATCTTGAGATGCGTTCTTGATGATGGTGAAGTCTTGGGAGTGCTTGGTAGGGTTTTTAGAACCTAGATCAACCATTAAAATCAAGAAACCAAAGAAAAGTTACTATTCATACTATTCATTATCATCTTTCTTGAATTTATTTCACCCATCAAACCTCAATGAAATGAGATTAAAAATTTATCTTACCTTTGTTTAGGATTTATGAAGCTTGGGAATTAATGGAGGATTTTTTCCATGAATAAAACTTAGGGTTTTGAATTTGATTTTCTTCTTCTTCTTGGTGAGGGCCGAATGGAAAGAAGGTGAGGTAGAGAGAGAGATTTCTTTGATGCTTCTTATTGATTCTCTTGAAAGATTGTGTTTGTTGTGTATATATCATCCAAAATATGCATATCTAATACATATCTTTTCTAGCTTGCACAAATTCAAAGCTAGGTTTCTAGCTAAGTACTCCATTGCACTATTCATGGTTACTATTTGCTAGCTAAGGTGATCATCCCTACCAAGCTTAGGTTACTATTTGGTAACCTAGCCATGATTACTTCCTTGAATTGGTTAGTTAGTTTAGTTCATTTGGTTCGATTCGTTTATTTATTTATTCACGTGTTTGCTCGGTCGCTTAATCATTTTCGTAATGATTTCTCGTAAACGGTTTGCGGTGTAAATCATTTCGTATACATTCTTTATTTTTTGAAGTATCGTTCTTGGATATAAATCCGTAGGATTTTTAATTCGTAATTATATTGTGATTCCTGTAATCCTTGATGGTTCGTAGATATGGTCATTTTTCAAAGTTCGTTTTCTTCGAAAACTAATAGCGTTTACATACACTCATTTGGTACGTATAATCATGTTATCAACTCCGAAACTCAATTTCCGATACACAACATAGTGTGGGCTAAAAAGTTTTTCAAATTAACACTTTACGTATCTCTATCATTTTCTTCTCTGCTACTTTACTCTCTCTCTCTCTTACCCGTAAACTCTGAAACCCTAATTTCTTCTTTAAAAAAAAACCTTTTCTTGAAAATTCATCATGACTTCACCAGTTGCTTCAGCTGGTGCAAGTTTGTGACTAATAACTATTCTTCTATTTTGGATAATAACAGTGTGAACATTGATTTTCACATTTTTCAATATTTTCTAAGAACCGGTGAGATTGGGTTTGCTCTCACAGCACCCACAACTATCTTAGGTGACCAGGTGCTCTCTATCTGGAAAACTGGAGTGTATGATGATGGAGGTGCTCATGGAACTCTAAGTTTAGTGTTTGAGTTTGACAACAAGAAAAGGATAGTTACTCCTTAGACTATATGAGATGGTTTACAGCTGCCTACTCATAACGCATACAGTACTTTTGTGGGAGATGCTGAAATGAGGAGTCTCTTTACTGAGAAGTCGATCACAAGGACTTGAAGAACCTTGGTCAATTGAAAAGGAATGGGTTCATGAAGGAATGGAATTTCTTCTTTGACTACATCACAAAGGTCTTCAACAACAAATCTTCAAAATTTTATGCTCTGTCCTTCATGACACAACAAATAGGGTACTCTCTAATTCATGATGCTCATTATAATTTTGGTAGGGTAGTTTTATCTTTCAGAGGAGATAGGTTAACTGCTGATCCTAATACAGTATACTATGCTAGGTTCTGTCAGTTAATTTTCAATTCTTGTTTTCCTGATACCCCTATTCCCTCTAATCAAATAGTGTCAGTATTTAAATTGACAAAAAGGGCTTTTTCTGATTTAATTTCACAATATGAAAAGAAAGTGAATTTAGCTCCTTTGAGGTTGCCTTTGGTTGCTAGGAACTTTCTCATTGCAAGGCTACCTGTGACTTATGGCTTACCTAACAAGCAAAGTGCTCAGTTGCAGGCCATAACTATGGGAAACCCCCTATAGCTAACCCAAGCACAACAACCCACACACAACCCCCAACACAAACCCAAACACAAACTCAACCACCACCACAACCTCAAACAGAAGCCACCTCAGGTGTCTCCCAAAAGACATGTTGTAAAAAGATAGAAACAATTAGCTAAGAGGGCTACAAATCTTGATGTAGCAAATCCAGAAGCTGATGCAATAAAAGTTCCTCATTCTTCTAAACCTTTAGAATCTGTTAGAAGGAAACTTATGATTGCTAGACTAGAATCAGATTCAGATGAGGACAATGCTACCTTATCTTCTTAATTTTCAAGCCTTACATCTGATTCTTCTCCACGACCATTTGTTCTACCAAGTGAGAAGGACACATCTTCTGATGTTGTTCAAAGTGCTAGAGATACTGATTCTGGTACAAGTCCAAAGTCAAAGAAAAGGAAGCTGACCAAAGTCTACTATGCTCAAAATCTGCTTAAATCAAGAAGGAAATTGATGAGGAGACACAGGGGGCATTTACACCAAATCCTGATTTCCAGACAAATCTTGATGCACCTGTGAATTTGTCTGATTATCCCGTGAAGCAACAGAGTAAGAGAGCAATAAAAATCTCTCATGAGAAAGTTTAAGAGACGGTCAAGAGGTTACAAGGGAAGTGACTTTTCCCTAGATTTATCACACAAGAACCAGTATCTCAAAAGGATACAACAGCGACAAATCCTGATCCATTCACACAAGAACCTGCACTTCAAAGGAGTGCAGCAGACATTGATGATATTGAGCCACTTAATGAAAATTTCATTTAACACTAGCATGATGATGAAGTTTCTAGAATTCATGCAGAAGTCTCTCAGGTCAAGGACTTCTGTAGACAAATAGATCCAACTGTTTTTTCTAGAAGAGCCTGCACATGAGTCAATCACTGCAATTGTGGAGAAGAGTACACAAGAGCCTGGGTGTCAAAGTCATCCAACAACTCCTGATTCTCGTGCCACATAAGAAACATTGCATCAAAGTTGCAATGAAGGCTTCACTCCTACTGCAGTGACTCTGGTAATAGATAATGAAGCCATAATTCATCCATCACCACCATATACTGATATCTTATTAGTCCCTCCACTAAATGTCAGCACAGAAGCTGAATCTTCAGAATCACAAGGTATAAATACTGATTTCACTTTATTAGCATTTATTTTAAATACTGATCTTGTACTATCAGCATTTATTTTTCAAGTTATAAATCCTGTTGGTATGATTATATCTAGACCTTTATTTAAGGACAACCTCTAGTTGTATGATCACAGACAATATTTCTTTAACCACCTCTTATTTATGTAGGACAAATTATCTGAGCCTTTCATGTGAGAATGAGAGAAAAGATTTAGAGAAAAATAGAATTTAAGAGAGACATGATCCTTCCTGGAAAAAGGAGAGGTAGATGAGAGTCAGGATTTAGTAATCCTTGTGGGGAAACTCTAACTATGGAAATTTATGAGCTGTATGGTGTGAGGAGTAGTGAGACTACTTTAAAAGAACATAGAGATTAAGTGTTACTTGTGATATTTTGCAGTTGCACAGAGTACTAAAGAAACAGCTGCTGATCAACACTCTGTAGTCCCTCAAATAAACTATGATGCACCAAGTGCTGATAATCTCCCTGCAGGTCTAAGTACTGATACTTTCCTACAATCTGTACTATTTCATCACTTGATACTCTCCCTGTTGTTGCTGAAGATGTAGTAGCACAACAATCCAGTCATGAATAACTATTCACTACAGGATCACCACAACACTCCATAGGTACCGAGGTTCTAGAGGTAAATTCTGATGCTCCACCTCACATGTTTACTATTCTTGAAGATGAGGAGCTAAATGATGATGGTATGGAAGTTTCTGAGGTAGTTGGTTCTCATACAGCACCAATTTCTGATTCAATATTAAATGTTGAAGCTGGTGTTAAAGTTCAGCACATAGTATCAGTTCCAGTTGTTGATGAAGGATCTTTCTATGAGACAGAATCTAATGATGGTGAAGATGTCAATACTTCTAATCTGAATAACAATATAGATCCTGAGGATGATCTATTCTTCCCTGAAGTTATGCCTAAACATGTGAGACAACAAAAGATGAAAGAGTTAGATGCTAAGAAGAAACATGATTTCTTTCATGATATCTAGAACAAGAAATGGAAGGATATTGACTATCCTACTTCAAAGAATTATGTTGTCAATCATCTGGATATAGCTGAGAAGACCATTAAGAATCCTGATATGCCTTATCATCTGAAAGCATATACTCTATTGCTAAGATCTCTGCATTCTGCTCAGGAAGCTACCACTTCTCAAATCAATCAAATCAAATAATCTTTCTTGGCTACAAATATGACTACTCATCAGGAGATACGGAAACAGATTGGAACAATTCTTGACAGACAGACTCAGATTGAAGCCAATCAGGCCAGATTGGAAGCTAAACAATAGCAAATGTCTGGACAACTTGATGAGGTTCAAAATTCAATGGAGCTAATTTTTTCTCTACTGCTTGGTGATGATTCCAAAAGGGGGAGAAGATTGCTAAATCTAAATGCAAACAACTGACTTTGAAAGGAGCTGATGACACAAATCCTGATGGTGGAGATAAGGGAGGAAGGAAGGAGATTGTGAATAGGAGAGGAGAAGATCTAGTTGGGACTAGTGGATCATCTAAAACCACTAGAACTCAATCTAGACAAGGTAAATGAACCAGGAAGAGTGAAAGGATAGTTCAACAATCAAAAGAACTGAGTGTGACTACAACAACTCAAAAACCTCCAAAAGTCACAAATGCTGATGAACAAGGCTTTTTGGAGATAGAATTTGGTGCAGAAGTTAGTCAGTATCTTCAAACTTTTAAAGTCAAAGGTAAAAAGACAATTATGTTCTACAAGGACCCCAAGATTCAAGTTTTGATTTTGAGGTGAGTAGAAGAATCTTTGAGAAGGAAAATCCAGGAGTTGATTTAGAGCTGCTTAGGCAATTGGACGAATAATTTAAATCTATGAGGACAGTAAATACTGATGCTGATATCCCTCAAGTACCTTATGTAGATGATCCTTCCAACAGACCAACCAAAGGGGTAGTCTCAAGAAATCCTAAATGCTGACAGGAGTCATAAGGGGAAAAAGAAGATATGAGAGAAGTCCAAGCCACCAAAGCCTAAAGCTAAAGATGTTTCTAAAAGGAAATCAATATCTAAAGCACCTAAATTTCCTCTAAAACATTAAAGAAGATTTACAATGAGAGTTCTCATGCTATAAGACCTGGAATCACAAGTGGTCTAGGAAGGTCGCTGATCCATTTATCTCTGATGCTTTAATTCTAAGGAAGCCTGGAAATTTGATAGAATTTGGAGATAATGTGAAGCTTGAAGACTTTGCAGAAGATCATATCAGTACAAATTATTATTGATTTTGTTAGAGAAAAATTGATTTATTTTCTAGAGTCTAGGAGGAAGTTGAGGATAAAACAAGAGCAGATGAAAGATAAACCATGGAAGAAGTTGGAATTTGTTGCTACAATTCTTAAGGTAAACAACTCTGTAACTGCTAGGTGGTCTGCATTTTTGAAGAACTTAATATAGTTGAAGTAGAGAGAATTGACTTATAAGTCAAACTACATTCCAAAGTATATTGATCAAACTGAATATGCTGTTGATATGCCTATTAGAGGAGTTAAAGTGATTATGTCTCTGGGAAGAGAAATTCTAACTTTTAATCCTGATGGAAAGAAGATTGGATTTCTGGAACTGGATGATCTATCATTTGGAAATTCAAAGCTACATGACCTCAGGGCAGCCATCTATCAAAATGATAAATCAACAGATGGGCTAAAAGATATCAAACAGAGAATGCAATGGTATTTGGATGTTATAGAAGAAAATCTATTGAAGAAGTTCCTTGAAGAAGCTAAAGATTGTGTTACAGTTCAGAACTGAAGTTAAAGTCTGATAACCACTGCTTGTAAAAATGTAAATGTATATTTGATTTCTGCATTTAGATAGTTTTGACATCATCAATTAGAACTTGTACATAATTACATAATGCACAAGTTGGGGGAGATTGTTAGATATAATTGATGATATGAGGATATAAACTATCAGAGTTTATTATCAGGACTAAATATCAGTATTTACTAAAGGTGATGTCATCAGTACTTGTTTATCAGTACTTGATAATCAGCATTTGATGTCATCAAGATTTAGTCACTTTAGTAGATATTCGAGAAGGAAAAAGACTACAAAATTCAAGGCGGTGAAGGATTTTATTTTAGAAGCAATCATATATGGATATGTATTAGGTTTCCTTATTATAATAGAATATGATTTCTTATTGATTGTGTAACTGTGCACTATATAAGCACATATTAGGTTTACACTATAGGTGTTATGAAATGTTATATCTTTCTGATAACCTAGCAGCTCTCAAGGATAATTGTTCATCCTTCGACAGGGTACTTTTTGTAATAAGTTTTATCTGTTTATATAAAAACTGTTGATTCTGTTAACTGTTATCGATTTCTTTGCATAAACTGTATTCACCCCCCTCTACAGTTGTATTACAGACCTAACACGAGAACTAGAAGTGGTTCTACAAATGAATATCTACATGTCTACTTTATATCTCAAATTGAGCCTAAGAAAATTGAAGAAGCTCTACATGATCCTGATTGGATAACTTCTATGCAAGAAGAGCTAAATTAATTTGAAAGAAATAAAGTTTGAGAGTTAGTTCCTCCATGAAGAAATAGAAGCATTATTGGAACAAAGTGGGTGTATTGGAACAAAATGGATGAAAATGGCGTAGTTACCAGAAACAAAGCAAGATTTGTTACCAAAGGCTACTCACAAGAAGAAGGAATTGATTATGATGAAACTTTTGCTCCAGTTACAAGACTTGAAGTAATAAGAATCTTCCTTGCATTTGCTGCACACTCAAACTTTTATATGTATCAAATGGATGTAAAGAGTGCATTCCTTAATGGTTAATTGGAAGAAGAAGTCTATGTGCAATAGCCCCGTGGCTTTGAAGATCCAGAATTTCCAGATTTTTTACAGACTTCTAATGGCTCTATAGGGTTTGAAGCAAGCACCAAGAGCATGGTATGAAACCTTGTTAGAATTCTTGATAAAAAATAGATTCACTGGAGGCACAAATGACAAAACTTTATTTAAAAGAAACATGGTGATGACATTATCCTAGTTCAAATTTATGTGAATGATATCATCTTTGGTTCTACTAATGAGAAGCTTGGTCAAAGATTCTCAAAACTGATGCAAAGTGAATATGAGATGAGCATGATGGGAGAATTAAGTTACTTCTACAACTACCAAGTTGGATGAAGATAAGAAAGGAAAATGTGTAGACATTTCAAGTCATAGGGGAATGATTGGATCTCTACTTTATCTGACTGCAAGTAGACCAGACATCATGTTTGCTACATATCCGAGTGCAAGATTTCAAGCAAATCCTAAAGAATCACACTTAATGGTTGTCAAGAGGATTTTCAGATATTTGAAGGGTACTCCTAACTTGGGATTATGGTATCCTAAGGGAACTGGTTTTAAAGTTATTAGATACACAGATGTAGATTTTGCTGGATGTAGGGTTGACAGAAAGATCACTAGTGGAAGCTGTCAATTGCTTGGTCAAAGAATTGTATCCTGGTATAGTAATAAACAACAGTCCGTGTCAACTTCCATAGCTAAAGCTGAATATAGAGCTGCTGGAAGTTGCTGTGCTCAAGCGCTTTGGATTAGAAATCAACTAATAGATTATGGACTAGTGTTACAAAAGATTCCTATCACCTGTGATAATACTAGTGTGATATCCATTATTGCTAATCATGTTTAATCATTTCAAAATAAAGCACATTGATGTAAGATACCATTTTATTACAGAACATGCTACTAATGGTACCATTGAGCTCATTTATGTTCCAATAGAAAAATAGTTAGCTGGCATTTTCACTATACCTTTAAATGAAGCAACTTTCACAAGACTTGTAAGTGAAATTGGTATGCTTAATTCTTCATCCTAAGGCAAAAACTCAGCTAGCATATTACAACATATTAATTCTTTATGAATCAAACTTAATTTGATTTAATTAGGAATTAACTAAAATATGATTTATAAATATTTCAGAAATCTCTGTATAATTAATTTATCAAAAATAAACCTAACTTGAAATTTTATTATTCTAAGAAAAAATTGTCCAAATATTAATTCATATTGTTGATATATGAAATTTATATAAGATAGAATCATTTTGAAACAAAAATTTGTAGAGAAATGAGTTTTCCATAAGTCTAAAATGAGTTGTCGATAAGTCTTTAATGATTTCTCGATAGCATTCGTTATAAGTCCTTTTATGACTTCTCGGTAAGTCATGTAGAGATCTCGATATACTTATCAAATATGGAGTTCTCTACAATAAAAATCTAGACTTATCGATAACTAATACTGGGATAATTTAATTTAATAAATTATCTTCAAAAAAATACTTTTGATATCAAATAATTTTTATTTAAATTGTTTTTCGAAATGTCAATTAAAATAAATTTAGTCCTAATGGGAAAACTGGGTATTTGTTCAACATATCAATATGTCACTTTCTAATTCTCGATATCATTCAAGAAAATAACATCTCGATATGAGTTCTCTATAAGTCACATGTGCCTTTTCGATATAAATTTTTACCATTTCTGATTCTTCTATAGAGAAGTACATTTATACACTATAAATACCCAGACATCTCAACATAACCTCTCTTTACATTTTCGAGATCTCAATTGACCCAATTACAACGATTGTTCACCATTTCACATCTTTTCGAGCTTTCTTCTTTTCGAAAACACTTACCCATTCATTTTTCTCAAACTTTCTAATGACATCCAACGCAAACACCCAAAGAGCAGAAATTCCCAAGGATGGAACCAACTACTTATCTTTTGTTGACCCAACACAGGCACCTGATAATTTTAAGTGTTTTGTGAAGTTTGTGTATGATTCCTATCTTGCAGGTGATTTTACAACTAATCCAACCTTGTATTTGGATGTGTTAAGCGAGTTCTAGAATAATGTTGTTCTTCACACCAATGTAGATGACACCCAGGTAGTTTTCATGGTGGTGACTTGCACAATCAAAGGTGTGGCTGTGAAGTTTAATTCTAATGACATAAACAAAGCACTGGGCATCTCCACAGAGAATATAGTTAAAGATCCTAGCTCTCAAGAACAAGTAGAATTCATGGAATTCATCAACTGCAGTGAGAAGATTAATTTAGCCAGGCTGAACAAGAAAAATCTGAGAAGGGAGTGGTCCTTTGTGTTTGACACAATAATAAGGGCCTTCACATGTAGGAAGACAAACTATGAGAACATATCAAATGTGGCCCAAAATATGGTGTACTCAATGGCTTATGACAGGCACCTTGATGTTGGAAGCCTCGTACTTGGAGAGCAGACCACTAGGCTAATAATTCCTTTGGTAAGTAGGGCTAAAGAATTTTTCTTCCTTAGATTTATCGTGTTTGTTTTACACTAAACACCAAGCATCGATAATAGTGAGACATGCATTTGTAAATCAGTGTCCAAAATTCTATTTGGATCACTGTGTTGGATATAAAAGGAGTTGAAGATTAAAGATAGATTCATCTATGACAACAATGCAGAGGATGATAACTCAACATAGACAGGACTTGCAAATAATCCTATATCCATTGAAACCAGTACGGAGATAAAAGACTTGACATATACACAATGATTTGGAAAGCTACAGTGAAGAAGTCGTCAACAGAAGTTCGAAGGAAGTTCATTAATATGTTCACTCATCGAAGGAATAAGGTTGAAGATATTCGAAGTAGCAATCTGGATTGGTGTGAAGGTCATAAGGGTTTCAGTGAAGCTGATTTGATATGGTAGAAGACTTGACAGTGAATTGTATAGTCTATAGTATGAAGGCCTGAGCGCGGAACTAGTCGTCTATGAACCAGACCATTGCACTAGGCGTCAGTGATCCGTGAAAGGAAACTAAGTACTATCATTCGAAAGACTATCAAGTGAGATTCGTATTCAAGAAAACTGTTCGAAGATTGAAGACGAAGCTTAGAAGACATGAAGTGATATGACTCAGGGATTGCATTGATCAAGTTTGAGAATGTATAAGAAGTCAAGTTCAAGTTCAAAAGGGATTCAAGTCAACATTCTAGGAGTTGTTGGCCAAGCAAGTAGCAAGAATGGAGATTTGGCTAAGTAAGGAACACTCTAGGAGTAAATTTTGACTACTAGAAGTCAAATGTGGTCCACTAGTCGATTTCTATAGCTACTAGTCGAATTATGCAAATCAGAAATGGTTCTAAGGAAAGATTCAAGCCAAAATCGACTTCTGGCATTTCAATCAACTCAAAATCGACGTCTAGTATGTATAAATCGACTTGTAGAAGGTTAAACAAACTATTAGTCGATTTTATACTCTAGTTAGTCGACTAATGTGGAGCTATTTATAGAAACTAAGTCAAAATCGCCTCCTAGATTGCAAATTGACTACTAGGTAGTCCAAGTTATGTACTAGTCGATTTTGACATTCTACTAGTCGACTATTCTCCTATACAAGTCGACTACTAGCTTCTTGCTTGCCTACTTAAATATTTCCTAAGGCATGGAAGTTATACAGGGAGAATTAGATCGACTAGTAGCTTAATTCTTGAATTATCCAAGTACAGGAACTCCTATCGACTTCTACAATTCGACAACTACACCCTGATTGATTTAATACTTGGACGAGAGCTTGCCATGTCTCTCAGTCTATTCACTACCTATATCTATCAGTTCAACAATGAATTGAAGTAGAATATCACAATCAGAAACAGTATCGTTGCTCTCGCTCTTTGGAGATTCGTTCTATCAAATCATCAATTTGCGAAGTGAAGTGCTGCTGAATTTTATACAGAATTCTAGTCTTACGTAGGAACACTCAAAATCATTAAAGCCTTGTATTGATAGCTTGTATCCGATAGGTTATATTGCTTTTTAGAGTGATAGCGATATATACATTTGATAAGTTATCTTTTGTAGTGTGTAGAGTTATTGTTGCTTTATTTACGTTTGTAACAAAGTTTGTAAGCAACCCACTCAGAGATTTTTCTTAATAATAAAAGATCAATCCCCCGAAGCTCTTGTGTTTGTTTTTCATAGTATCTTTATTCGCTGCGAATTTATTTGAAAAATGAACGATAATACATTCACCTCCCCTCTGTATTAACCTAGTGCACCTAACAATTGGTATTAGAGCTTGTTGATCGATATACGGATCAGATCCTTTAGGTTAGCAAGTTTTGTGTTGGATTTTGGTTGAACGGAGACTGGGATAGCTTCTGGTTGTGTAGATTGGGTTTCTGTTGATTGGTTGTGTTGTGTGACTGATTGGATGGTTGCAGTTTGAGACCTCATATTGCAAAAATTTTACAGATCTGTAAAAATGAGTTCTCAAAAGATTGGCGGGTTTAAGGTTCCGAAATTCGATAAGGCAAACTACAATCTATGGAAGAAGAGGATGCTTCTTTATCTCAGAGTTGCAGATCATAGACACATTAAGGTCATCGAGAAAGGACCATTTGTATTTGAGATAGAGGATCCAAATGATGATGAGAAGAGCATTCCTAAGAATCCAGATGACTACACTGAGAAGGATATTGAATTTTATAGTCTGGATGCCAAGGTGCAGCACTTGTTGATGGAATCCATGGATGATGACATGAGCCATCAAATTGTTGTGTGTGAAAATGCTAAGCATATGTGGCAAACTATAGAGTTGTTAATGGAAGGAACGGAAGACGTCAGAGAAAACAGACTTGATATTCTGACTACCCAGTATGAGGCATTCAAATCTCTCCCAGGAGAAAACATAACTTCGGTCTTTGAAAGATTGAACATGTTTATAAATGAACTGAGCATCTATGGGAAGAGATATGAAAAGAAAGAGATAAACAAGAAGTTTATGTTGACATTGCCCACTCATCTCATAAGTAAAGGAGATTCAGTTCGTGAGCGCTTGGACTTCAAGACTATGTCTCTGGACAAGTTATATGGAAAGATGAAGACTCATGAAATGGAATTAGAACAGAAAAATATTATATATATGGAAGTGGTGCAGTGGACGTAAAGAATGCTGAGTTACTGAAGACAACTGCTCTTATAGCTAGTAAACACAAGGACTTGGACATAACTGCTGAAAAGCCAAAGACAAATGATCAAGTGCTTTGTGATGTTAAAGTTGATGATGGACATCTCTCTAGAGATCCAAGGGATTATTATACAATGGAAGAGTTGCAAGATATAAAGGATCCCACCATGGCCAACATGGCAGCTATGTTTGGAAACCTGAGATTCAGGAGGAAACAAGCCTTCAGGGGATCTGGTAGCAGAAACAGGGGTCAGAAATCTTCATCATATTCAGACTCAGGCTACAAGACAGGGATGGTGGATAGAAAGAATGTCAAGTGTTTCAACTGTGGAGAAATGGGACACTTTGCCACTGATTGTAGAAGGAGTCAACAGGCAAGAGACAAAGGAAATGCTTATCAAAGGAAAGATTCTGGAGGTTCGAAGAAGTATCCAGTGAAGTCTTACATAGCTCAGGGTAGAAGCTGGGATGATACTGATGATGAGGAAGAGCAGTTTGGAAATCTGGCACTCATGGCTGACACTCCACACTCTTCAATACAAGTAATCCTTTGCTCCTACTCACCTCCATTTCATACTGAAAACCTATGTGAGAATGAACACTGCCTTGCTTTTAGAAAGTCTATCACTATACCTGCTGTATCTTCATTTGTGATAGGGATAAATAAATTATGATAGTATAATTAAATACTGCAAGGTGTGGGCTGCTAGGCCCAATAAAAAGATATACGATACTCAGACCAGAAAGGTTAAGCCTGATGGACCAGATCAGGCCTGATGGAATAAAGAAGGCCAAAAAGCCCTGATTATTAATTAATTTCATAATTAATTAATAAGGGAAAAATCAGCTATTGAGAAGAGTCCCGATAAGGATATAAATCCTTATAGATTAGCCTCAAGGCCACCTAAAAGGATAAGGAATCAGTTTCCTACTATCTAGGACTCCAAAGTCCATTCTAATTATGAGACTTGCCCACCAAGTCTCCTATACCAAGTCCAATTCAAGGACTCCCAACATCTATATAAGGGGCCTCACCCCACAAATCAGAACTACATTTTTTGGCTTGATTCTCTAATTCACAGAGATACGTAGGCATCTCGTAAAGGCAGAGTTGAGCTACGAAACACGAGAGCAGCCATTAAAGGCCTTGAGCTCCTGAATCTTAGTAATAAATACAGCAAATAATAACCTTAGTTTTTTATCCATAACATTTGGCGCCGTCTGTGGGGAAAGAACAAAAACCATGGCGAGAACACGGAGAACAACTAGCGCTCTGGAGGAGGGAACACCATCAGGGACAACTCAGGTGATTTCGTCAACCGTGGAGATTCCTCCCCACTCAACTTATACTCAAGCGGAAACCCAGATAGGGGCAACTCAATCTCAGCCACAAGGGATGACTCCCCCGACTATTCAAGGTACGAATCCTCAAGTTTAACAAGTACATATACCTGTGAATTCTCGACCCGTCGGGTATGAATATTCAACTGTTGTTACCACTAACCCCCCTTATGGGATGCCCCTTTACCCCGAGGTTGGAGGAAGTGGATATACTGGGCGAAGTGAAGGACGGGGGCAATCACCCCCTTATATACGAGGTTTGGCTCCTATCCCCGAGGATCGAGAATTTTCTGGTCCTTACACTGAGAGAGATTTCGAATCTTCGGATGATGAAGTGGCCCCAAAAAGGAGACGTCCAGGCAAGGAGCCGATGGCCGATGGAAAGCAACGCCCTCGAAGCACCCAAGGGGCGAATCCCCAGGAAGTGCAGGAAAGGATAAGGGCTCATGAGGCTGAGATCCAAAGGCTGAGGCGTGGCTTGGAAGCTCACCAGACCACCAGACCCCAGATGCCTCCTAGGGGGAGAAATCCTCCTCCTGTCATAGACCTGGATGGTCCGGTACGAAGAAGGGCTGTCTTTCCAAGAACTGATCCAAGCAATCTCCTTCCCCTTGGAGACCCTGATGATCCAACTCCACCCTTCACAGAAGAAATAATGAATGCCCATATCTCAAGGAAATTCAAGATGCCCACTATCAAAGCCTATGATGGCACCGGAGACCCCGCTAACCATGTCAGGACATTCTCTAATGCGCTGCTGCTGCAACCCGTGAATGACGCTATTAAGTGTCGGGCCTTCCCTCAAACCCTGTCGGGTATGGCTCAAAGATGGTACAGTCGCTTACCCCCAAATTCTATTGGATCGTTCAGAGAATTAAGTCAGGCTTTTATTAAGCAATTCATCAGTGGAAGAGTCCATGACAAAAGTTCAGCATCTCTTATGAGTCTTGTGCAGGGAGCTAAGGAATCCTTGAGAGATTACCTGAATCATTTCACAAAGGAGGCTTTAAAAGTCCCGGACCTTGATGATAAGGTAGCCATGATAGCACTGCAATAAGGAACTAGGGATGAGTTTTTTAAGATGTCCTTGGCCAAACGTCCCCCTGAAAGCATGTTGCAGCTCCAAGAGAGGGCAGGGAAGTATATCAAGGTTGAAGAAAGTATGAGGAAGACCGTAGTAAGTAATGAGCCCACTGGAGGCAAGAAGCGGAAAACTGATTTAGAATATATTGCAAAGGACAAATATCCTAGAACCGAACAAAACCCTGATTCAACCCCCAAGAGGGGAGGACCTGGGCAAAAGTTCACTGAATACGCTAAGCTGAATGCTCCTAGAAGTCAGATTTTGATGGAGATTGAGAAAGACAGAGATATTCGCTGGCCTAAGCCCTTGAAGGCTGATCCCGCCAAGCTAGATAAGGGCAAGTATTGCAGGTTTCACAAAGATGTTGGCCATGACACCGATGAGTGTAGGCAATTGAAAGATGAAATTGAGTTTTTGATTCGAAAAGGAAGATTGAACAAGTATACTGGAGATGGAGGGGACAGAAATAATAATGGAAGGAAGAACTTTGAAGATCCTAGGAGGGACCAAGACGATCAGGGGCGGAATCCCCAACCTAGAGGGCCGGTTATAAATGCAATTTTTGGAGGACCGCGACGCCCACGAGGACCTGTGATAAACACGATCTTTGGAGGTCCAACTGCTGCTGGATTGTCCAAAAATTCCAGAAAGGCATATACTAGGGAGGTTATGCATATTGTTGGAGAAGCCCCGAAGAGGGCCAGGACAGAAGTAACATTGGCTTTTGATGATTCCGACCTAGAGGGTGTGAAGTTTCCCCATGACGACCCGCTGGTCATAACACCGATAATAGGAAATAGCCCGGTTAAGAGGGTCCTTGTGGATAATGGTGCTTCTGTGGATATCTTGCTCCACGACACCTTTCTAAGAATGGGGTATAACGACTCCCAGTTGACACCAACCGACATGCCGATATATGGATTTGCTGGAGTAGAATGTCCTGTGGAAGGGATAATCAAATTGCCGACCACCATAGGTACGGAACCAAGGCAAGCAACGCAGATGCTGGATTTCGTGGTGGTAAAGGCTAGTTCAACTTATAATGCTATCATGGGGAGAATAGGGATACATGCCTTCAAGGCAGTCCCCTCTTCCTACCATTCAGTCATGAAGTTTCCCACCCGAAACGGGATTGGAGAAGAGAGAGGAGATCAAAAAATGGCTAGAAGCTGTTATGTGGCCTCTTTGAGGGCAGATGGAGTCGGGGGCAGGTTCTTCCTATTGAAGATATGGATGTTCGAGAAAATGATGAGAATAGAGGAAGGCCAGCAGTAGAATTGGTTTTGGTTCCTTTAGACCCCGAGAATCCTGAGAGGATGACTTTTATTGGAGCCACATTAGAGGAGCCCCTTAGAGGGAAGTTAGTGAAATTTTTGCAAGAAAATAGTGATGTGTTTGCATGGTCAGCAGCTGATATGCCAGGCATAGACCCGGAGTTAATTACTCACAAGCTAAACGTGGATCCAAGTCGGAAGACAGTGAAACAAAAGAAAAGAAATTTTGCCCCGGAAAGACAAGAGGCTATAAAACAGGAAGTGGAAAAGCTCTGAGAGGCTGGTTTCATTGAGGAGATTCAATTTCCGGAGTGGTTAGCAAACCCTGTAATGGTGAAGAAGGCTAATGGAAAGTGGAGGATGTGTATAGACTTCACTGATCTGAATGATGCATGCCCCAAAGACTGTTTTCCGCTGCCTAGAATTGATACTTTGATTGATGCCACTGCTGGACATGAGATGCTAAGTTTCATGGATGGATTTAGCGGATACAACCAGATCAAAATGCATAAGGATGACATTCCAAAGAATTTTTAAAGATCTTATTGGTAAGACTATGGAAGTCTATGTTGATGACATGTTAGTGAAGAGTCTAATAAAGACTGATCATATAGCCCATTTAAGGGAAGCTTTTGAGGTCCTGAGGTACCACAAGATGATGTTGAATCCTACGAAGTGTGCTTTCGGAGTAGGATCTGGAAAATTCTTGGGATTGATGGTCTCAAAAAGAGGAATTGAGGCTAACCCCGATAAAATAAAGGCGATCCTGGACATGGAACCACCAAAAACTATTAAGGATGTTCAGAAGCTCACAGGAAGGGTTGCTGCGCTAGGACGATTCATCTCCTAGTCAGGAGACAAGTGCTTGTCATTTTTCAAGTCACTAAAGAACATTAAAGACTTTGTATGGAGTGAGGAAAATCAGAAGGCATTTGAAGAATTAAAGAAGTATATGGGCCAGGCCCCGTTGTTGGCCAAGCCAGTTCTGAGTGAAGTTTTATTCTTGTACTTGGCTGTTTCAGAGAGCGCCTTAAGCGCGGTGTTGGTTAACGAGGAACTGAAAGTCTAGAAACCCGTATACTATGTCAGTAAAATCTTGCATGGTGCTGAGTTGAATTATTCAACTATTGAGAAATTCGCTTTAGCCTTGGTAATGGCTTCAAGAAAGATGCGTCCTTATTTTCAAGCTCACCAGATTGAAGTGCTAACAAATCAGCCACTGAGAAATATCATTCACAGTCCCAAGGCAAGTGGGAGACTGATTAAATGGGCAATAGAATTGGGAGAGTTCGATCTCAAGTATAAGCCACGTTCGGCTATAAAAGCCCAGGCACTAGCTGACTTCATGGTGGAATGTACCATACCCAACCAAGAAGTCGGGGGGCAGGAAGATACCATACCTCAAGACAAGGGAGTCGACAATGGGGACAGGGAGAAGGCTGATAAGGAGAAAGAATATTGGATTCTCTATTTTGATGGAGCATCAAAAATAAATTCCAGTGGAGCAGGGTTGGTTTTGCAAAGCCCTGATGGATTCTTAATTGAGTATGCTATGAAGCTAGACTTCCCAACCACAAACAATGAGGCAGAGTATGAAGCCCTGATTGCTGGCCTTGGTCTAGCTGGGACACTTAGAGTCAAAAACTTAAAGGTCCGTGGAGACTCGAAGCTGATCATATCCCAGGTAAAGGGAGAATTTGAGGCAAGGGATGATACAATGGCTAAGTATGTTCGCCTAGTAAGGGCTGTGATGACCCAATTTAATGAATGCCATGTTGAACACATTCCAAGGGAAGAAAATGCTAAAGCAGATGCGCTATCAAAGTTTGCTTCATCTGAGATTGAAGAAAGTTCAGGAAGTGTGTACTTCCGTGTTTTGAAGACACGAAGCATAGATGTTAAGCTTGTGGCTCCCATAGGCTTGGGGACGTCATGGATTGATCCCATCAAGGCTCACATTCAGACCGGTTGGTTGCCAAGCGATGCAACTGAGGCACGGAAGTTAACTATTCGAGCACTAAGGTACTCCTTGATAGATGGAATTCTGTATAAGAGATCTTTCGTGGTTCCTTACTTGAGGTGTCTCAGGCCCGACGAGGCACGCTTGGCTCTTGAGGAAGTGCATGAAGGTATTTGTGGGCAACACTTGGGGGGTAGGGCCTTGGCTCATAAGATAACCCGTTTAGGCTTCTATTGGCCAGAAATGATGGCTGATGCCAAGGAATATGTGAAGAAGTGTGATCGCTGTCAGAAGCATGCACCAGTTGTTAGACAACCCCCCGAGATGCTGACCTCTGTCAACTCGCCTATTCCCTTTGCTATGTGGGGGATGGATATTCTAGGGCCTTTTCCTATGGCCACGGCACAAAGGAAGTTTCTAATTGTAGCCATTGATTATTTCACCAAGTGGATCGAAGCCAAACCCTTGGCCAAAATCACAACTAAGCAGGTTGCACAATTCCTGTGGGAAAACATTATGTGCCGATATGGAATTCCCCGTATCCTCGTCACTGACAATGGAACACAATTCAACAATAAAGAATTCAAGAAGTATTGTGAAGAAAATAAAATTGAGTTACGATTCACCTCTGTGGCTCACCCGCAAGCCAATGGGCAAGCAGAGGTAGCAAATCGGATAATCCTGGATGGACTAAAGAAGAGGATCGAGAAGTCAAGAAATAATTGGGTGGATGAAATACTTCCAATATTATGGGCCTACAGGACTACCTGTAGAGTCACGACAGGAGCAACTCCCGTCATGTTGGCATATGGGGCAGAAGCAGTAGTTCCAGTAGAGATATCACATTCCTCTCCAAGGATTCAGGCTTTCAATGCAGAAGAAAATGAGGAAGGGCAGAGGTTAGCCCTGGATTTAATCGATGAAGTGCGAGATAAAGCACATGCAAAGATAGTAGAATATCATAAAAAAGCTTCATTCTACTACAACTTAAGGGTTAAAGAAAGGTTCTTTAAATAAGGTGACCTAGTCTTGAGGAAGATAGAAGCTTCTGGGGTAGGACAGAAAGGGAAACTTGCCCCAAATTGGGAAGGGCCGTACAAAGTCAAGAGCGTTCAGGGTAGAGGAACCTACAAGTTGGAGACTACGGATGGTTCTGAAGTCCCGAGAACCTGGCACGCACAAAACCTGAAGGTTTACTACGTGTAAGATGGTCGAAGTACGATTCTCACTTGTCATTGTGACAAGTAGGTTTAAAAGAACCTTGAAGCTTTGTTTACATAGGATTTTTATTTTTTAGCTATTATAGATCAGGGTCGAACCCATATTATGTAAGGTTTTGGAAAACCAGACTTGAAATTGAAGAGTTCGAAATTATTTCAACCTATGGATGTTTGAGTTGTGATAATACTTGTGTGGCCCATTAAGCCAAGTTTGAATATTAAAGTATCGGAAAAATAAAGGAGAGAATGCAAATAAGGAAAGTAGCATATAAAATAGCCCCGGAGGGTAATAAGTTTTAATACAAACAAAAGTCCAGACATAAGTTAAGGATAAAATTACAGAATAGAAAAACTACTCCTCCATGCGGGAGCCTTCATTCTCTTGCTCCTTATCAGCGCCTTCAGCATCCTTCGCAGGAGAAGCGGGAGGAGAAGCACTGTTAGGATCCAAGATGCGATCATCTGGCTGAGGGGAGTTGAAGAGGGCGTCTATGCTGTCCTCCGACTCAGCCTGCTCAGGACTTATAAAGTCCTTAGGATCGACTAAGCCCGGGTGCTTCTCAGAAACCGCCTTTACGGCCGTATCCCATCCCTGAGTAAACTGTAGGGAATAAAGACCCTCATCATGAATCTCCATGAGATTCTTAAACTTGTCAGAATCCATGTAGTCATCAATGAGCTTATCCTTATCGCTCCTAAGTTTCACCAGCTCGGAATGAGCCTTAGCCAGCTCCTCTTTCTTCGTGTCCAGCTTCTTCTCCAGGACCTTGGCTCTCTCTTCCCATTTCTTCATCTCCTTCTCAAACCCATCTGAGTTACCCTTCCAGGACCTAGCCTGGTGGAGGGCCGCCTGGAAGTAGGTATTACTCTGCAAAGAAATATGTATGAGTTAGCACAAGTTCGTTGAAATACGAGAAGGTTGGGATTCAAAGAAAAAGAGAAAAAAGAAAGTTACCACAGCTTGGGCTTGAGAACCCAGAAGCTCAATAGTCTCGATATCACTCCCCGTAACAATGTCAGTAAAGTCATGGGGAGTGATGGAATGGTACGACCAATCCTTAGCATGTTTGGTGGATCCAACCACCGTATCGCTCCTCCTGAAGCCCCAGTTAGGCCTGAAGGAATGTGCCTTAAGTGGAGGATCCACATCGTCCCCCAACTCGACCACCGGGACGTGGGGCTTAAGAAAAGAAGGACCGTCAGGTTTGCTCCTGGGGTCCTTGTTTAGCTTGGCCCTCTTCTGACGGCCTGACTCCCCTTTCTTGGGCCTGTTGACATTATTGATGGCCTCGCAAGCTGAAAAAGAAAGATAGAAAGAATATTAAATTGCAGGAGAGATAAAATGTTACAATTAAAGGGAAGGAAAAATGGTTATCCAGTTATAAATTTACCCTTATCACTGGCCTGAGAGAGACCAACTTTCTTCAAGGAAAACTCCTCTAAAAGGGTCCAGGTGTCTGTTTTCCCATCATCCGAAATTAAGGCTTGGTAGGCCACCTCCTCCTCATCAGATAATCTGATGCTACCTGGACTCCCATCTGACACTTTGCAAAAGGGCCTACGGAAGAGTGTGGCCCAATCACCCCCAGCCCAGGTCAGCCTCACAAACTCGTCCCTCCATTTAGGGTTATTCTCAACTATGGAATTACTATCGAAGATATGAGGGATTTTGGGCCGTTGACGAATTAAAACCCAACCTGGTTGACTCATGGCGCTATTATAGAATTGGAAAACTTTCCTAAAGACAGCTACGGAAAGAGGAAAATTGTTTCTAAGACAAAGGACCATAAAACAGATAATGTTCCTCCAAGCGTTAGGAGGGAGTTGACAAGGGTTAATTTGTACATCTGCAAGTAAGCGAGGAATAAATTCATGGAATGGGAACCTGAGACCCGCGGTCAGGGCTCCTCGATAGATAAACAAAGTATCCCCCTCCCAATTACAAGTCATATCCCCAGGGGCGGCTGGAGTAATCCTAAGGTGGGGTGGAAGTCTGTACTGGGTGTTCATAGACTCTATCCTACCATCTAACTCATGAAAGGTGTTACCATGATTATACGAATCTAACTCAGATAGAGAGGGATATTCATCACCCCTCGAGTTAATCATATTAAGTAGGGAAGTATATGGAGATTGAATTTGAATGTTTGTACCTCTCTTAGAGACATTCATCTTCTGCAAACGAGCCAAGTCACGATCCGCCATTGATATGCTTCGGTTGAAGGCTTGAAACCCAGAAAAACCTGAGAAAAGTGGAGCTGCGGTGGCTGAGGTTGCCGGAAATCGCCTTCTCAAAGGGAGAGAACTCTAGAGAGGTTTATGAGAGAAAATGAGAGATGTGAGATGAAATGAGGATTCTCACTTCACACTACACGTATATAGGCGAAAAGCTCGGGATATGAGGCGTTTCTAGGCCCATTTAGATAGGCCCAACCTAAAAGCCCATCAACCAAAAATATCAGGAATAATCTAGAAACTCCTGTGGAATTTGAAAGGTCAAAAATCGACCAGAATTTTAAATTGGTTCGATCAGAGTCCTGATCGACGCAGAAGAGAGTCCTGATCGATATCTCATTCGAACAGGAGGGAAGAAATCCCCTAAGTTCGATCAGAGTCCTGATCGACGCAGAAGAGAGTCCTGGTCGATATCTCATTCGAACAAGAGGGAAGAAATCCCCTAAGTTCGATCAGAGTCCTGATCGACGCAAAAAAGGATCCTGATCGATATCTCATTCGAACAGGAGGGAAGAAATCCCCTAAGATCGATCGGAGTCCTGATCGACACAGAAGAGAGTCCTGATCGATATTCTATTCGATCAGAATGGTAGAAAGCCACTTAATTCGATCAGAATCCTGATCGAAATCGATCAGGAATCCTGGTCGATTAAGCCCATGTATCAGTCGACTAGGGTGTCACTTTGAAGGCCAATTCGATCAGAGTCCTGATCGAAATCGATCAGGAATCCTGTCGACCAGAATGTAAGTTCCTGAGCTAATTCGATCAGGATCCTGATCAAAATCGGTCAGGAATCCTGATCGATTTTGTATACATCCTGATCGATTTTTTATACATCCTGATCGATTTTAAGGCAGAAAATAGGGAAAATCCAGAAATTAAGGATAAATCCCAGAAAATCAGGGAAAAATCCAGAAATTAGGGATAAATCCCAAAAAATTAGGGAAAATCCAGAAATTAAGGATAAATCCCAGGAAATTAAGAATAAATCCCAGAAAATTAGGGAAAACCCCAGAAAATTAGGGAAAATCCAGAAATTAAAGATAAATCCCAGAAAATTAGGATAAATCCCAGAAAATAAGGGAAAATCCAGAAAATTAGGGATAAATCCCAGAAAATTAGGGAAAAATCCAGAAATAAAGGAAAAATTGTTGTAAATGTGTAGGTCGCTCCACACTTTACGCGAAAACGAAACCCTGTAAGGGAATAAACAGACTTAACTTCTGCGAAACCTAATCAATGTTTCCCAAAAGTTGGGGGGCAAATGATAGGGATAAATAAATTATGATAGTATAATTAAATACTGCAAGGTGTGGGCTGCTAGGCCCAATAAAAAGATATACGATACTCAGACCAGAAAGGTTAAGCCTGATGGACCAGATCAGGCCTGATGGAATAAAGAAGGCCCAAAAGCCCTGATTATTAATTAATTTCGTAATTAATTAATAAGGGAAAAATCAGCTATTGAAAAGAGTCCCGATAAGGATATAAATCCTTATAGATTAGCCTCAAGGCCACCTAAAAGGATAAGGAATCAGTTTCCTACTATCTAGGACTCCAAAGTCCATTCTAATTATGAGACTTGCCCACCAAGTCTCCTATACCAAGTCCAATTCAAGGACTCCCAGCATCTATATAAGGGGCCTCACCCCACAAATCAGAACTACGTTTTTTGGCTTGATTCTCTAATTCACAGAGATACGTAGGCATCTCATAAAGGCAGAGTTGAGCTACGAAACACGAGAGCAGCCATTAAAGGCCTTGAGCTCCCGAATCTTAGTAATAAATACAGCAAATAATAACCTTAGTTTTTTATCCATAACAATTTGATAGTATAAAAGTTGAATGCACTGAGAAAACATGTATTGATAGATATAATTCCATAAATCTGAGCTATTATCATTGTATAGTCTCCTTGAAAAATGCTAATGGTACTGTAGGTGACTTGAAAGAAAAGGTAAAGAAAATACAGGAAGAACTTGATAAGTTAGTTCTTGAGAAAGTTAATGTTGAAGACATTAGGCAAAAACATCAATATCTAGAACTTAAGGCTAATAATCATGTTGAGACCATTGCTCAGAGAGATGAGAAGATAAAGGAATTAGAAGCTAAGTTACAAGCTTATGCCAATTCTGCTAATCTTGCGAAGGAGCTCATATATAGCCAAGTTGTAAGTGGTAAACTTGGAATTGGGCTAGATTATGATGAGCTTAGAAAGTCAAGTAAGAAACGTGTGGTGGAAAATGAAAAAGTTGAAAAAGTAAATAATCCACCTGATACACCACACGTTCTGAAAAATGCTAAGGAACCTTTGTACAAGAAAGCATCTTCTGATCCCTTTGATGAGGATAGACTATTCATTGAACATGAGTTGCTTGTTGAGGACTTAAATGAATTAAAAGATAAAAAGGCAAAGGAACCTAGTAAGTCAGCTGACTCAGATAGTGAAACATCTAAGGCTGGACTAGGTTTTAGTTCCAAAACTAAAAGAAGCAGGAATAGAAATGGTAGGATATGAGGCAATGGCCCTAGAAAGTTGTGCAACAATTGTGGATCTGCTGGTCATCTTACTCATGCTTGTAGGAAGGCTAAGGTAGATAATGTTAAGAATGTTAATCTGCATAAAATGTCTAGCATACCCAAATCTCCTAAGTGTAATAATTCTGTTTGCATGCCATGTGTTGTTAATTTCATGAACACTTATCTTGATTCCACACACTCGCACAATTCATCGCATAATCATGATAAGCATGCACACACACACTGGTAAGTCTAAGACTGTCAGCCCTCCTAAGGTTAGGAAAGAGGCACCTGTCACCAAGCCCAGAAGCAAGTCTGCTGGTGCTTCTGTAAGTGACAAAGGGACAGTCAAAGACAATTCACAGCATACTAAGCCTGTCAATTCTGTGAAGCAGAATGTTAAATATTCAAATACTTCTAAGTTCCCTGGACCCAACTTAGTTTGGGTACCAAAGAAAACTTAATCTCCTTTATTTTCAGGGAATTAAGCAGAAGAAGGTCATTTGGATTCTGGACAGTGGATGTTCGAGGCATATGACTGGAGATAGAGCCCTGCTATCAAAGGTGGTTGAGAAAGCTGGCCCAGAAGTTACCTTTGGAGATGACATCAAAGGTTATACAACGGGATATGGCTGTTTGGAAATTGGAAATGTCATCATTGAAGATATTTCTCTGGTTGAAGGTCTGATGCATAATCTCCTCAGCATAAGCCAATTCTGTGATAAAGGCTGTGAAGTTTTGTTCAAGAAGGAGAGGTGTTTGATCTCTAATCAGAAGAATGAGAAGCTTACTCTCAATGGAGTGAGAAAAGGTGATTTATTTATAGCTGAGTGGAATTCTGCTGGAGATGGTCAAGTCATATGCTTCTATAGTAAAGCTTCTCCAGACGACAGTTGGTTATGGCATAAGAAGCTCTCCCACTTAAACTTCAAGACCATGAATTCTTTGGTTAAGAGGGAATTTGTGAGAGGTCTGCCCGAGATGGAATTTTGTCCTGAAGGACTTTGTGAAGCATGTGAGAAGGGAAAGTCAAAGAGAGCATCACATAAGAAGAAGACAGTTTTTGACATTGCTGAGCCCTTACAACTTCTGCATATGGATTTGTTCGGACCAGTCAATGTAATGTCTATGTCGAGAAAGAAATATTGCTTAGTGTTTGTTGATGACTATTCCAGATACACTTGGGTGTTATTCTTACATTCAAAGGATGAAGCAGCTGAAATGATCATTGATCACATCAACAAGATTGAGTTAGAAGCTGGCGTGCCTGTAAGATGCATAAGATCAGATAATGGCACATAATTCAGAAATGCAAAGTTGAATGATTTCTGTGTGGAGAAAGGCATCTCGAGACAGTATTCAGCATCAAGGACTCCTCAACAGAATGGAGTGGTAGAAAGAAAGAATCGTACGTTGGTTGAGGCTGCAAGGACAATGCTGAATGAAGCCAATCTTCCTACGTATTTCTGGGCTGAAGCTGTTAGCACTGCGTATTATACTCAGAATCGAACCCTGATCAACAAGATGTTTGAAAAGACACCATATGAGTTAATAACCAACAAGAAACCAGTTGTGAGTTACTTTCATGTGTTTGGAGGAATATGCTATGTGCTAAAGGACGATGCGCATCTTGGTAAATTTGATGCCAAAGCTGAAGAAGGTATTTTCGTAGGCTATTCATTGGAGTCTAAGGCATACATGGTGTTTGTGATTGATGACAACAAAGTTATGGAAATCCTTAATGTAACTTTTGATGACACCAAGCTCCCGAGTATTCAGAAGGAAGATAGTAATGATCACTTAAGTGTGGAAGATCTTTCTGATGATGAAGACGAACCTGAGTTTGTCTCAAATAGAGATAGCAATGGAGATGATCATCACAATGATCATAATGGTGATTCAGATTCTGATGAAAATGGTGGAGATGGTTCAAGTATGAATGACAATAGTGGTAACACAATTGTGCATAGTGAGACAGTTTCCGGAACCAGTCCTCAAGTGTCAGATTCTATAGATCAAGATGGCAGCAACTCAGGGGTAGAAGAATAAGAAAAAGGATCTATTAGTCAAACTCAACAGAATGTTAATCAAGCTGAATCATAAAGGGCAAATTTTCCTAGAGCTATAAAGTGGAGTAGATCTCATCCTGAAGATCTCATTATTGGTGATGCTGGAGCAAGAGTTCAGACGAGAAGAGCTACTGCTAATGAATGTCTATTTTCTGGATTTCTCTCTCAAATGGAACCAAAGAAAGTAGATGAATCTCTTGGAGATCCTGATTGGGTGATTGCTATGTAAGATGAGCTCAATCAATTTGAAAGACAGAAAGTGTGGAAGCTTGTACCCAGACTAAAAGATAAATCTGTTATTGGCACTAAGTGGGTATTCAGGATCAAGCTGGATGAAGATGGAATTGTAACAAGGAACAAGGCGAGACTGGTTGCTAAGGGTTATTCTCAAGAAGAAGGCATTGACTATGATGAGACCTTTGCACCAGTGGCTAGACTTGAAGCCATCAGAATGTTCTTAGCATTTGTTGCACATTCAAACTTCAAGGTTTATCAGATGGATGTGAAAAGTGCTTTTCTGAATGGTGAGCTTGAAGAAGAGGTCTATGTGGAGCAACCTCCTGGTTTCACAGATCCTGAGTTTGAAGATTTTGTGTATCTTCTCTTCAAGGCTCTTTATGGTCTAAAGCAATCGCCTAGAACATGGTATGACACTCTCTCTGAATTTCTACTTGAGAATAGTTTCACTAGAGGTGTCATAGATAAGACTCTATTTCATAAAAAGCATAAAAATGATATCATACTTGTGCAAGTTTATGTTGACGATATTATATTTGGGTCTACGAATGAGGCACTTTGTGCAAGGTTTGCTAAGCTTATGCAGAGTAGGTATGATATGAGCATAATGGGTGAGTTGAATTTCTTCCTCAGACTTCAAGTAAGCCAGAAGCCAGATGGTATCTTCATTTTTCAAACGAAGTACATCAGGGATCTTCTGAAGAAATATCAGATGGAACATTCAACACCTGCCAAGACTCCTATGGCAACTGCCACAAAACTTGATCAAGATGAGTCTGGTAAAAAGGTGGACATCACTCACTATAGAGGCATGATTGGATCTCTTCTCTACTTGACTGCAAGTTGCAACATGCTTGTGTGCAAGGTTCCAAGCTGATCCGAAAGAGTCACATCTGATAGCTGTCAAGAGGATCTTTAGGTATTTGAAGGGTACACCGAATCTGGGTATCTGGTATCCTAAAGACACGGGCTTTGATCTCATTGGCTATATGGATTCTGACTATGCTGGTTGTAAGATCGATCGGAAGAGTACTTCAGGAAGCTGTCAGTTTCTTGGAAGAAGATTGGTTTCTTGGTTTAGCAAGAAGCAGCATTCGGTTTCTACATCTACTGCTGAGGCTGAGTATATTGCTGCTAGAAGTTGCTGTTCTCAAATTCTATGGATGAGAAGCCAACTCCGAGACTATGGACTTGAGTTGAATCATATTCCTATCTACTGTGACAACACAAGTTCCATAGCAATCTCAGACAATCCTGTTCAGCACTCGAGGACCAAACATATTGATATAAGGTATCATTTCATAAGAGAGCACAAAGTGAATGGTACGGTGGAACTAATTTTTATTCCCACAGCTGATCAAATTGCAGTCATTTTCACTAAGGCACTTGATGAAGCTACTTTTAGCAAGTTGGTTAGTGAACTTGGCATGTTAAACTTGTCCACTTAAAAATGGAAGTTAACATATTATGTAATTTGATTGAGATTTTGATGCTAATTGATTACCATGATCTTACATGTTACATGTTATGTGGTAATTGAGTTAGTTTATCTGGAGCTTTGTATGTATTTGAGATAGGTTAGCACCCCTTCTCTGTATTGGACCTAACACTCTATCTCAGATAAATTTATTCCTAGCATGAATTGTGTTTAATTGTCTTAAATCATAATGTCTATTTGTCCTATATGTATGAACGCTCTTGCTCTAATACATAAAATATTTATGCATGTGTACATACTTGACAAAATATGATTGCTATATGTTTGATAAACCTTTATATTGGTTTAGAACTAAAATGAGTAGAGTATTTCTTCCATATTTATCACATGTTTCATCCATGTGGCTCTGATACATTCTCTAGAAAGAATTATTCTACTTACTCAATTCTAAATCAATACATGATGCTATTTACCATTGCTACTAACTCTGTTGCTATTTAAGTCTTGCGCTGAATATCCAAGCACAGAAAGCAGTTAAGGTAAAGTTCAGGTATGACCAATCTTTCAGAATGTACTTCAAGTTGAAACACCACACAATCACACACTGAATGATCTCTGGTAGTAGATCTTGTCATGTGTTCTCTGTGGTTACTTCTAAGGTATCATTCCTTGATCCTTAAGCATTCTGAAACTTTATGGATTATTCCTAAGGCCCAGTCCTAGTATTCTGAAACTTATAACTGCCCCCAGTGGCTTAGGAAGCTGACTATGAACCTATCAAACCAATAGGTTCTGACCAAAGTCCTAGAACCAAAAATTCCTCAAACAGAATTTATCCAAAGCTTTTGCTCTGATACATGAAAACCACATGATCAGTTGCATTCTGAACCTTGATAACTGGAGTTGAGTTGAGTGAGGGAGATAGTGCCAAGCAGCACCACATAAGGAAGGAAAGGTCAACCCTACAGCTCTGTCTCTCACAAAGTAGTGGAGTATTTAAATCCTGAGACAACTGTAAAGTCCATTTATATTCTCTCAAAAAAATGTAAAGCTGAAAAAGGCACTGAAACTGTTATTAGAAGCATTCTCTCAACAGGTTGTATTCTATTGAAAATTTGCCTGTCGGCCAGGGCATCAGAATAAAAGTCACTACCTTACCTCAAATACTTCAATGCACGTGTGAGTTTCACACACAAGGACGGTTTTGACGGAGCAAGTTTATCAAACCATCTCAAGGTCACTGATAGAACTTGAGATTTAATTTTGATTAAATCTTAGATCCATATGGATTCTAACTCTGATGAGATTCTGGTACTCTGGTTTATCCTAAGACCATTATCTCTGATTTATGTCTAAGTGACATAAGAAGAAATCATTGATCCCAAATGGCATATCATTGATCACCGGTTATCTTCCCAGAATTCAAATCTGGATATGATTTTGACTAAGTCAAAATAGAAACTTGTAAATGAGGACTCAGATATCAACTGACGAGTTTATAAGGTATGCTTCTTCATAGAAGTTGAGGGATATCAGGAATTCTGCCACTTTATAGAATCCTAATTTCCCCTCTCATAAGGAATATTTCTGAATCTCTTGACTGAGAGTTTTCATCCTTGAAGATGGAAGGCAACTTTTCTATGAAAAGGATTTTCTTGTAGGTACATTCATTGTTGGACTTCTGGAGCTCTGAGTGGAGTGAAACACTTGTGAGGATGAGTTCAAACACTTGAGTGTAGAGTGGAGTGAAACACGCTGTGAGGACACTAAACAGAAATCACACACTTGCACTGTGAGGAAATTTGTAGCACATGTTCTTATTCTAGCTTGGTTTTGTTTGTAATATTCTCAAGAATGCTGTGATGATCTAGGGTTGAGGACTTTTTCTGTAAGTGGTTTTCTCCTGGTTCTGGTTATGGAATTCTGTTTCTTGGGAGATATAAGGAAGGTGGAAGGGAATTTTTTGTGATATAAGGGTAGTTCTTTTCTTGAGTTGAGAATCCTGGAACTTTTTTTCTCTCTGAATTGTACTTGGTGGGAGATTTAGTTTCTGTAGTCTATATTTGAAGGATTACTCAACTAAGGGAGAGAATAAATATAGCATAACTCAAAAACAACTGGTGGATATCCTTATTTAACTAAGGGGGAGCAACCTTCTTCAACTTAAAAGAAGACTGGATAGGTCACCTAAGATATTTTTCCTGCCTACTCATATTTATTATCTAAGGGGGAAAAATATAGAGATTTTGAAGACGTATCTTTTGCATTTTTAATAAAGGGAGATAAGATGTTGTTCTCTGCTGGAGCTGAATGAGTATGAGTGTAGAAGATATAAGATAGTATTATTTCCAAGTCCAGGACATCAATGTTGAAAGCTGATTGAAGATTTTTGGTTATGGTTAGTTGAGTTATCCTCCAAATTGATACTTCTCTAGTATAAATTTGATTGTCATGTTTAACAGCCAAATAGGGGGAGATTGTTGGATATAGAAGGAGTTGAAGATTAAAGATAGATTCATCTATGACAACAATGCAGAGGATGATAACTCAACATAGACAGGATTTACAAATAATCCTATATCCATTGAAACTAGTATGAAGATAGAAGACTTGACATATACACAATGATCTAGAAAGCTATAGTGAAGAAGTCGTCAACAGAAGTTCGAAGAAAGTTCATAAATATGTTCACTCATCGAAGGAATAAGGTTGAAGATATTCGAAGTAGCAATCTGGATTGGTGTGAAGGTCATAAGGGTTTCAGTGAAGCTGATTTGATATGGTAGAAGACTTGACAGTGAATTGTATAGTCTATAGTAAGAAGGCCTGAGAGCGAAACTAGTCGTCTGTGAACCAGACCATTGCACTAGGCGTCAGTGATCCGTGAAAGGAAACTAAGTACTATCATTCGAAAGACTGTCAAGTGAGATTCATATTCAAGAAAACTGTTTGAAGATTGAAGATGAAGCTCAGAAGACATGAAGTGGTATGACTCAGGGATTGCATAGATCAAGTTTGAGAATATATAAGAAGTCAAGTTTAAGTTCAAAAGGGATTCAACTCAACATTCCAGGAGTTGTTGGCCAAGCAAGTAGCAAGAATGGAGATTTGGCTAAGTAAAGAACACTCTAGGAGTAAATTTTGACTACTAGAAGTCAAATGTGGTCCACTAGTCGATTTCTATAGCTACTAGTCGAATTGTGCAAATCAGAAATGGTTCTAAGGCAAGATTCAAGCCAAAATTGACTCCTGGCATTTCAATCAACTCAAAATCGACTTCTAGTATGTATAAATCGACTTGTAGAAGGTTAAACAAACTACTAGTCGATTTTATACTCTAGCTAGTCTACTAGTGTGGAGCTATTTGTAGAAACTAAGTCAAAATCGCCTCCTGGATTGCAAATTGACTACAAGGTAGTCCAAGTTATGTACTAGTCGATTTTAACATTCTACTAGTCGACTATTCTCTTATACAAGTCGACTACTAGCTTCTTGCTTGCCTACTTGAATATTTCCTAAGGCATGGAAGTTATACAGGGAGAATTAGATCGACTAGTAGCTTAATTCTTGAATTATCCAAGTATAGGAACTCCTATCGACTTCTACAATTCGACTACTGCACCCTGATTGATTTAATACTAGGATGAGAGCTTGCCACGTCTCTCAGTCTATTCACCTACCTATATCTATCAGTTCAACAGTGAATTGAAGTAGAATATCACAATCAGAAATAGTAGCGTTGCTCTCGCTCTTTGGAGATTCGTTCTATCAAATCATCAATTTGCGAAGTGAAGTGCTGCTGAATTTTATACATAATTCTAGTCTTACATAGGAACACTCAAAAGCATTAAAGCCTTGTATTGATAGCTTGTATCTGATAGGTTATATTGCTTTTTAGAGTGATATCGATACACAGATTTGATAAGTTATCTTTTGTAGTGTGTACAGTTATTGTTGCTTTGTTTACATTTGTAACAAAGTTTATAAGCAACCCACTCAGAGATTTTTCTTAATAATATAAGATCATTCCCCCGAAGCTCTTGTGTTTGTGTTTGTTTTTCATAGTATCTTTATCCGCTGTGAATTTATTTGAAAAATGAACGATAATACATTCACCCCCCTCTGTATTAACCTAGTGGACCTAACACACTGAATACAAAGAACCATATAAAGGTGAGCCTAAATGTCACTAACTTTATGTTGGAGAAATTTAGGACTTACCCTTACCTCATGCCTGACATGAGGAGTAGTGATATTTCTAGTACAACTATGGCTCCTGGTCCTATAAAAGTACAAATACAGGCACACCCACATGAGTCTACCACAGCTGAAATCATTTATTCTCAACCCCTAGATGTTATAAAACCAACTCCTTCATCCTCCCAAAAGGATGGAGATAGTAAAAATAAGAGAAAGCAAATTAATCTAATTGTGATTAATGAGAGTGAAGAAACACAAGGTGAGAATGTGAGTCACCTAGTCAAGAAAGTAAGGAGAAAGAAAATAGATCTAACCACTCAAATGACCACCTCTGCATCTTCTCAACAAGATGCAATTGTAGAAAAGGGAATAAAATATACTCTAGTGACATCTTCTAAGAAAGATGTCACTATTGAACAAAGCAGCATCCCAAGTACATTTTATAAAGAGTCTGCACCCCTTCTTGAGCACATTTAAGAAGGTGAAAGAAGTAATAAGGCTGGAACACACCATGAGAGCACATCTATTGAAACTCCCTCTTCTACATAGGGGGAGTTTCCAACACTGAAAACTGAACTCACTAATATCATCTCACAAATTTCTTCCTCATTCAATGAAGGACTTGAATTCACTTCTCAAGTCCTGCCAACATCAGGTGACATAGTTCATGAAACTGTGCTTGTAACGCCCCCAAATCCGGGGTCAGAGGATTTGGTTGTCACTATGAAACCTCAATCCAAAATAACCTGTTTAATCAATAAATATCTGCCAACAGTTGAAATATAGCATCTGCGACCCCAAACTACACCAAGATCTTTTAAGGTTACAGTTCTAGAAACAAGAATTCCAAATTCCCCCAATAAATTTTTCAGTTTCTTTTAAAAATCTTTTCAATAATTTACAAACTCAAAACTAAACCCGCTAGTATAACTTCGAAAAGAAGTATTGATAGGGATAAATAAATTATGATAGTATAATTAAATACTGCAAGGTGTGGGCTGCCGGGCCCAATAAAAAGATATATGATACTCAGACCAGAAAGGTTAAGCCTGATGGACCAGATCAGGCCTGATGAAATAAAGAAGGCCCAAAAGCCCTAATTATTAATTAATTTCGTAATTAATTAATAAGGGAAAAATCAGCTATTGAGAAGAGTCCCGATAAGGATATAAATCCTTATAGATTATCCTCAAGGGGACCTAAAAGGATAAGGAATCAGTTTCCTACTATCTAGGACTCCAAAGTCCATTCTAATTATGAGACTTGCCCACCAAGTCTCCTATACCAAGTCCAATTCAAGGACTCCCAACATCTATATAAGGGGCCTCACCCCACAAATCAGAACTACGTTTTTTGGCTTGATTCTTTAATTCACAGAGATACGTAGGCATCTCGTAAAGGCAGAATTAAGCTACGATACACGAGAGCAGCCATTAAAGGCCTTGAGCTCCCGAATCTTAGTAATAAATACAGCAAATAATAACCTTAGTTTTTTATCCATAACATTTGGCGCGGTCTGTGGGAAAGCAGAACAACAACCATGGCGAGAACACGGAGAACAAGTAGAGCTCTAGAGGAAGGAACACCATCAGAGACAACCCAGGTGATTTCGTCAACCGTGGAGGTTCCTCCCCATTCGACTTATGCATCTACTCAGGGGGAAGCCCAGATAGGGGCAACTCAACCTCAGCCACAAGGGACAACTCCCCCGACTATTCAAGGTACGAATCCTCAAGTTCAACAAGTACATATACCTGTGAATTCTCGACCTGTCGGGTATGAATATTCAACTGTTGTTACTACTAACCCCCCTTATGGGATGCCCCTTAACCCTGAGGTTGGAGGAAGCGGATATGCTGGGCGAAGCGAAGCACGAGGGCAGTCGCCCCCCTATATACGAGGCTTGGGTCCTATCCCTGAGGATCGGGAATTTTCTGGTCCTTACACTGAGAGAGACTCCGAATCTTCGGATGATGAAGTGGCCCCGAGAAGGAGGCGTCCTGGAAAAGAGCCAGTGGCCGATGGAAGGCAACGCCCCCAAAGCACCCCAGGGGCGAATCCCCAAGAAGTGCAGGAAAGGATCAGGGCTCATGAGGCTGAAATCCAAAGGCTGAGGCGTGATTTGGAGGCTCACCGGGCCACCAGACCCCAGATACCTCCTAGGGGGAGAAATCCTCCTCCTGTCATAGACCTGGATGGTCCGGTACGAAGAAGGGCTACTGTCCCAAGAACTGATCCAAGCAATCTCCTTCCCCTTAGAGATCCTGATGATCCAACTCCACCCTTCACAGAAGAGATAATGAATGCCTATATCTCAAGGAAATTCAAGATTCCCACTATCAAAGCCTATGATGGCACGGGAGACCCCGCTAATCATGTTAGGACATTCTCTAATGCATTGCTGCTGCAACCCGTGAATGATGCTATAAAGTGTCGGGCCTTCCCTCAAACCCTGTCGGGTATGGCTCAAAGATGGTACAGTCGCCTGCCCCCAAATTCTATTGGATCATTCAGAGAATTAAGTCAGGCTTTTATTAAGCAATTCATCAGTGGAAGAGTCCATGAGAAAAGTTCAGCATCTCTTATGAGTCTTGTGCAGGGAGCTAAGGAATCCTTGAGAGATTACCTGAATCGTTTCACAAAGGAGGCTTTAAAAGTCCCGGACCTTGATGATAAGGTAGCCATGATAGCACTGCAACAAGGAACTAGGGACGAGTTTTTTAAAATGTCCTTGGCCAAACGTCCCCCTGAAAGCATGTTGCAGCTCCAAGAGAGGGCAGGGAAGTATATCAAGGTTGAAAGAAGTATGAGGAAGACCGTAGTAAGTAATGAGCCCACTGGAGGCAAGAAGCGGAAAACTGATTTAGAATATATTGCAAAGGACAAATATCCTAGAACCGAACAAAACCCTGATTCAACTCCCAAGAAGGGAGGACCTGGGCAAAAGTTCACTGAATACGCTAAGCTGAATGCTCCTAGAAGTTAGATTTTGATGGAGATTGAGAAAGACAAAGATGTTCGTTGGCCTAAGCCCTTGAAGGCTGATCCCGCCAAGCTAGATAAGAGCAAGTATTGTAGGTTTCACAAAGATGTTGGCCATGACACCGATGAGTGTAGGCAATTGAAAGATGAAATTGAGTTTTTGATTCGAAAAGGAAGATTGAACAAGTATACTGGAGATGGAGGGGACAAAAATAATAATGGAAGGAAGAACTTTGAAGATCATAGGAGGGACCAAGACGATCAGGGGCGAAATCCCCAACCCAGAGGGCCGGTTATAAATGCAATTTTTGGAGGACCGCGACGCCCTCGAGGACCTGTGATAAACACGATCTTTGGAGGTCCAACTGCTGCTGGATTGTCCAAAAATTCCAGAAAGGCGTATACTAGGGAGGTTATGCATATTGTTGGAGAAGCCCCAAAGAGGGCCAGGACAGAAGTAACATTGGCTTTTGATGATTCCGACCTAGAGGGTGTGAAGTTTCCCCATGACGACCCGCTGGTCATAACACCGATAATAGGAAATAGCCCGGTTAAGAGGGTCCTTGTGGATAATGGTGCTTCTGTGGATATCTTGCTCCACGACACCTTTCTAAGGATGGGGTATAACGACTCCCAGTTGACACCAACCGACATGCCGATATATGGATTTGCTGGAGTAGAATGTCCTGTGGAAGGGATAATCAAATTGCCGACCACCATAGGTACGGAACCAAGGCAAGCAACGCAGATGCTGGATTTCGCGGTGGTAAAGGCTAGTTCAACTTATAATGCTATCATGGGGAGAACAGGGATACATGCCTTCAAGGCAGTCCCCTCTTCCTACCATTCAGTCATGAAGTTTCCCACCCAAAACGGGATTGGAGAAGAGAGAGGAGATCAAAAAATGGCTAGAAGCTGTTATGTGGCCTTTTTGAGGGCAGATGAAGTCGGGGGGCAGGTTCTTCCTATTGAAGATATGGATGTTCGAGAAAATGATGAGAATAGAGGAAGGCCAGCAGAAGAATTGGTTTCGGTTCCTTTAGACCCCGAGAATCCTGAGAGGATGACTTTCATTGGAGCCACATTAGAGGAGCCCCTTAGAGGGAAGTTAGTGAAATTTTTGCAAGAAAATAGTGATGTATTTGCATGGTCAGCAGCTGATATGCCAGGCATAGATCCAGAGTTAATTACTCACAAGCTAAACGTGGATCCAAGCCGGAAGACAGTGAAACAAAAGAAAAGAAATTTTGCCCCGGAAAGACAAGAGGCTATAAAACAGGAAGTAGAAAAGCTCTTAGAGGCTGGTTTCATTGAGGAGATTCAATTTCCGGAGTGGTTAGCAAACCCTGTAATGGTGAAGAAGGCTAATGGAAAGTGGAGGATGTGTATAGACTTCACTGATCTGAATGATGCATGCCCCAAAGACTGTTTCCCGCTGCCTAGAATTGATACTTTGATTGATGCCACTGCTGGACATGAGATGCTGAGTTTCATGGATGGATTTAGCGGATACAATCAGATCAAAATGCATAAGGATGACATTCCGAAGGTATCATTTATCACTGACTTTGGTGTTTATTGTTATCTTGTTATGGCGTTTGGTCTCAAGAATGCAGGAGCCACCTATCAAAGGTTGGTGAATAAAATTTTTAAGGATCTTATTGGAAAGACTATGGAAGTCTATGTTGATGACATGCTAGTCAAGAGTCTAGTAAAGACTGATCATATAACCCATCTGAGGGAAGCTTTTGAGGTCCTAAGGTACCACAATATGATGTTGAATCCTACGAAGTGTGCTTTCGGAGTAGGATCTGGAAAATTCTTGGGATTAATGGTCTCAAAGAGGGGAATTGAGGCTAACCCCGATAAAATAAAGGCAATCCTGGATATGGAACCACCAAAAACTGTCAAGGATGTTCAGAAGCTCATAGGAAGGGTTGCGGCGCTAGGACGATTCATCTCCAAGTCAGGAGACAAGTGCTTGACATTCTTCAAATCACTAAAGAACATCAAAGACTTTGTATGGAGTGAGGAAAACCAGAAGGCATTTGAAGAATTAAAGAAGTATATGGCCCAGGCCCCGTTGTTGGCTAAGCCAGTTCTGAGTGAAGTTTTATTTTTGTACTTGGCTGTTTCAGAGAGCGCCTTGAGCGCGGTGTTGGTTAAGGAAGAATTGAAAGTCCAGAAACCCGTATACTATGTCAGCAAAATTTTGCATGGTGCTGAGTTGAATTATTCAGCTATTGAGAAATTCGCTTTAGCCTTGGTAATGGCTTCGAGAAAACTGCGTCCTTATTTTCAGGCTCACCAGATTGAGGTGCTAACAAATCAGCCCCTGAGAAATATCATTCACAGTCCCAAGGCAAGTGGGAGATTGATTAAGTGGGCAATAGAGCTGGGAGAGTTCGATCTCAAGTATAAGCCACGTACGGCAATAAAAGCCCAGGCACTAGCTGACTTTGTGGTGGAATGTACCATACCCAACCAAGAAGTCGGGGGGCAGGAAGATGCCATACCTCAAGACAAGGGAGTCGATGATGGGGGCAAAGAGAAGGATGATAAAGAATATTGGGTTCTCTATTTTGATGGGGCATCAAAAACGAACTCCAGTGGAGCAGGATTGGTTTTGCAAAGCCCTGATGGGTTCTTAATTGAGTATGCTATGAAGCTAGACTTTCCAACCACAAACAATGAGGCAGAGTATGAAGCCCTGATAGCTGGCCTTGGTCTAGCTGGGACACTTAGAGTCAAAAACTTAAAGGTCCGTGGAGACTCGAAGCTGATCATATCCCAGGTAAAGGGAGAATTTGAGGCAAGGGATGATACGATGGCTAAGTATGTTCGCCTAGTAAGGGCTGTGATGACCCAATTTAATGAATGCCATGTTGAACACATTCCAGGGGAAGAAAATGCTAAAGCAGATGCGCTATCAAAGTTTGCTTCATCTGAGATTGAAGAAAGTTCAGGAAGTGTGTACTTCCGTGTTTTGAAGACACGAAGCATAGATATTAAGCTTGTGGCTCCCATAAGCTTGGGGACGTCATGGATTGATCCCATCAAGGCTCACATTCAGACCGGTTGGTTGCCAAGCGATGCAACTGAGGCACGGAAGTTAACTATTCGAGCACTAAGGTACTCCTTGATAGATGGAATTCTGTATAAGAGATCTTTCGTGGTTCCTTACTTGAGGTGTCTTAGGCCCGACGAGGCACGCTTGGCTCTTGAGGAAGTGCATGAAGGTATTTGTGGGAAACACTTGGGGGGCAGGGCCTTGGCTCATAAGATAACCTGTTTAGGCTTCTATTGGCCAGAAATGATGGCTGATGCCAAAGAATATGTGAAGAAGTGTGATCGCTGTCAGAAGCATGCACCAGTTGTTAGACAACCCCCCGAGATGCTGACCTCTATCAACTCGCCTATTCCCTTTGCTATATGGGGGATGGATATTCTAGGGCCTTTTCCTATGGCCACGGCACAAAGGAAGTTTCTGATTGTAGCCATTGATTATTTCACCAAGTGGATCGAAGCCAAACCCATGGCCAAGATCACAACTAAGCAGGTTGCACAATTCCTGTGGGAAAACATTATGTGCCGATATGGAATTCCCCGTATCCTCGTCACTGACAATGGAACACAATTCAACAATGAGGAATTCAAGAAGTATTGTGAAGAAAATGAAATTGAGTTACGATTCACCTCTGTGGCTCACCCGCAAGCCAATGGGCAAGCAGAGGTAGCAAATCGGATAATCCTGGATGGACTAAAGAAGAGGATCGAGAAGTCAAGAAATAATTGGGTGGATGAAATACTTCCAATATTATGGGCCTACAGGACTACCTGTAGAGTCACGACATGAGCAACTCCCTTCATGTTGGCATATGGGGCAGAAGCAGTAGTTCCAGTAGAGATATCACATTCCTCTCCAAGGATTCAGGCTTTCGATGAGGAAGAAAATGAGGAAGGGCAGAGGTTAGCCCTGGATTTAATCGATGAAGTGCGAGATAAAGCACATGCAAAGATAGTAGAATATCAGAAAAAGGTTTCATTCTACTACAACCTAAGGGTTAAAGAGAGGTTTTTTAAACAAGGTGATCTAGTCTTGAGAAAAATAGAGGCTTCTGGTGTCGGACAGAAAGGAAAACTTGCCCCGAATTGGGAAGGGCCGTACAGAGTCAAGAGCATTCAGGGTAGAGGAACCTACAAGCTGGAAACTATGGATGGTTTTGAAGTCCCGAGGACCTGGCACACACAAAACTTGAAGGTTTACTACGTATAAGATACGCGAAGTACGATTCTCACTTGTTATTGTGACAAGTAGGTTTAAAAGCATCTTGAAGCTTTGCTTGCGTAGGATTTTATATTCCAGTAGAATTTACATTGTCTAGTTATTGTTGATTAGGGTCGAACCCATGCTGTGTAAGGTTTTGGAAAACCAGACTTCATATTAAAGAGTTTGAAATTATTTCAATCTAAGGATGTTTAAAGTTCAAAATTGTAAAGTTAAAATAGAAAGAGGCAAGAAAAGCAACATATGAAATATAACCCCGGAGGGTAACAAGTTCTGATATGAATGAAGTTCAAAAAGAAGACATACAAAAAAAACTTAGGCCTTGGAAGGCTGAGATTCCTCGGAACCACTATCTGAAGTCTCCTCGGATGTCTCAGTCGTTCCTTCGGACGTCTCGGTCGTCCCCTCCAAAGTCCCTGTAGAGGTTCCCTCTGCGGGAGATGCTGGCTGTTGAGGCGCTGCTCTTAGAGGCTCTTCCACCCAGGCCTTCTTAGCGACAGGCTCAAGCTCCTCTTCGGAAGAATCTTCCTCCTCTCCATCCTTGATCATATCAGCAAGCTTCTCAGTAACACCTCCAAGCTCTGGAACTCGCACAGGGCAAGGAAAGGAGGACTGCTCGAGGACCTCTGGAAAATCATCCTGGATGGCCTCCACAGCAGCGTCCCAGCCCTCTTTGTAGCTAACTGGGTGAAGAAGGGCATCATGCTCCACCATCAGGCCTTTGAATTCCTGGGTGTCCATCCAGCCATCAAAAGCTTTGTCCTTCTGCGCCTTCAGAATGACATTTTCTGCCCGGGCTGTTTCCAGGTCAGAACTGGAAGAGGCCAGTTGAGCTTCAAGGGCCTCTATTTTTTGGTTGGCCTCCTCCAACTTCTTGTTTGCATCTTCCAGGCCAACCTTCCAAGCCTTAGCTTGGTGAATTGCCCCTTGGAAATGGGCGTTAGCCTGCAAGAGAAACAGCAGAAGTTTAGAGAAGAAACATGGAAAGATAAGTATGAAGGGCATAGGTAAAGGACGTACCGTCGCCAGAGGCTGGGCTCCAAATAGCTCATTCCCCTCTAAGTCCTATTGAAGGACAAAATCTTGATAATCCACCGGGGAGATGGAATGCTTAGACCATTCCTTGGACAGCGCCGTGCTGCCCACGATTGAGTCCTTGCCCCGGATCCCCCAAGCAGGTTGAAAATAGGCCCCTGGCCTCTGCTTGGTGCACAAAACTTGGCTGGGGCCTTCCTCGCTTGGCTCCATTGCCTGAAGGAGGAACTCAGGGAAGCGATCACCAAGTCGAGGGTCTTTAAAGACCTTCCCAACCCTCTTCATCCTGGTTGTCTCCAGGTCCTTAGGCTTAGTAGCCTCCTCAATCTTCTCAGCCACTGCAACAAACGAAGTCAGTTGAAGATCAATGGAATAAAAAATGAAGGAAATAAAGGAGGTAAGAAAGGGAACTTACTTTTCTTATGAACGGGCGAGAGGCCGCGTTCTACCAAGACGGTCTCCCGGATAAGATCCCAAGAATGGGAAGTACCGTTGTCTTGTGTAAGGAGGTTGAAAGCTCTAGCCTCCTCCCCAGACAAAGTTATATCATTTGGGCTCCCGTCCACGGCCAGCCCAAAGGATGATCGAAACAGGGAGCCCCAATCTCCACCTTCCCAAACAATGAACAAGAAATCTTTCTTCCACCCCAAGTTGTTGTCAGGGATGGACTTCCCATTCATGATATGGGGGATAGTGGGGCGCTGATTTATAGAAACCCAACCCGGACTTTTATCAGGGCTATTCTTGAACTGAAAAATCTTTCTGAAGACAGCAACAGATGTGGGGACATTGTGCTTGGTGCATTGCGACAGATAGCACAGAATCAGCCTCCAAGAATTAGGGGGAAGTTGGCAAGGGCTGATGCCCACATCAGCCAGTAGCAAAGGAATGAATGGATGAACAGGTAGTCTGATACCTGCCCTTAGAGTATCCCTGTAGACGCATAGCGCGTCCTTCTTCCACTGACAGGCCCTATCGGCCGGACCTGCAAGAACCAGCTTAAAAGGTTCCTTGATTCTGAAGCAGCTGCTCAACTTTTCCAGCTCCTTGGGGTCTCGTAAGGCACTGATATGATCGAGCGCGTCCAGATGCGCATCAGTCGGGTACTCGTCCCCTCGAGTGTTGATCATATCGATTAAAGAAGTATACCTCGATCGAATGGGAAATTTGTTGGACTTTCTAGCCACGTTCATCTTGGCCAAACGAGTCATTTTTTTTGTCAGCCATCTGAACAAAGAAAGGGGCACGTAAACAGGCTATCTTAAAATGGCACACAATGGAAAAATAAACACGAAAAGCAAAGGGAGGAATTTTACCTGAAGAAGCACTCCTGAAAAAGGCCTTGAGCTCCGACTTGCTGTTATTGCTCTGAGAATCTTAGCAGGAGGAGAAAGAAGAAAACTTAGAAATGAGAAGGTAAGAAGTAGTAGCCTCTCCTCAGTTCTTTATATAAGAGGAGAAGGAAGTTGAAGGGACGAAAGCCCATTAAGAACAAAGGCCCATAGGAAAAAGCCCAGAAAAAGGAACATTCCAGAATATTCTAAGGATTCTAGAGGATTCTAAACAGATCAATATAAAGCCCAATGAAGGAGGCCCAGTAAGTTTTGGAGAAGCCCAATAAAGGAGGCCCAATAAGTTTTGGAGAAGCCCAATAAAGGAGGCTCAGTAAGTTTTGGAGAAGCCCAATAAAGGAGGCCCAGTAAGCTTTGGAAAAGCCCAATAAAAAAGGCCCGGTAAGATTTGGAAAAACTCAATAAGACCCAATAAAAAAGGCCAGGCCCAAATCCAATTAGGATTTGGAAAATACAATACCTTAAATTAAAGCCAAATAAAAAAGGCTAGTGGAAGACCAGGATTCAAGTCGAATTCCAGGTCGTGAATCCTATTCGAAAACTTTCGAGCAGGCACCCGAAAATAACGGATAAAAAAGACCAGGATTCAAGTCGAATTCCAGGTCGTGAATCCTGCCCGAAACTTGTCGACTAGATACACGAAAACAACGGAAAAAATAGGACTGAATTGAGGTCGAAACCTCGACCAGGAATGAGGTCGAATTAGCCAAGCATCTTTCAAGAATAAGGATTAAAAACCCAGGTCGAAGTTCGACTAGGATCTTGGTCGAATTCCAGGTCGTGGATCCTAGTCGAAATCCTTCGACCAGGAAGCAAGAAAACCAGAGAATTTTCGAACAGGATTCAGGTCGAAATGTCGACTAGAATCCTAGTCGAAATCCTAGTCAATAGGCTCATGACCAGAAGCTGAAAAAAAGTGGGGGAAATTTCGACCTAGATCCAGGTCGAAATTTGGACTAGGATCCTGGTCGAATTCCAGGTCCTAGATCCAGGTCGAAAGTTCGACTAGGATCCTGGTCGAATTCCAGGTCGTGGATCCTAGTCGAATTCCTTCGACCAGGATGGCAAGGCTGACCCCTGTTTCGACTAGGATCCAGGTCGAAATTTCGACGAGGATCCTGGTCGAAAAAGGGCTGGAAATCTGAAAAATCCAGAAATTAAGGATAAAATCCCGGAAAAGTAAGGATAAATCCCAGAAAATTAGGGAAAAATCCAGAAAATTAGGGAAAAAACCAGAAATTAAAGGAAAAATCTTAGAAAATTAGGGAAAAATCCATAAATTAAGGAAAAATCCCAGAAAATTAGGCAAAATCCAGAAATTAGGGAAAAATCCCAGAAAATTAGGGAAAAATCCCAGAAAATTAGGGAAAAATCCAGAAATTAAGGAAAAAATCCCGGAAATTAGGGAAAAATCCCGGAAATAAGGGAAAATTCCTGGAAATTAAGATAATTCCTGAATAAAAGGAAAATTCATTGTAAATGTGTAGGTCGCTCCACACTTTACGCAAAAACGAAACCCTGTAAGGGGATAAACAAACTTAACTTCTGCGAAACCTAATCAATGTTTCCCAAAAGTTGGGGGGCAAATGATAGGGATAAATAAATTATGATAGTATAATTAAATACTGCAAGGTGTGGGCTGCCAGGCCCAATAAAAAGATATATGATACTCAGACCAGAAAGTTAAGCCTAATGGACCAGATCAGGCCTGATGAAATAAAGAAGGCCCAAAAGCCCTGATTATTAATTAATTTCGTAATTAATTAATAAGGGAAAAATCAGCTATTGAGAAGAGTCCCGATAAGGATATAAATCCTTATAGATTAGCCTCAAGGGGACCTAAAAGGATAAGGAATCAGTTTCCTACTATCTAGGACTCCAAAGTCCATTCTAATTATGAGACTTGCCCACCAAGTCTCCTATACCAAGTCCAATTCAAGGACTCCCAACATCTATATAAGGGGCCTCACCCCACAAATCAGAACTACGTTTTTTTGGCTTGATTCTCTAATTCACAGAGATACGTAGGCATCTCGTAAAGACAGAATTAAGCTACGATACACGAGAGCAGCCATTAAAGGCCTTGAGCTCCCGAATCTTAGTAATAAATACAGCAAATAATAACCTTAGTTTTTTATCCATAACAAGTATACTAGTCCCAACTATACAATACACAACTATAATATAATATAATATAATATAAACAACTTTACGTAACAGAACTTACACTAGTCCGCAAACCCTGTACCAATCACCTTCCAAAAGCTTCTTCATTTTCTTTCTTCAATTACGCAGTTAAACAGCGCAAGCTAATCCTCACTGAAGGTTAAATTTCAAAGCAGGCAAGTATGAGCGAAATAAATGCTCAGCAAGTTCATTATAGCATATATCTAGTATTTTTGATATAAAACCGACATCTACACTAAAGCTGAACATTTAAAATCATAATTGCTGAATTAGAAAATTTTAGTTAAGGAATCCCAGAATTGGTTCCTTAAATATATTAAAAACCTTTTTGATATTTTTGAGCGAAATGTTTCAGCAATACTTTGAATCTTGACGATAATAAAACTTGTAAAACAGTGTTTACAGAAATATCGTAAACAACAATAACATAAAACAGTGATTATGGACTGAATCAAAAACTTTATTCAAACCCGAACTCTTGATATTAATACTCATTTTGTTGTCATATCAAATTAGATATCAATACTAACTTTGATGCTCACAACATCCCATACTGAAGTCAACATCAATCACCTATACTAATACTACCTTTGATATTTAACAACAAAGTAAGTATCAGCATAAATCAGAAACTGAATCAAAACTGCATTAACCTTTTATCCGAAACCAAATTACTTGATAAATCATTTATTACTTGATACACCTCCAACGACGGTGTGTTGCCTCCGGTGATCAGCCGCGGAGCAACACCGGTATGCCGAAGCATATCCAACTAAACAAACGGGGCACCCAAGGCACATTTTGGCCTAGCAAGGTATTATATCCTGTATAATACATGGATCTCCGTTGGACCGCCACCTCGGCCTCTTATGCAACCAGTAACCATCCAATCTTAAAACATTTTATTGAAAGGGGTCATAATACTCGACACCCTTATAAATTTTATTTCCCCATTCACTTGGGCAAGAATACACATGAAAAAATCATTTTTCTCAAAATATAAAACATTTATAAATCCAGTATTTTGATAAGTAAAAACATTTAACTATTCTGAACATAGAATAGCAAAGAGTACTTGCCTAATAAGCATTTAATTCAGCGATATGTAAAACATTTATCTATTCTGAACTGAGAATATGGAAAGCAATACTTGCATAATAGGCTTCAAAATAAATATCAGTTGAATAATAAGTGACGACAGGGATACTTGCCTTTGGGTTTTTAGCAGTTAGTTACACTCGCAATAACACAATCCATCATTCTGACATCTCATGGCATCAACGTCTTTCCTTTCGATAATTCACTGATGTGTTGCTTATAACGACTCGTGTATTTTTGAATTATTTAAATATGTAATTATGGAATATTAATCAAATAAAATGTGTGTCTTGGTTTTGGCAGCAGTATGTTGATATATACTATTTGTTTGTGATTTATTGGTGTAAAGGATTCGAATGTGTAGTTAAAAATTGAGTTATATTGTTCTGTTTTATTTTTAAAGGTTATTTTATTACAGTTTTAAAACCCATAAATATTTGGATTGTCTCTAAAATTAGTTTTATGATTTAATAATTTCAATACTTATTTTTGGGATTTTACAAAATTTAAATATCAATATTGTATCAATTATTTAACCCTATATGATTTTTAGATTACATTTAATTGTAAAATCCGTATTTAATTTCAGAATTCTTCAAAAATTATGAAACTCAAATTTATTTAAGTTTGGAATATTTCGAGAATTTTAAAATTATTTTGGAAATTTTCGGGATTTATTTCACCCGCGCGTTGATTCGTTTATTTGTTAAAAGCGGGTATAATTTGCGTTTCAGAAATTATTTTAAAATTACAAAATTTATGTTTTTATAAACTTCGGGATATTTCTAACATTTTAAAAATATTTTCGTAATTTTCTAAAATTGTTTTAAGAGTAGCTCGGTTCTTTAATTTCAAACTTCGGGCTTCAGAATCTGCTTAATTACCCCAAGGGTTACGTGTTTATTTTCTAACACGTGTCAGGAATTACAGATACGTGGCATAGCAGCAGAAATTAAGAGATTAAAGCATCCATTTTCTTTTCCTCCGAGTCTAATCTCTCGGCTACCTCGTCTCTCCCGTTTTCATTCTCGAAATCTCTCCAACTCTCCTTTCTGTTTCTTCTCTTCCCTGTTCTTCTTTCTTTTCTCTCTAATTCCCCAATTTCCTTCCTCGGGTTCTGATTTTCCAGTGAGTTCCGATCGGATTTTCCGGTGATTCCTTCAATTCTTCCCTGCTTTCAGATTATAAGCATGCATATATATACGGTTGTGTGTATGTATGTGTACGTGTGTGTGGTGTGCGTGTGTTAGTGTGTGTTGTGATTGTGCGGCGGTGGCCGTGTTTAGCCGCGTTGCGCCGTGGTTCCGCTTCTGTCTTCTCATGTTGTTTTGCAAGGCTGAACTTTCGGCCCTGTTATTTTGGGCCTGACAGTGTTGGGCCTCTTGTGCAGTTGGGTTGGATGTTATACATTTTCATTTAATTTCCTTTTAATTGCAGGAATTATTTGAGTCAATATTCGTGATGTTATCGATGTCATGCGGGAATTTAATTGAATTAATCGGCGAAGTTTCGCGTTGGAAACCCGGGGAATTAATCGGGTACCCGCGGAATTTTGCCGCCGTCCGCGATGACTTTCACGAGCGGACGGTGGACAGTGATGAATCATTTCTGAGTCCTACGAATAAAAATATAAACATGCGAATAATAATAATTAATAACTAAAATGGTGATTGGAATTTGTGAGTTGTGATTGGTTGTCGTATTTTTAATTGAATTGTTGTTATTGAATTGACATCGATTGATGTTTCGACGGGTAGTCCGATAAACAAAGGAAACGCCGCCCGATTTCCGGGAAACTGAATTACATAAGTACGGGAACGTATCCGATGAATATCGGGACATCGAGAGACTATATATATATATATATATATATATATCTATGTGTGTTTTATATGAAACTTGGTTGTACGAAATGATGAAATATTCTGCCAAATCGATAACCCTAATTTCGTAAAATAAAGAGTATATGTATTTTCTGAAAACGAACACCGAACCGATTTTCGAGATTGTGAACCCTAATTACGAGTCGGATTTGAATATCGTTGGGTAAAATTGTTATCGAGGATATGTCAAGCATACCTAGATGTCTAATGTAGGGTATTTCGACCCTGTAGGTTATAGTTGGGAACCTGAAAGTGGACGATGGACTAAAGATAACCTAGTGGTCAGTCGGCGAGCTCAGTAGAGTTTCAACAGAAAAAACCTGAGTGTCGAAGTCGAATCCAATGGGATCTAGTAGTTGGACGTTAAAGCCTGAGCGACAGAGTCGGCTCAGAGTTGATCAGTAATAGTTATAAAGCCCTGTAAGGCAAGTACTTCCGAACTTTTCTTCAAGATATATCATAATTATTTTCGAACTGTTTTATAACATGTCGTTCTTATTCAAAATAACTCTTGTTTATATTGCAAGTGCTTTAAACTATTTACCCTTGAACCCTGATTTTTCTTGATCTTGAGTCGTAAGCCTTGTTCTTTGTAAACCATCCTTTGTTGATCCTCAGATACCAAATCACACAAATATGATACCACTCCCCAAATGTATAAGCACCAACCACCAAACACTGGAGCAATTTTTTTTTGAAAATACGGAAACTTTTATACTCCAACCATTCTTTATAACATCAAAGAACTATACCTTGAAAAATCAGTATTCGTCCAATACCTGATCATTTTACAGACTGAAAACCGTTTCTTATACATACCTTGATATACCTTTGAGATATCCATGAGTTTCCTTACGTTTTTATTCATTTGTTTAACCATCATTGATTATGATCTTGTTTATCGAATTATATTGTTTATCATATTGAACTGCTTTAGAATTGGATAGTTTTTTATATATGTGGACCAGATTCGTGGTTAGACCATATCTATGGTCAAGTTAGGCCAATGTGTGCCTTGGATCCAGTAGTTAGAGCAGTGCTGTGTGCTTTGATCGGGGTTAGTGCGTGACTGATCAGCAGCCTAACCTTGGTTTTAAAACTTAAAATGAATATCCAATTCTAATGATTGTCTAGCAATAAACTTGATTCCTCTGAATCATCTTTTTTATTCATTGATTAACCCCAATTATTGTCATTGTGACTTGCTGAGCTAGTTAGCTCACTCTTGCGAATCTTTTTATATATTCTACAGTTAAGAAGGATACGGTTGATAGCAAGGTTTCCCAGTTCAATGTACGAGCTAGGATTCCAGATTGAGTTGGATTGAGCTAGCTGGAGTTTGTTGCGGTAGTGAGATAGTAAGATTGTAAGAATAATTTTATTATCAGTTGTAAGTTAAATTAGTTGGGATTTGTTACGTTGTAATAAAAGTTAAGGTTGTGGCTTGTTTTTATACTTTAACCTGTTGCGATCCGTGGTTATGTAAAGCCAGGTCATTGCAAATACTATTTTTTATTCAGGTTTATATATTGTGTATATGTTGTGGACCCCAAACTTCTGACCCGATTTTGGAGGGCGCCACAGGTTGGTATCAGAGCTACAGGTTATAAGTCACTGAAACAAGCCTAGATTGTCGGGATTGGGTAGAGGGTTAGGATTAGGAATAGGAAATAGAAAGATAAGATGTAGTGAGGTTGAGTGCAATTGTATAGCAGGTCTCTGGCATGGTTCGTGTTGTAATTCAGGATTCTTAGCTTGCGACGTGATTTCCAGACAACGGCAATGGCAGATCTTGATTTCCCTATAACATCCAATCATTTGGAGTTTTTCGTTCAAGGATCGTCATCTTCTCTCGGATTTGATTTGCATATTGTTCCTCCATCAGTATTAGCGGTACTATCTTTTGTTATGACAGTTGCACGTCTTTAAGCTATTATAAGCTATTTTACCACCTCTTGATACGAGACAACCTATTTAAGAACCTCCATCTGTTTATTCTTATTTTACTGGACTTTCGGCTGTGAATGTATCTTTTCAGTTTACCCTACTCCCTATTCTATACCTCCAGTTTAGAACTTGTCCTATGAAGCAATTGTACTTATGAGGATGGATTCGGGAGTTGCAGTAAATGGTGAGTATTGAGATATAAATAAAGGTGAGAAGAAGTTTAGAAAAAAAAGATTTAAGTGTTTCGGAGGATAGTTGCTACCAGATTAAAAGAAGCTATTAGTAACTATGCCACCCATGATTAGTTGTGGGATGGATTAGATGAATTTTGAAAAGTTAGAGAGAAAAGTAAAAATCTGGAATTTTTGGTTGAATTAAATGATGGTGTTATGATAAATGCAATATGTAAAGTAGTGATGTGATGTGATATGAGCAAATTTTGTTCTATAAACTAGATTTGTTGACTATTGGATAACCTGTTCTACTTAACAACTACAAAGTTGATGATGGGAGCATTACCAGTATGGAAATTTTGATGTGAAGCTACGAATACAATAACACGCAACGACAATTGAAGTGATCGTTGATTAAGAATGGCAAATGGACCAAATAAAGGAGAGAAGGTAGATTGAAGTGAATGGACCTTTATGTGATCGTTCCTTTAATTTGGCACCTTGTTATAGGTCGGAAGGACAACAACCAACTCATATAGTAAGGACAACCAGATTTGTGATTTTCAAAATTTTTTTAACAAGTTTTCGAAAAAGATTTTTCCTTACAAATTTTCAACAAGCCTTTTTGAATAAAATAAGTTTTAAACATTGGTTGTCAAGTTACTACTTGAGTTTCTTGTTTGTTAAAAGACCTGGATTACCCGGAAGGATACTTGTTTCAGACTTAATATTGTTAATTCATAAAGCAAAGTAACCCGCGATTATGAAGAAGTTGATTATTCCTAACGCTACGGTGCAAATATTGTTTGAGAAGGTTAATAACAGAATCCGCGTACGGAGTAATTGTTCATCCAGTTGCAGAGACCATTTAAGTTTAAAGAATTCATTGATTTAAAAGGAGCCTGGGCATGATCGAAGAAGATCAGGAAGATTTTCAGATTTTTTTCTAAAAAGAAGAATGTTATTAACAAAAGGATCGTTATGTTGAATGATTCATGGTTATTCTAAATTAAAAAGAGGAAATTCGAAGTTATCTGGTAGGAACGCCATTATGATCAAATTGTTAAAGTATTGTATGTGTAGGTGCGATGTTAAAGACGCAAGACTTAACAAGTAAGAATCTACCATAATGCTTAATTTGCGAAGGCATTTCAGCGTATTTTCTAAAATTGTTATATAACACAATTGGGATATGATCGAACAAGCTCGAAAGATGAATACAAGTGAAATGTGAATGGTGACCAATGGTATTGTTCTTGTTTTCAATATTACAGCGTATATTTCTTTTTAATTCCTAAAAATGTATGAACTTCTTTTATTAAATAAACTCTTTGCTATGATATCGAAAAGGAGTATATTGCATTTCTTTCAAACTTAATTATTTCCCTCAAGTTTTGCTTTCTGATTGGGACAAACAGTGTTATCGTGAGACACTTTGTCAGAATGACGAAGAGTCGGGTGGGACGCCACCTAATCATGTGCTGTATGCCATATGGTATGAAAGACTGGCCATCTTAAGTACCAATGTGGTTGTCTCATTCATATTCAAATCCTTGTTTCTTCTTTCTTTCCAACTCTAATTTTTGTTGAATTGTGAATCCTTCTAGTTGCTTCGTTGTACTGTCATTCTTTGCAAGAGTTTTTCAATCAGGAATCAATGTATTATAGACCAAGCGGGCAAAATTCCATCTACCTCTCACGCATGGAAATCAAACAAGGGCATATGGCGAGAATTGCAAATCACTAACCCAGTCAGGGATGCACTAAGAATCAAGGGAAACTACTCCAATAAGGAATACGTCTTCGAGAACGAGAATATGCGATTATCCTGTGAAATATGTTATTCAGAATACAGACGCGATGACATGGATGATTATGGTGAATACCTTGAGTTAAAGTATTAAAAGATGTGAGAGAAACTTAATTGTTTATCTCTCAAGGTTTTGTTAATAAGATGAATTACCCTGTTGAATTGATAAGATTAGGATCAAAGAACTAACAAGTCAAGAACGTGAAATTGTTGACTAAGTGAGTACCAATGGTGGAATTGAGATTTCTGGCAATAAGTTGTGAAGAATTTATATCATGGAAGATAAGAGGATTTGACATTATTCTAAGGAGTGGATTAACTATTAAAGCGTGATGTCCAGATAAATCGTCGTGATGGAAAAAATAATTCCGAGGACGCCAAATGAGAAGGTGATGAGGCTCAGAAGTTGAAAGAAAGTAAAGAATTTGTTAATGATGATTACGGTGATTAAGATATGAGCATTATTGTGATTATGGGATACATAAAAGTCAGAAGCAAACAAAATTTATAGATTTTATAGTAGTTAAGGAGTTTCAAGATATGTTTCTAGATGAGTTATCAACATTTCCTCCAGATGGGGAAATGAAGCTTGCGATTGACTTAGCACCTAAGACGAAGCCAGTAACCAAGGCCTTACACAAAATGGCACCAGTTAAAATGAGGAAGTTAGCAAAGCAGATGCAAGAGATTCTAGAAGAAGAAGCGATTAGACCCAGTGCATCCCATGAGGTGCACCGGTACTAATTATTAATAAGAAAAGTGGAAGTATGAGATTATCCGTCAACTAGCGAAAGCTCAACAAGTTTACTATCAAGAGCAAGTATCTGTTACCTTGACCCAATGATTGGTTTGATCAAACAAAAGAAGCAAAGTACTTTTATAAGATTGATTTAAGACTTGGTATTTCACCAATTGAAGATGATAAGTGGTATTTTATACCACTTAGAACGTCTTATAATGGCTTGAATTGATGTCTTGAAATCAAGTATTTTGTGTATTTGATGTGTTTTTCTAGTGTTTGTGTATTTCAGGGTATTAATTGCATTTCTGGAGAGATTTCATCAAGAATAAGCCTTGGCATGTGTTTGGCATTGCAAGTGGAAAGATAGGAGCATAATGCAGCAAAGATTTGGAGCAGAAACAGAGCATTTTCCAGAAAAGGTCTGAGCGCCCACTCAGCTCTGCTGAGCGACGCTCAGGAAGCTGAGCGCCTGCTCAGGAATGCAGAGCGACCGCTCAGGGATAGAATTTTAGAATAATTATTTTGGACTCCTGGTTTTGTTTAACTTCCAACTTCTGAGTTAGTTGGGTTTTATGGGACTCCTTTATAGGTAGTTTTCAGAGACGTTTCACAGAGGTTGGATCGTAGTATTAATCAAGGAGCGAGGAGATAAATAAGAAGACCGTTTTAGCACACCGCAAGGAAGAGAAAGCATATTTCCTTGTGATTCTTTATTTCGTTGTAACGTTGGATGCTAGTTTTCTTTACTTTGAACCTAATTACTCTTGTGACGTACTCTGGTTTAATATAATTAGTTTTAAATATTATTCTCGTGTGTTATTATCATGTTTTCATATGAACCCATGATGACGATGAGTGCTATCATGGGCTAATCGGGATCATGGGGTCGTAACGGATTTACTATAGAATTCTTTAGTTAGTTGTTTAATACCTTAGTGTGTGATGATTGTATGATATCTAGTATTTGTTGTGCTTATTCGTCCTATGTGCGTCACGAACATATAAGATAGGGTGTTAATCTCTTGTGAAGCGACGGTGGATCTTGAGATTTAGAACTTGCCATGCTAGCATAGGTTCATGTATGTGTATGCATGATTAGTTGGTAACTCTAACCGTTTTATTTGCCCTGTGTAATCAAAAGGAATAACTTCTGCTTAAATCGTTATGTTGTCAATTTCTGTAGACATATAGGGACTCAACTTAATTGATGCCTATTCAACTTCTATCTTAATTGTGGATGCTTGGTAGAATGGTATAGTACAATGAAAGTTGGATTTTATCAGTTTCGTGTTGTTCGATTAATATCATCACTGTTGCATGCTAAGGGTAATAACAATGACTATTGAAGGAAGTAGTAATGAAGTTGTGATCTAATGTGTGTTTTAATATTGTTAATTCAAGCATCAATTAAGTGCTTAATTCTCCTAGTTAATTGTAGTTAATAATTAGTTAATCAAATCTAAGTGTTATTGTCTTAACATTGAGAAGTAATCATACATTGGTGAGTGAGGGTTAGTTGAACATAATTAGTCTGAGTCTCTGTGGAAACAAACTAGAAAGTATTCTATATTACTTGCGAACGCGTATACTTGCGTGTATTATTAGCATGTGTTTTCGCCCTAACAAGTTTTTGGCGCCGCTGCCGGGGACTCGGCATATTTGTTTAGTTTATGTACTTACCATCAGTGGTGATTAGGACTCAATGATTAAGACGTGTTACTTATTGTTTTCGGTTGTGTTTCAGGTACTTTAGCGAGCGTTTATGCAAACACGTTCTCGTACTCGCAAGAGGACTTTAGATACGGCTGAGGAGACAGATGAAGTTCTTGATATTCCGGAGAAGATAGATTTTGAAGATTTGAATTTAGGAAGTGAGCAGAAAGAGCCGGTAATCATGGGTGATCGTATAGTTCCGGCAGATCCAGCTCTTATGGACTTTTCTCGGCCTAAAATTGATGACATTCAGTCTAGCATCATGCACCCGGCTATTGAAGCCAATAATTTTGAAATCAAGCCGGGCACTATTCAGATGTTGCAGAATTTTGTTTCTTTCGGAGGTGCTGCGACTGAAGACCCCAACATGTACATAAAGAATTTTGTCGAGATCTGTAGTACTTTCAAATATAATGGTGTGACTGATGAGGCTATCAAACTGAGGCTTTTCCCATTCTCACTGAGGGATAAAGCTAAGGACTGGTTACATTCTGAACCAGCTGGGTCTATCACTACTTGGCAAGATCTTGCGCAAAAGTTTCTGGTGAAGTTTTATCCAATGGCGAAGACTGCTGCTGATAAGTGGCATTTTATACCACTTAGAACATCTTAAAATGGCTTAAATTGGTGCCTTGAAATCAAGTATTTGTGTATTTGATGCGTTTTTCTAGTGTTTATGCATTTCAGGGTATTAGCTGCATTTCGGAGGAGTAATCATCAAGAATAAGCCTTGGCATGTGTTCACCATTGAGAGAGGAAAGAAAGGGGCAGATTACGGCGAAGAAACGGAGCAAACTCGGGATTTTTTCCAGTAGGGTCCTGAGCGCCCGCTCAGCAATGCTGAGCGGCCGCGCAGTAAGCGGAGCGCCCGCTCAGCCGCGCAGGGTCGGGAAATTAAATAGTTATTTTTAGACTTCTACTTCTGTTTGGCTTCCACTTCTATGTAATCTGAGTTTTATGGGACTATTATATAAGTAGATTTGGAGACGTTTTCACGAGAGAGGATCGTGGTATTAAGCAAGGAGCGAAGGAGATAAGGAAGAAGACCATTTTAGCACACAGCAATGAAGAGGAAGCATATTTTTTTGTGATTCTTGTTTCGTTGTAATGTTGGATGCTAGTTTTCTTACTTAGAACCTATTTACTCTTGTGACGTACTCTGGTTTAATATAATTAGTTTAGTTATTATTCTCTTGTGTTTGTTTATCATGATTTCATATGAACCCATGATGATGATAAGTGCTATTATGGGCTAATCGTGATCATGGGGTCGCAACGGATTTACTATGGAATTCTTTAGTTAATTGTTTAATACTTTAGTGTGTGATGATTGTATGATATCTAGTATTGGTTGTGCGTATTCGTCATATGTGCGTCGCGAACATATAAGATAGGGTGTTAATCTCTTGTGAAGCGACGGCGGATCTTGAGATTTAGAACTTGCCATGCTAGCATAGGTTCATGTATGATGTGCATGATTAGTGGGTAACTCTAACAGTTTTATTTGCCCTGTGTAATCAAAAGGAATAACTTGTGCTTAAATCGTTGTGTTGTCAATTTCTGTAGACATATAGGAACTCAACATAATTGATGACTATTCAACTTCTATCTTAATTGTGGATGTTTGGTAGAATGGTATTAGTACAATGAAAGTTGGCTTTTATCAGTTTCGTGTTATTCGATTAATATCATCACTGTCACATGCTAAAGGTAATAACAATAACTATTGAAGGAAGTAGTAATGAAGTTATGATCTCATGAGTGTTTTAATATTGATAATTGAAGTGTTAATTAAGTGATAATTTAAGTAATTAATTGTAGTTAATATTTAGTCAACAATTCTAAGTGTTAGTGTCTTAACATTGAGAAGTAATCATACATTGGTGCGTGAGTTTAATTAGACAATAATTAGTCTGAGTCTCTGTGGGAACGAACTAGAAATTATTTTATATTACTTGCGAACGCGTATACTTGCGTGAATATTAGCGCGTGTTTTCGCCCTAACAAGTTTTTGGCGCCGCTGCCGGGGACTCGGCGTATTTGTTTAGTTTATGTACTTACCATCATTGGTCATTAGGACTCAGTGATTAGGACCTAGTTGTTACTTATTATTTTCGGTTATGTTTCGGGTACTTTAGCGAGCATTTATGCAAACTCGTTCTCGTACTCGCAAGAGGACTTTAGATACAGCTGAGGAGACAGACGAAGTTCTTGATATTCCGGAGAAGATAGAATATGAAGATTCGGATTCAGGAACTGAGCAGAAAGAACCAGTAATCATGGGTGATCGTATTGTTCAGGCTGATCCAGCTCTTATGGACTTTTCTCGGCCAAAAATTGATGACATTCAGTCAAGCATTCTTCATCCGACTATTCAAGCTAACACCTTTGAAATCAAGCCGGGCACTATTCAGATGGTGCAGAATTCTGTTTCTTTTGGAGGGGCTGCGACTGAAGACCCCAACATGCACATAAGGAATTTTGTCGAGATCTGCAGCACTTTCAAGTACAATGGCGTGACTGATGAGGCTATCAAGCTGAGGCTTTTCCCATTCTCACTGAGGGACAAATCTAAGGACTGGTTACATTCTGAACCAGCTGGGTCCATCACTACTTGGCAAGATCTTGCGCAAAAGTTTCTGGTGAAGTTTTATCCGAAGGCAAAGACCGCTGCTATGAGGAGCGCTCTTACTCAGTTTGCGCAGCAACCTACAAAATCTATGTGCGAAGCTTGGGAATGCTACAAGGAAATGTTGAGGAAGTGTCCACATCATGGAATGCCCGATTGGATGGTGATCACTGGTTTCTATAATGGTTTGGGGGCCCAATCTTGGCCCATGCTCGATGCAGCAGCTGGAGGTGCCTTATGGGCTAAAAGCTATAATGAGGCTTATAATCTTATCGAGACTATGGCTGCAAATGAGCATCAAAACCCAACTCAGAGAATGATGCTTGGGAAGGTAGCAGGTATTCTGGAAGTCGATACAGCCACCGCTATTGCGGTGCAGTTCCAAGCACTGTCAATGAAGGTTGATTCTCTGGCTATATATGGAGTTAATCAAATAGCTATGGTTTGTGAGCTTTGTGCAGGTTCTCATGCTACGGATCAGTGTTCTCTTGTCAACGAATCTGTTCAGTATGTGAATAATTATCAGCGACAACTGCAGCCTGTGCCAGCTACTTATCATCCTAACAACAGAAATCATCCAAATTTCAGCTGGGATAATAATCAGAATGCTATTCAGCCACCATATCAGCAAGGTGTGAGTAAACAGTTTAATCCACCTGGATTCCAGCAAACACAACAGTATGCTCAAAGGCAATTATATCCTCAACAGGGAAGTGCAGCTGCACCTACTAGTGCTGATTTTGAGGAACTTAAGCTGTTATGCAAAAGTCAGGCGGTTTCTATCAAGACCTTGGAAAACCAAATAGGTCAAATAGCCAATGCAGTGCTCAATCGTCAACCTGGCACTCTTCCCAGTGACACAGAAGTACCAGGCAGGAAGGAAGCTAAAGAGCAAGTCAAGGCTATTACCTTAAGGTTTGGAAAAGTTGTTGATGCTGAAAAGGCAAAAGAAGGAGAAGCTGAAGTTAAAGATGAAGAAGCTAAGCAAAAGGAGAAAGCGGTGGAACCAAGGAAGACTACTGTTGAACACACTCTGCCTGAGGGTAATACAGGGGAGAAACAACTCTATCCTCCACCACCTTTTCCTAAGAGATTGCAGTAACAAAAGCTAGATAGACAGTTAGGTAAGTTTCTGGAGGTGTTCAAGAAACTTCACATCAATATACCTTTCACTGAGGCTCTGGAGCAAATGCCTAGTTATGTGAAGTTTATGAAGAGTATTCTTTCAAGGAAGGTGAAACTGGATGACCTTGAGACCGTTGCTCTCACGGAAGAATGCAGCGCTGTTCTGCAGCAAAAGTTACCTCTAAAGCTGAAAGATCCAGGTAGCTTCACCATTCCTTGCACCATTGGTAAGTTGACTTTTGACAAGTGCCTTTATGATTTGGGAGCAAGCATCAATCTGATGCCGTTGTCGATCTTTAAAAAGTTGGATTTGCCTGATCCAAAACCCATATACATGTCTCTACAATTGGCTGATCGTTCTATTACTTACCCAAGGGGCATAGTGGAGGATGTGCTAGTCAAGGTGGATAAGCTCTTCTTTCCTGTAGATTTTGTTATTCTGGATTTTGAGGAAGATAAAAAGATTCCCATAATCTTGGGAAGACCTTTCTTGGCTACTGGCCGTACCTTAATAGATGTGCAGAAAGGTGAACTTACGATACGGGTACAAGATCAGGATGTGACCTTCAACGTATTCAAGGCAATGAAATTCCCTACAGAAGATGAGGAGTGCTTAAAAGTGGATGTGATTGATTCTGCGGTTACTTCGAAACTCGATCGCATGCTAATATCTGATGCATTGGAAAAGGCCTTAGTGGGGGATTTTGACAGTGATGATGAGGATGGCAACGAGCAATTACAATATCTGAACGCTTCTCCCTGGAAGCGAAAGCTGGACATGCCGTTTGAATCTCTTGGTGCTTCTGACCTCAAGAATGCTGAAGGAAAGCTCAAATCATCAATAGAGGAAGCACCTACCTTGGAGCTCAAGCCATTACCTGAACACTTGAGGTATGCTTTTTTAGGTGATGTATCTACTTTACCTATTATTATTGCATCTGACCTTTCAGGTAGTGAGGAAGACAAGCTCTTAAGGATTTTGAGAGAATTCAAATCGGCTATTGGATGGACCATAGCAGACATCAAGGGGATCAGCCCTTCATATTATATGCATAAAATTCTGTTAGAGGAAGGTAGTAAACCGACTGTTGAAGAGTAGCGCAGACTTAATCCTATCATGAAGGAGGTGGTGAAGAAAGAAATTCTAAAATGGCTAGATGCAGGCATCATATATCCTATTTCTGACAGTTCTTGGGTGAGCCCCGTACAATGTGTACCTAAGAAAGGAGGTATCACTGTGGTAGCAAATGAGAAGAATGAGCTCATTCCCACTCGAACAGTTACAGGATGGAGAGTATGCATGGATTATCGAAAGTTGAACAAAGCCACGAGAAAGGATCACTTCCCTCTTCCATTCATTGATCAGATGCTTGACAGGTTGGCTGGTCATGAGTATTATTGTCTTCTGGATGGCTATTCAGGGTATAATCAGATTTGTATTGCACCAGAGGATCAGGAAAAGACTACCTTCACTTGTCCATTTGGCATGTTTGCTTTTCGCAAAGTTTCGTTTGGGTTATGTGGCGCCCCGGCCACTTTTCAGAGATGTATGATGGCTATATTCTCTGACATGATTGGAAATAATGTCGAGGTGTTCATGGACGACATCTCCGTCTTTAGACATTCGTATGATGAATGTTTGAATAATCTTCGCGCCGTACTCAAAAGGTGCGTGGAAACTAATTTGGTGCTCAATTGGAAGAAATGTCATTTTATGGTGCGTGAAGGCATTATTCTTGGGCATAAGGTCTCTAGCAAGGGTCTGGAGGTGGACAAGGCCAAGGTGGGAGTCATTGAAAATCTTCCACCACCTATTTCTGTGAAAGGAATCCGTAGTTTTCTTGGTCATGCGGGTTTTTATCGGCGATTCATCAAGGACTTTTTGAAGATATCTAAGCCATTGTGCAATTTGCTTGAGAAAGATGTGCCTTTCAAATTTGATGATGAATGTTTGGCGGTATTCGAGACTCTCAAGAAGAGTTTGATCACTACATCAGTTATTACAGCACCAGATTGGACAGAGCCGTTTGAGATGATGTGTGATGCGAGTGATTATGCGGTAGGTGCAGTTCTGGGGTAGCGCAAGAATAATCTCTTTCATGTGGTCTACTATGCGAGTAAGACCTTAAATGGGGCCCAAATGAACTACACCACTACGGAGAAGGAGCTCTTGGCTATAATATTTGGTTTTGAGAAATTTCGAGCTTATCTGCTTGGGACTAAAGTAACAGTATTCATTGATCATGCGGCCATTCGCTACTTGGTTTCCAAGAAGGATTCGAAGCCGAGACTCATTCGTTGGGTGCTCTTACTTCAGGAATTTGAGTTAGAAATCAAGGATCGAAAAGGTACTGAGAATCAAGTAGCTGACCATCTCTCTAGGTTGGAGAATCCCGAGTCTACTTCACAAGATAGGACATTAATCAATGAATCTTTTCCGGATGAGCAGCTGTTCGCAGTTCAGGAGGAAGAGCCATTGTGGCGCCCTCCAAACCCGGGTCAGAAGTTTGGGGTCCACACATACACCTTATTTATAACCTGCTCATAACAATAATAAAGATAATAATAATATATGCAGTGACCCTACTTACCAACCACCACGGACCGCAACAGGTTAAAGTATGCACACAAGCCAAACACACTAATATATTACAAACCGTTCAAATCCCAACTATTTCAAACTCAAACTGAGTATTAAACATTATTACAAACTTTTACAAACTTAAATTATTCCAAAAGAAGCCTACTAGCTCAGCTTTCTCAACCTGAACCCCTAGCTCTCGCGCTGGACTGGGGATCCTCTTTACCAACTGGTTCCTTTTTAACTGGAAAGAATATAAACAACATCGCACAAATGAGCTAACTAGCTCAGCAAGTTACAATGACAAAAACTGAGAATAATGATCATCAGATGTATATGATTATGATATCAAGTGAATAATGGATTATTATTTAGAATTGGATATTATACTTTTAATTTAAAAACCAAGGTTAGGCTGCTGATCAGTCACGCACTAACCCGAGCAAGGCACACAGCATTGCTCTAACTACTGGATCCAAGGCACACATTGGCCTAACTTGACCATTATATGGTCTGACCACGAATCTGGTCCACACTTTTATAAAAACAATCCAATTCTAACATAATAACAGAATATGCAATAATAAACAATAACTGAAATCATTAACAACAATAAATGTTTAACAATGAAAGGGTTTCAATCCTTGTAAGGATCAACAAGGTACTTTCAAAGCTTGAATGCTGGGTAATGAAAGAATTGGATAACAAAGGAAACAACGTTTCAGGGTTTCAAGGATTTGGTCTTTCAAAGCATAAGATATCATGGATTGAGTATATAGTAATCCAGTTCAGTGTCTGGTATTTAGTTTGTATGTATTTGTGGAGTAGTATCGTAGATTTGTGGTTCGTGTTTGGGTATACAATAATCAATGGCTTAGAAAGAATATGGTTCATGGCTCAAGAATAATAACTGAAATCAGGATTTAGGTTTCCGTGCTTCAAAGCACTTGCAATGTCAACAAGACTATCAAGAATTACAATATCTCGAGAAAGTTCAGAATACTTGCCTGGTATTAGCTTACTACTCTGCACTCGCTTCCAATCACAACCATCTTACTCTTCAACTATCTGTTTTCCTTTCCTATGTCTTGCCTCTTCTGCTCACATATCATAAGCATCTATCAATCATCAACTCACAAGATTCTATTCAACACATACTTCTATCTACCCTTCGTTTTACCCAAATCCGATTAACGGATTGAAATCTATGCAATAACGAAGTAAACACCGAATATATAGACCGATAGTCAAACAACAGGTCATGTATAACACATAATACATCACGTAATCAATGACATATCATTTATAAAGAAGTCTCGGGTCATAAATGTGCTTTCGGGTATTTAAAATAATTTTTAAAACATTTTTCGGAATTAAAACGGGTCGTTGGATCAATTTCGGAATAATAAACAGGGTTCGGTTGGCCAATTCTGGCTCCAAAATAATTTTAGAATAATTATCGAGCCTTGGAAATAATTTAGAATAATATTTTAAAGCTCGAAACTATTTTTCAGAATTTTTAAATCATTTTTAAATAATTAAATCTAATTAAATAACTAATTAAAATCAATTAATAATTAATTAAATCAATTAATCAATTAATTTTCGAATTAATTGACTAATTAATCAATTAAAAATTAACTGAAATTAATTAACTAATTAATTCAGATTTATTTGTGAATTAAAAATAATTTTCGGAATTAAAATAATAATTTTTAGAATTTTCAGAAATTAAAAATGAATTTTTATAATAAAAATAATTAGGAAATATGATTTTTAAACATTTTTAAAACAGGAATCCAATTTTTGCAAAGTCTGGAAACTTCAGGGACCTAACTGTATCGTCCCCAAAAGTCCAGGGACCAAACTGTAAATTTTACATCCCGTCGCCGGAAAACACAGGGGTGGCCGGAGAACACGATTCCGGCCTCCTCACCTTGCCACAAGCTCCAGATCACATCTACAGGTTACCAGGAACACAACCATGCAATCAAAACAACCTAACAATCCCTGAGTTGGCCGGAATTTGGCCGTGAAATTTTCCAGTTTCCGGCGAACATCAGAAAACTTCAAAACATAACTTCCTTTTCTACAGACCTCGTTGGTTCATGAAACTTATACGACTAGATTGCAAATTTCACAGAGAACACAACCCACTATAACACAACATCAATCTATCACAGAATAAGAAACCCCCAAATTTCATTTAAGAACATTCATACGGGTTATAAACCCTAATTTTGAAATTCGAAAATTAAACTCAAATTTGAACATGTTATTGAACTCCAAATAAGACGTATGACATATGAAAATCATCAGGAAAACAAGCTCTACAACATGCAATCATCAAATCATACAAACAATCATCCGAACAAAAATTCATATTTTTAATAAAATAAATTCGAAAATAAATAATTGTTTAGAAAAATAACCTTGATTTCTGCAGTGAAACAAAGCTCAGAATCTGATAGAACACCTCAAATCCTTTATTTTGGTTACTCAACCTTTGAAAACAGAGATCGGTAACGCCTTCGTTTTGCTGTTTGATTCTTAGAACAGTTTATGTAATTAGGGTTTTTCTCTGAAAATTATATAATTAATTATCTGCAAATGATTTTGATACGAAATAAAATACGGTAAAAGGCTATTTATAATTACGGAAAATTAGTATCCCGTTGGATCATTCCGGATATAAAATGGTACGTTTATTTATAAAAACTGATCCAAACGGTATCGGTTTTCTGGACAATTATCCAGATCAGTACAATTTGTACTGCGGTCTTGGTCTCAGCGCCTGGTTACACGTATTACGAAGTAATAATTGGGATAGTTTAATAAAAAGCTCCCGTTTATCGAAAATACGGGTTTTATTAATTCACCGAAACGAATATTGTATCGAAAATGTTGCACCGGGACCCGCGCAAGACAAACCGTACGCCGGATCGAAAAAGTCGAAACATGGAAAATGCTCGGAATATTACAATTAGGTTAGGAAGGAGTTCTCGGAAGAGTTTCGGGTTCCAAAAACGTAACAACGGTTGACGTCGGTTGGTTCCCGTTTTATAAAATAGATTTTAATTACCCGGAAAAAGATTTTAGAATTTTCATATGATTCTTATAAATCCATAAATCAACATAAAAATGATTAGGAAGATATGACAATTATCTATATTTTATTTTGGACATATAAAAATTAAAATACTCAATTAATATTATTTTTGAATATTCAAGTACAGATAACACTTAACAATTAACTCACATAATAGATACTGAGCACACATAATAATTATTTAATATAAAAAATAATTACACGATATATCCCGGATATTACATCCTTCCCCCTTAAAAGGATTATGTCCTCAGAATCTCCTAAGAACACAAATGAGGGTACTTTTCTCTCATATCACTTTCTAACTCCCAGATTGACTCTTCAACCTTTGGGTTTCTCCACAATACTCTTACTAACTTTACCACTTTATTTCTCAATACTTTCTCTCTTGCCTCTAGAATCTCTATCGGACTCTCTACATATGATAAATCTGCCTGAAGCTCTATTGGCTCATATTCTATTACATGCCTGGAGTCTGGATTATGTTTCTTGAGCATCGATACATGAAAAACATTGTGAATGTGCTCCATGTGCGGAGGTAACGCCAATTCGTAAGCTACTTTGCCAATGCGCTTTAGGATCTCAAAAGGTCCGACATATCTTGGGCTTAGCTTCCCTTTCTTTCCAAACCTCGTTAGTCCTTTCCATGGTGATACTTTCAGTAATACCAAGCTTTCTTCGTCAAATTCCATGTCTTTTCTTGACTGGTCTGCATATTTCCTCTTACGATCTTGAGCGGCTGTTAATCTTTTCTGGATAAGTTCAACAACTTCCTTTGTCTGCTGTACCAGTTCAGGTCCAAGTATCTTGCGTTCTCCTACTTCGTCCCAATATATTGGAGATCTACATTTGCGTCCATAAAGGGCTTCATAGGGTGGCATTCCAATGCTGGCATGATAACTGTTGTTGTAAGCAAACTCTACTAGAGGTAAATGTTCGTCCCAACTTCCTTTGAAATTGATCGCACAAACACGTAACATATCCTCGATTGTCTGGATCGTTCTTTCACTTTGGCCATCCGTTTGGGGGTGATAAGCTGTACTCATATTCAGTCTTGTTCCCAAACATTCTTGAAAACTCTTCCAGAATCTTGAATTAAACCTTGGATCTCGATCAGATACGATAGACACTGGAACTCCATGACCAACTACAATTTCTTTCAAGTACATATGGACTAACTTGTCGAGCGAAAATCTTTCATTTATAGGCAGAAAATGAGCTGACTTGGTAAGTCTCTCCACTATAACCCAAATGGCATCATGATTAGCCCTTGTCCTTGGTAATCCGACTATGAAATCCATGGTAATATGTTCCCATTTCCACTCTAGAATTTCCAATGGCTGTAGCAATCCACTTGGTCTCTGATGCTCTGCTTTAACTTTCTGACAGGTATAGCATTTGCTAACCCATTCCGCAATTTCCCTCTTCATATCTGGCCACCAATAATTCTTCTTTAAATCTCTGTACATTTTGGTACTCCCTGGATGGATGGAATATCTTGAACTATGTGCTTCTTGTAAAATTTCATTCTTTAACTCCGTCACCGGTGGAATCCAAATTCTAAATGAAAATCTCAAAATGCCTTGATCATCCTTCTGCGTGCATAATTCTTCACCTACCAAAAGATTTATATCTTGATCCTTACATTTTCCTGACATTTCTTTATTTTCTCCAACAACTCCGGCTGGAAAGTCATACTGTACATTTTCGCTTCCTCAGGTTTGCAAACTTTAATTTCCAATTCCAATTTCTGAAATTCCTTATATATATCTTCAGGTACTGATAACTCATTTAACTTTTCTTTCCGACTTAACGCGTCTGCTACAACGTTCGCCTTACCGGGATGATAATTAATCGAGCAATCATAATCTTTGATCAATTCTAACCATCTCCTTTGTCTCATATTAAGTTCCTTCTGGGTAAATATATATTTCAAACTTTTATGATCCGTGAAAATTTCACACTTTTCTCCATACAAATAATGTCTCCAAATCTTCAAAGCGAAAACTATAGCTGCTAACTCCAAATCATGAGTAGGTTACTTCTGTTCGTGTGGTTTCAATTGCCTTGACGCATACGCAATCACCTTGTCGTGCTGCATAAGAACACATCCTAATCCTTTGTAGGAAGCATCGCTATAAATTACGAAATTCCCTTGATCGTCTGGAAGTGACAAAACAGGTGTTGTGATTAATCTCTGCTTCAATTCCTGAAAACTTTCTTCGCACTTGTCATTCCATATAAACTTTTCATTCTTTCGTGTAAACTTTGTCAATGGTGTTGCAATTCTTGAGAAATTCTGAACGAATCGTCGATAATATCCTGCCAATCCCAAGAAACTTCTTACCTCAGTGGGTGTTCTCGGTCTTTCCCAATTCGTAATTGCCTCGATCTTTGCCGGGTCGACTTTGATCCCTTCGTTACTGACTATATGTCCTAATAACTGAACTTCCTGTAGCCAAAACTCACACTTCGACAATTTAGCATATAACTTCTTTTTCCTTAAAATCTCCAAAGCTGTCCTTAAATGTTCCGCATGATTCTCCTCCATCTTTGAATAGATCAAAATATCGTCTATAAATACTATAACGAACTTGTCCAAATATTCCTTGAAAATTCTGTTCATCAGGTCCATAAACGCTGCTGGGGCGTTGGTCAATCCAAAAGACATCACTAAAAACTGGTAATGCCCATACCTTGTTCTGAAAGCTATCTTTGGTATATCTTCTGGTTTGATCTTCAGTTGATGATATCCCGATCTTAAATCTATTTTGGAGAAATACTTGGCTCCCTTCAATTGGTCAAACAAATCATCAATTCTGGGTAACGGATACTTATTCTTAATCATCATCTTGTTGAGCTCTCTATAGTCGATGCACAGTCTCATGCTTCCATCCTTCTTCTTGACAAATAATACCAGTGCACCCCATGGGGATACACTAGGTCTAATTACTCCTTTCTCTAACAGCTCTTGCAATTGCTTTGCTAATTCTTTCATCTCAACGGGCGCCATTCTATACGGGGCCTTGGATACTGGTTCGGTTCCAGGTGTTAAATCGATTGCAAATTCAATTTCTCTATTTGGAGGAAGTCCTGGTAACTCGTCGGGAAATACATTTGGAAATTCATTTACAACTGGAATATCTTCAAGTTTTGCTGGCTCCTGACTTCTGTCGATCACATATGCTACGAAATGCTCACATCCTTGTCGTAGTAACTTCTTGGCTTGAATCATCATTAAGAACTTCTTTACCTGCTTCTGTCCTTTGAACGTTACTATTCTTTCGTCTGGCGTTTTCACCATTACTTTCTTATTTCGACAATCTATCTGAGCATCATGCTTAGATAACCAATCCATTCCTAATATAACGTCAAATTCTCTTAACTTAAACGGTATCAAATCTACACAAAACTTACTACCAGAAATCTCAATCTCACAATTCCCACAAACTTGATTAACAGTTACACGTTCTTGATTTGCTAATTCCACAATCATTATTTCATTTAAATACCCAACTGGACAATTTAACTTACTAACAAAATCTTGTGAAACAAACGATCGAGTTGCTCCCGTATCTATTAACACTTTGGCACATAAAGAATTCACATTAAGCGTACCTGCCATGACATCTGTATCCTGGATCGCATCCTTCACCGACATGTCAAAAACTCTAGCCCTTGGAGTCTCATTCACTGTTGGGGTAGATCCCATAATTCTCAATGCATTACTAACTGGGGCTGGTGTCTTGCAATCCCTGGCCATATATCCTGGCTTCCCACATTTAAAGCATGTAAATCCAATGGCTGGAACCTTCACTGCTGGATTCCGGATAGGCTGATCCTTATTTGCTGGCTGATTTCGGCACTCCCTTGAATAATGTCCTTTCTGGTTACATTTAAAACATACCACATTCAACTTGTTACAAACTCCTCCATGCTTCTTTCCACAAACTTGACAATCTGGAAAAGTTAATCTCAACTGATTCGGCTGATTCCCATTAGCTGGACGGTTGCCCTGGCCTCCGTCTCCTGCATTTTGTTTCCTGAAATTAAAATTTCTCCCTGGCTGAAACTTGCCCTTCTTAAAATTTGGAAACTTCCCTGTTTGTGACTGACCCTCACTTCCCTCAACTTTCCTTTTCTTGCTTTTCTTATCTTTCTGGAACATCTCACTCTCTGTCTCTGCGATCATAGCCTTCTGTACAACCCCGGCATAGGTATCCAATTCAAAAATAGCTACCTTCCCTCTGATCCATGGCTTCAAGCCTTGCTGGAATCTCTTAGCTTTCTTTTTATCAGTATCAACATACGACGGCACATACCTTGACAATTCCTCAAACTTCCCCTCATAATCTATTACCGACATATTCCCTTGCTTTAACTCTAAAAACTTCAGCTCTATTTGATCCTGAACAAACTGAGGAAAATACTTTTCTAAAAACAATTCCTTGAACCTTTCCCAACTAATAACATCTGTGCCTTCCAATATCTTTACCATTTCCCACCAATAGGTGGCCTCATTCTTCAATAGTAACTTGCAAACTCAACCTTCTGTTCTTCCTTTACTTTCACTAAGGCAAATGCCTTCTCTATTTCCTTTAACCAAACATTTGCTTCAATTAGCTCTAAGGAACCCTTGAATTTTGGTGGGTTTATTGCCTGAAAAGTTTTGAAGGTTACCTGGGGATTGGTCTGTCTTTGTTATTGTTGTGCCAGGTGAACTGTTTGTTGGGCCAAGATTTGAAGAATCTGGGCTATTGCTGGGTCCATAGGTCCTGGGTTCACAATCGGGTTTGTATCATCTTGATTGTTATTGTTGTTGGTTTCTTCATTCTGGGTGTTGGTGCGGGTATTTCTTTTGGGAGGCATTTTCTGTAAAGAATCAATCAATTTATTTAGCTTTTGAATCAAATATTTGCATAAAAGAAAAGTTTTATAAATCAGGAATATCTCTTTTTGAAAACAGTTGTAACTAAGTAAATTGCATGCTTCTTTACAGAATATAAACAGTTATGGAAAACAGGGTACATGGTATCACAGGGTATAACTGGTGCAATAAATAAGGTAAGGTAAAACAGGTGCAATAAAATAAATGACAGTGCTGGAAAGGAAAAAGGTACTGATATATATAGATCAAAAGTTTTAGGGTAGTACAAGCGTAAAGACGCTTCGAAAGTAAAAGCAAAAAGGGTACAACAACCTACTCACTAGTCAGCATCGCTAGTCTATAAATACAACTCAAAAGTCTACTGATACACACTACACACTACTGTCCATACTACATAATCATAACAACACTACTCAGCATCTTCATCTCAAAATCTCTAACTCAGCTCCAAGGAAACTCTGGTCCTACCAGCCTCTCAAAGTCCTCCATCACCTCAGTAGCCCAGCCCAGCAGTGCATCAGGGCCTCTGCCAGGTAGTGTAGCTCCATGTAACCTAGCCTCAAGAACCCTCCGTGTCACATGAATCTCCTCTCGAAGCTCCCTCACACCACAATCAACATCTGTAGTCCTGATGATATGCTGTAACTCTCTAATCTGAGCCAACAAGGAATCATGCTCCAATAGAAGAGCCTCATACCGGTAATAAGGAACTGGGGGCAATGTAGACTGGAATGGGGCACTCGCTACTGAATGCCCAGTGGAATCTGAATCAGCTGGTGGGGGTCCTCTGACAGGTGGCCTCATGCCTGGAGGTGGAATAGCCTGCAGTGGTACGGGCTGCAACACAGGTGGAGGTAGAATTGCCAATGCTGGTGGAACAACAGGACGTGGATGCGAAAATGACACTCCAACTGAAGGCTCTGAGTGATCAGCTGATACGGGAATAAAAGAGTCGGCCATCACTGCTATCTGAAATCATATTGCAATATAAAAATCTCGTACCATAACACGAACTATACTAATATCTGATATACTGAAACACTCAACCTCTCAACGTTCTATCATCCTATGCCTTACTTCTAATCCTAACCCTCTACCCATTCCCGTTTACCTAGGCTTGTGTCAGTGACTTATAACCTGTAGCTCTGATACCAAACCTGTGGCGCCCTCCAAACCCGGGTCAGAAGTTTGGGGTCCACACATACACCTTATTTATAACCTGCTTATAACAATAATAAAGATAATAATAATATATGCAGTGACCCTACTTACCAACCACCACGGACCGCAACAGGTTAAAGTATGCACACAAGCCAAACACACTAATATATTACAAACCGTTCAAATCCCAACTATTTCAAACTCAAACTGAGTATTAAACATTATTACAAACTTTTATAAACTTAAATTATTCCAAAAGAAGCCTACTAGCTCAGCTTTCTCAACCTGAACCCCTAGCTCTCACGCTGGACTGGGGATCCTCTTTACCAACTGGTTCCTTTTTAACTGGAAAGAATATAAACAACATCGCACAAATGAGCTAACTAGCTCAGCAAGTCACAATGACAAAACTGAGAATAATGATCATCAGATGTATATGATTATGATATCAAGTGAATAATGGATTATGATTTAGAATTGGATATTATACTTTTAATTTAAAAACCAAGGTTAGGCTGCTGATCAGTCACGCACTAACCCCGAGCAAGGCACACATCATTGCTCTAACTACTGGATCCAAGGCACACATTGGCCTAACTTGACCATTATATGGTCTGACCACAAATCTGGTCCACACTTTTATAAAAACAATCCAATTCTAACATAATAACAGAATATGCAATAATAAACAATAACTGAAATCATTAACAACAATAAATGTTTAACAATGAAAGGGTTTCAATCCTTGTAAGGATCAACAAGGTACTTTCAAAGCTTGAATGCTGGGTAATGAAAGAATTGGATAACAAAGGAAACAACGTTTCAGGGTTTCAAGGATTTGGTCTTTCAAAGCATAAGATATCATGGATTGAGTATATAGTAATCCAGTTCAGTGTCTGGTATTTAGTTTGTATGTATTTGTGGAGTAGTATCGTAGATTTGTGGTTCGTGTTTGGGTATACAATAATCAATGGCTTAGAAAGAATATGGTTCATGGCTCAAGAACAATAACTGAAATCAGGATTTAGGTTTCCGTGCTTCAAAGCACTTGCAATGTCAACAAGACTATCAAGAATTACAATATCTCGAGAAAGTTCAGAACACTTGCCTGGTATTAGCTTACTACTCTGCACTCGCTTCCAATCACAACCGTCTTACTCTTCAACTATCTGTTTTCCTTTCCTACGTCTTGCCTCTTCTGCTCACATATCATAAGCATCTATCAATCATCAACTCACAAGATTCTATTCAACACATACTTCTATCTACCCTTCGTTTTACCCAAATCCGATTAACGAATTGAAATCTATGCAATAACGAAGTAAACACCGAATATATAGACCGATAGTCAAACAACAGGTCACGTATAACACATAATACATCACGTAATCAATGACATATCATTTATAAAGAAGTCTCGGGTCATAAATGTGCTTTCGGGTATTTAAAATAATTTTTAAAACATTTTTCGGAATTAAAACGGGTCGTTGGATCAATTTCGGAATAATAAACAGGGTTCGGTTGGCCAATTCTGGCTCCAAAATAATTTTAGAATAATTATCGAGCCTTGGAAATAATTTAGAATAATATTTTAAAGCTCGAAACTATTTTTCAGAATTTTTAAATCATTTTTAAATAATTAAATCTAATTAAATAACTAATTAAAATCAATTAATAATTAATTAAATCAATTAATCAATTAATTTTCGAATTAATTGACTAATTAATCAATTAAAAATTAACTGAAATTAATTAACTAATTAATTCAGATTTATTTGTGAATTAAAAATAATTTTCAGAATTAAAATAATAATTTTTAGAATTTTCAGAAATTAAAAACGAATTTTTATAATAAAAATAATTAGGAAATATGATTTTTAAACATTTTTAAAACAGGAATCCAATTTTTGCAAAGTCTGGAAACTTCAGGGACCTAACTGTATCGTCCCCAAAAGTCCAGGGACCAAACTGTAAATTTTACATCCCATCGCCGGAAAACACAGGGGTGGCCGGAGAACACGATTCCGGCCTCCTCACCTTGCCACAAGCTCCAGATCACATCTACAGGTTACCAGGAACACAACCATGCAATCAAAACAACCTAACAATCCCTGAGTTGGCCGGAATTTGGCCGTGAAATTTTCCAGTTTCCGGCGAACATCGGAAAACTTCAAAACACAACTCCCTTCTCTACAGACCTCGTTGGTTCATGAAACTTATACGACTAGATTGCAAATTTCACAGAGAACACAACCCACTATAACACAACATCAATCTATCACAGAATAAGAAACCCCCAAATTTCAATTAAGAACATTCATACGGGTTATAAACCCTAATTTTGAAATTCGAAAATTAAACTCAAATTTGAACATGTTATTGAACTCCAAATCAGACGTATGACATATGAAAATCATCAGGAAAACAAGCTCTACAACATGCAATCATCAAATCATACAAACAATCATCCGAACAAAAATTCATATTTTTAATAAAATAAATTCGAAAATAAATAAATTTTTAGAAAAATAACCTTGATTTCTGCAGTGAAACAAAGCTCAGAATCTGATAGAACACCTCAAATCCTTTGTTTTGGTTACTCAAGCTTTGAAAACAGAGATCGGTAACGCCTTCGTTTTGCTGTTTGATTCTTAGAACAGTTTATGTAATTAGGGTTTTTCTCTGAAAATTATATAATTAATTATCTGCAAATGATTTTGATACGAAATAAAATACGGTAAAAGGCTATTTATAATTACGGAAAATTAGTATCCCGTTGGATCATTCCGGATATAAAATGGTACGTTTATTTATAAAAACTGATCCAAACGGTATCGGTTTTCGGGACAATTATCCAGATCAGTACAATTTGTACTGCGGTCTTGGTCTCAGCGCCTGGTTACACGTATTACGAAGTGATAATTGGGATAGTTTAATAAAAAGCTCCTGTTTATCGAAAATACGGGTTTTATTAATTTACCGAAACGAATATTGTATCGAAAATGTTGCATCGGGACCCGCGCAGGACAAACCGTACGCCGGATCGAAAAAGTCAAAACATGGAAAATGCTCGGAATATTACAATTAGGTTAGGAAGGAGTTCTCGGAAGAGTTTCGGGTTCCAAAAACATAACAACGGTTGACGTCGTTTGGTTCCCGTTTTTATAAAATAGATTTTAATTACCCGGAAAAAGATTTTAGAATTTTCATATGATTCTTATAAATCCATAAATCAACATAAAAATGATTAGGAAGATATGACAATTATCTATATTTTATTTTGGACATATAAAAATTAAAATACTCAATTAATATTATTTTTGAATATTCAAGTACAGATAACACTTAACAATTAACTCACAGAATAGATACTGAGCACACATAACAATTATTTAATATCAAAAATAATTACATGATATATCCCGGATATTACAGCCATGGTTTGCAGATATTGTAAACTATCTTGTCAGCAATATAATGCCTCCTAATTTGACCTCCGCTCAAAAGAAGAAGTTTCTGCATGAGGTGAAGTGGTATACGTGGGATGAGCCATATTTTTTTAGACATGGAGCTGACCAGATCATCAGGAGATGTATCCCGTTCTGTGAGACGGGGGGGATATTAAGAGACTACCACTCCACAGTTTATGGTGGACACTATGGTGGTGAGAAGACGGCAGCTCGTATTCTGCAAGCAGGTTTTTTCTGGCCTAATTTGTTTAAGGATGCTCATCAGTTTGTTTTAAGGTGTGATCGTTGCCAAAGAGTGGGAAATTTGACGAGAAAGGATGAGATGCCGTTAAATCTGATGCTTGAAGTCGTGGTCTTTGATCTTTGGGGAATCGATTTCATGGGTCCTTTTGTCTCATCTTGCAATAATCAGTACATCTTGCTGGCAGTTGATTATGTCTCAAAATGGGTAGAAGTCAAAGCTTTACCGATAAATGATGCAAAGGCAGTGCTGAATTTTCTTCATAAGCAGATTTTCACAAGGTTTGGAACACCTCGGGTAATCATAAGTGATGAAGGGTCGCATTTCTGCAACCGTAAGTTCACTTCTATGATGCAGCGTTATAATGTGAATCATCGAGTTGCTACTTCCTATCATCCGTAAACAAATGGTCAAGCGGAAGTGTCTAACAGAGAGATCAAGCGCATTCTAGAGAAGGTTGTTTGTCCGTCAAGGAAGGATTGGTCTTTAAAGCTCGATGAAGCTGTTTGGGCTTACAGAACAGCATACAAAACTCCACTTGGTATGTCCCCGTTTCATTTCGTGTACGGTAAGGGATGTCATTTACCTACGGAGCTTGAGCATAAGGCCTAGTGGGCGTTGAAAAAGTTGAACCTGGATTTAGATGCAGCTGGTAAGAAAAGAATGCTTCAGCTTAATGAACTTTATGAATTCCGACTTCAAGCGTACGAGAATAATAAAATGTACAAGGAAAAGGTGAAGAGGTGGCACGATAGGAAGCTACATCCTAAGTTATTCGTGTCGGGGTAACAAGTTCTTTTATTCAACTCTCGTCTCCGACTTTTTCCTGGGAAGTTGAAATCGAGGTGGGCTGGACCTTTTATTGTCAAAACTGTGTTTCCACATGGAGCGGTGGAAATTTTTGAGAATGATCTGGACCAAGCATTCAAGGTTAATGGTCAGTGTTTGAAGCACTACTATGGGGACATGGCAAACCGAGAAGTGGTTAGTGCCATTTTATTGACTACTTGAGAAAGGTATGCAACCTCAAGCTAATGACGAAAAAGAAGCGCTGCATGGGAGGCAACCCATAATTTGTTGTTACAGGAACCCTTAGAAGTTAATAACCTATTCAAAAACACAAAAAAATCAGAAAAATGGGACTGGAATTTTTTTTTTCCAGTGACCCCCTGAGCGCCCGCTCAGCTTTGCTGAGCGACCGCTCAGGGGTCGACTGCCAGAAAAAATTTTAAGTTCAGAGAAAAAAAAATCAGAAAAATAAAAAAACCAATTTTAGCCCATAAACCCACGATTTGTTCCTACTACCCCATCATTTTATCACTCAACCCCACTCATAATCTAGTTTTAACCTAATTCACATCCTATATATAAACACCTATCCTAGATATCCCCCACAAACTTCTACACTCAAACTCTCTCCCAAACACAAAAACTCAGTTCTTAAACACTTTTATTCAAGATTCAATGGCACCCAAGAGAGCACGAACTATTGATAGCAGCAGCACAGTCCCTACTGCTGATTCATCGAGGGGTACTGCTGCAAGGCCTCGGTTGAATGACAGAGCTGCGGAGGAGGAGTACACTAGGCTTTTGGGGAAGCCGATTCTGAAGGAGAGAGGGTTTTTACCATCGGGGAGGGATGGTGAGTTGCTACCCATGATTGCAGAGAAGGGGTGGATAGCTTTTTGTGAGTCGCCCGAAGCAGTGCCGATGAGCGTGGTTCGCGAGTTCTATGCGAACGCGAAGGCCGAAAAGAATGGGTTTTCTGTGGTCCGAGGGCTGACGGTTGATTATCACCCAGCGGCGATTCGCCGTGTGATTGGGCAGCGAGAGAGGAAGCCCGAGGAGGAGAACTGGAATGAGAAGACTGTTGAGGATTTTGACTTGGATTTGATTTGTGCTACTCTCTGTAGGCCGGGCACAGTTTGGACCTTCAAGACCGGCACTAATGAGTATCGTCACTTCCCGGCGATCGCTATGAACAGGTATGCCCGTGCATGGAATGCATTTATTTGTGCTAATATTTTGCTTTCTTCACATGCACACGAGGTCACCGTTGAGAGAGCACATTTGTTGTGGGGAATTCTTAATGAGGAGTACTATGTGGACCTTGGTGAGTTTATCTACCAAGGAATTCTGAAGTTTTTGAGGGGAGATAAGCATATGAACATTCCTTATGCATCCACGGTTACGAAGCTTTGCCGAGCAGTGGGAGTGAACTGGCCGGCTCATGAGCAGTTGTAGTTGCCGGCCGCTCCGATTGATTCTGGGACTCTGAATGGGATGCAGGAGTGGACCGGTGGTGAGCCCGAGGAGCATGGGCTGGGTTATCGTCTTTCAGGAGGGCGTCCAGCAAGAGGTGCTAAGGGATGGCTGATACCCAGTATAGGAGGCTTTCACGGCGGATGAATGCCATGTACGAGACGCAGAGCAGGTTTGCTCAGGAGCTCACCCTTGCGTTAGGGGCTTCTTTTCGGGGCCTTGGAGCTGATATCCAGTGGCCAGTTTTTGGTGAGGACTCTGCATACCCGCCGCCTGATACTCCACCCACTGAGGGTGATGATGATGATGACTCCGAGTAGGTATACCCTGTGTTCCTTTCTACTACCTTCACTGGGGATAGTGAAGATTTTAAGTTTGGGGGTGGTAGTTAAGGAAGATTTTAAGTTTGTGTCATATAGCTGCATATTCATGATAGTTTAGGTCATATAGTTGCATAATTTTTGCCATATAGTTTTTTTTTTATTTTATAGCTTTATTTGTTTATCATGTCATGTAGCTCATGCATATACCATGATCCCTTTTGTAATGATTTATCGACTGAATTGTGTTATTGATGCGAGTGTAGTGATAGCATTAAAGTGATATTGAGTCGTGTAGGTTGATATGCATGGTAGAAGCACTTGTAGTTTCACTAAGTCTTAGAGAATGCTTAAGGGCTAGATTGTTGTTATGATCTGATTGTTTTCGAGGTTAATCTATTTATTATGCTTAAAATTCGATAATAGGTTCTTAGAGATAAAGGCATGAAAAAGAAAAAAAATGGAGTAAAAATGGAATTTGTTGCTAATTGTGGCTAGGCGTCAAATGGCTAGTAGCCGGCTCACATGTTATGCGAGTAGTCTAGGGTTGAGCAAGATGGAGCGAAACGCACTTGCTCAGAAATTTTAAAAAAAAAAAGAAAAAAAAAATTGTGGTGTTTATGCATAATTGATCACGAGTGGGCTCTTTGGTATTCGAGTTATTAAGTTCTTAGGGGACTTTGTGCCTAGTGACCTAAGGCTTTTAGAGTCTGGGATCCGCTAACCTAACGCTCATTATATGGATACCATTGTATAAGTCTTTTGTGGACCTCACTCATTGCACAGTCAAATAAGCATTGTTGGCGTAAATAAAAAGCATGATTCTGTAATAAGCTCCAAAATTCTTGTAGTGTTATATGTCGCTTTGTGCCTAGAATTTTTATTCTTTGTATAATCATGTGATTGCCTTGATCATAATTGAGTCATAATAACCAGTCTAGTTCCGAAGCATATCTGTCAAGCATCTGCACACACCACATTTCTGGATGTATGTTCGTTTGCATGAGTTTATTGATCTTTAGTCGCCTAACTGCATTTGTTGAGATGTTGCAATTTGGTTGGTTTGTTCGTAGTAAGGGGGATCGCTACATTTTCATATAGATTACATTCATGCATGTTTTTATTTGTTTTTGAGTCTGTGACGCTTGAGGACAAGCATCGATTTAAGTTTGGGGTGTGATAAGTGGCATTTTATACCACTTAGAACATCTTAAAATGGATTAAATTGGTGCTTTGAAATCAAGTATTTTGTGTATTTGATGCGTTTTTCTAGTGTTTATGCATTTCAGGGTATTAGTTGCATTTCGGAGGAGTAATCATCAAGAATAAGCCTTGGCATGTGTAGAGGAGAAAGAAAGGGGCAGATTACGACGAAGAAATGGAGCAAACTCAAGATTTTTTCCAATAGGGTCCTGAGCGCCCGCTCAACAATGCTGAGCGGCCGCGCAGTAAGCTGAGCGCCCGCTCAGCTATGCTGAGCGGCCGCGCAGGGACGGGAAATTAAATAGTTAATTTTAGACTTCTACTTCTGTTTGGCTTCCACTTCTATGTAATCTGAGTTTTATGGGAATATTATATAAGTAGATTTGGAGACGATTTCACGAGAGAGGATCGTGGTATTAAGCAAGGAGCGAAGGAGATAAGGAAGAAGACTGTTTTAGCACACAACAACGAAGAGGAAGCATATTTTCTTGTGATTCTTGTTTCGTTGTAACGTTGGATGCTAGTTTTCTTACTTTGAACCTATTTACTCTTGTGACGTACTCTGGTTTAATATAATTAGTTTAGTTATTATTTTCTTGTGTTTGTTTATCATGATTTCATATGAACCCATGATGACGATAAGTGCTATTATGGGCTAATCGTGATCATTGGGTCGCAACAGATTTACTATGGAATTCTTTAGTTAATTGTTTAATACTTTAGTGTGTGATGATTGTATGATATCTAGTATTGGTTGTGCGTATTCGTCTTATGTGCGTCACGAACATATAAGATAGGGTGTTAATCTCTTGTGAAGCGACGATGGATCTTGAGATTTAGAACTTGCCATGCTAGCATAGGTTCATGTATGATGTGCATGATTAGTGGGTAACTCTAACAGTTTTATTTGCCCTGTGTAATCAAAAGGAATAACTTGTGCTTAAATCATTGTGTTGTCAATTTCCGTAGACATATAGGAACTCAACATAATTGATGACTATTCCACCTCTATCTTAATTGTGGATGTTTGATAGAATGATATTAGTACAATGAAAGTTGGTTTTTATCAGTTTCGTGTTATTCGATTAATATCATCACTGTCACATGTTAAAGGTAATAACAATAACTATTGAAGGAAGTAGTAATGAAGTTGTGATCTCATGAGTGTTTTAATATTGATAATTGAAGTGTTAATTAAGTGATAATTTAAGTAATTAATTGTAGTTAATATTTAGTCAACAATTCTAAGTGTTAGTGTCTTAATATTGAGAAGTAATCATACATTGGTGCGTGAGTTTAATTAGACAATAATTAGTCTGAGTCTCTGTGGGAACGAACTAGAAAGTATTCTATATTACTTACGAACGCATATACTTGCGTGAATATTAGCGCGTGTTTTCGCCCTAACAGCTGCTATGAGGAGTGCTCTTACTCAGTTTGCGTAGCAGCCTATAGAATCCATGTACGAAGCTTGGGAGTGCTACAAGGAGATGTTGAGAAAGTGTCCACATAATGGAATGCCTGATTGGATGGTGATCACTGGTTTCTATAATGGTTTGGGGGCCCAATCTCGGCCCATGCTCGATGCAACAGCTGGAGGCGCCTTGTGGGCCAAAAGCTATATTGAGGCTTATAATCTTATTGAGACTATGGCTGCAAATGAGCATCAACACCCAACTCAAAGGATGATGCCTAGGAAGGTAGCATGTATTCTGGAAGTTGATGCAGCTACAGCTATTGCAGCGCAACTTCAAGCGCTGTTTATGAAGGTCGATTCTCTAGCCACCTATGGAGTCAATCAGATAGCTATGGTCTGTGAGCTTTGTGCAGGTTCTCATGCAACAGATCAGTGTTCTCTTGTTAATGAATATGTTCAGTAAGTGAACAATTATCAGTGACCGCAGCAGCCTGTGCCAGCTACTTATCATCTTAACAACATAAATCATCCAAATTTCAGCTGGAGTAATAATCAGAATGCTATTCAGTAACCATATCAGCAAGGCGTAAATAAACAGTTTAATCCACCTGGATTCCACCAACCACAGCATTATGCTCAAAGGCAATCATATGCTCAACAAGGAGGTGCAGCTCCACCCTCTAGTGCTGATTTTGAGGAACTTAAGTTGTTGTGCAAAAGTCAGGCGATTTTTATCAAGACCTTGGAAAATCAAATCGGTCAAATAGCCAATGCAGTGCTCAATCGTCAACCTGGCACACTTCCCAGTGATACTGAAGTTCCAGGGAGGAAGGAAGCTAAAGTGCAAGTCAAGGCTGTCACCTTAAGGTCTGGAAAAGTTGCTGACGCTGAAAAAGCAAAAGATAGAGAAGCTGAAGTTAGTGATGAAGAAGCTAAGCAACAGGAGAAAGCGGCGGAACCAAGGAAGACTACTGTTGAGCACACTCTTCCTGAGCGTAATACAGGGGAAAAACAGCTTTATCCTCCACCACCTTTCCCTAAGAGATTGCAACCACAAAAGCTGGATAAACAGTTTAAAAGGTTCTGGAGGTGTTCAAGAAACTTCACATCAATATACCTTTCGCTGAGGCTCTGGAGCAAATGCCTAGTTATGCGAAATTTATGAAGAGTATTCTTTCAGGGAAGGTGAAACTAGACGACCTTGAGACTGTTGCTTTAACGGAAGAATGCAGTGTTGTGCTGCAACAAAAGTTACCTCAAAAGCTTAAAGATCCAGGTAGCTTCACCATTCCTCGCACCATTGGCAAGTTGTCTTTTGACAAGTGCCTTTGTGATTTGGGAACAAGCATCAATCTGATGTCGTAGTCGATCTTCAAAAAAATGAATTTACCTGATCCAAAGCCCACCTACATGTCTCTACAATTGGCTGATCGTTCTATTACATACCCACGAGGCATAGTGGAGGATTTGCTAGTAAAGGTGGATAAGCTCTTCTTTCCTGTAGACTTTGTTATTCTGGATTTTGAGGAAGATAAGAAGATTCCCTTAATCTTGGGGAGACCTTTCTTAGCTACAGGCTGTACTTTGATAGATGTGCAGAAAGGTGAACTCACTATGAGGGTGCAGGATCAGGATGTGACATTCAATGTATTCAAAGCAATGAAATTCCCTACAGAAGTTGAGGAGTGCTTAAAACTGGATTTGGATTTGATTGATTCTGCGGTCACTTCAGAACTTGATCATATGCTAATGTCTGATGCATTAGAGAAAGCCTTAGTGGGGGATTTTGACAGTGATGATGAGGATGGCAATGAGCAACTACAATATCTAAATGCTTCTCCTTGGAGGCGAAAGATAGACATGCCATTTGAATCTCTTGGTACTTCTGACCTCAAAAATGCTGAAGGAAAGCTCAAACCATCTATTGAGGAAGCACCTACCTTGGAGCTTAAACCATTGCCTAAACACTTGAGGTATGCTTTTTTAGGTGATGCATCTACTTTACCTGTTATTATTGCATCTGACCTTTTAGGTAGTGAGGAGGACAAGCTCCTGAAGATCTTGAGAAAATTCAAATCGGCTATCGGATGGACTATAACAGACATAAGGGGATCAACCCTTCGTACTGCATGCATAAAATTCTGCTAGAGGAAGGTAGTAAGCCGACTGTTGAACAACAGCGATGACTTAATCCTATCATGAAAGAAGTGGTGAAGAAAAAAATTCTGAAGTGGCTGGATGCAGGAATCATTTATCCTATTTCTGACAGTTCTTGGGTGAGCCCTATGCAATGTGTACCTAAGAAAGGAGGTATTACTATGGTAGCAAATAATTAGAACGAACTAATCCCCACTCGAACAGTCACTGGATGGAGAGTATGCATGGACTACAGAAAGTTAAACAAGGCCACGAGGAAGGATCACTTCCCTCTTCTATTTATTGATCAGATGCTTGACAGGTTGGCCGACCATGAGTATTATTGTCTTCTGGATGGTTATTCGGGGTATAATCAGATATGTATTGCACCAGAGGATCAAGAAAAGACTACCTTCACTTGTCCATTTGGCACGTTTTCTTTTCGCCGAGTTTCGTTTGGCTTATGTGGCGCACCGGCCACTTTTCAGAGATGTATGATGGCTATATTCTCTGATATGATTGGAAATAACGTCGAGGTGTTCATGGACGACTTCTTTGTCTTTGGAAATTTGTATGATGAATGTTTGAATAATCTTCGTGCAGTACTCAAAAGGTGTGTAGAAACTAATTTGGTGCTCAATTGGGAAAAATGTCACTTTATGGTGCGTGAAGGCATTAATCTTGGGCATAAGGTCTCTAGCAAGGGTCTTGAGGTGGACAAAGCCAAGGTGGGAGTCATTGAAAATCTTCCACCACCTATTTCTGTGAAAGGAATCCGTAGTTTTCTTGGTCATGCGGGTTTTTATCGGCATTTCATCAAGGACTTTTTGAAGATATCTAAGCCATTGTGCAACTTGCTTGAGAAGGATGTGCCTTTCAAAAATTGATGATGAATGCTTGACGGTATTCGAGACTCTCAAAAAGAGTTTGATAACTGCACCAGTTATTACAGCACCTAATTGGACAGAGCCTTTTGAGATGTTGTGTGATGCGAGTGATTATGCGGTGGGCGCAGTTCTTGGGCAGCGCAAGAATAATCTCTTTCATGTGGTCTACTATGCTAACAAGACCTTAAATGGAGCTCAAATGAACTACACCACTACTGAGAAGGAGTTCTCGGCTATAGTCTTTGGTTTCGAAAAATTTCGATCTTATTTACTTGGGACAAAGGTGACAGTGTTCACTGATCATGCGGCCATTTGCTATTTGGTTTCCAAGAAGGATTCGATGCCTAGACTCATTCATTGGGTGCTTTTACTACAGGAATTTGAGTTAGAGATCAAGGATCGAAAAGGTACTGAGAATCAAGTAGATGACCATCTCTCTAGATTGGAGAATCCTGAGTTTACTTCATATGATAAGACATTGATCAACGAATCTTTTCCGGATGAGCAGTTGTTTGCAGTTCAGGAGGAAGAGCCATGGTTCGCAGATATTGTGAATTATCTTGTCAGCAATATAATGCCTCCTAATATGAATACAGCTCAAAAGAAGAAGTTTATGCATGAGGTAAAGTGGTATATGTGGGATGAACCGTATTTGTTTAGACAGGGAGCTGACCAGATCATCAGGAGATGTATCCCATCCTGTGAGACGGAGGGGATATTACGAGACTGCCACTCCACAGTTTACGGTGGACATTATGGTGGTGAGAAGATGGCAGCTCGTATTCTGCAAGCAGGTTTTTTCTGGCCTACTTTGTTTAAGGATGTTCATCAGTTCGTTTTAAGGTGTGATCGTTGCCAAAGAGTGGGAAATCTTACGAGAAAGGATGAGATGCCGTTAAATATGACGTTCGAAGTCGAGGTCTTTGATGTTTGGGGAATCGATTTTATGGGGCCATTTGTCTCATCCTTCAATAATCAGTACATCTTTCTGGCAGTCGATTATGTCTCAAAATGAGTAGAAGTCAAAGCTTTACCGACGAATGATGCAAAGGTAGTGTTGAATTTTCTTCATAAGCAGATTTTCACAAGGTTTGCAAATGCCACGAGTAATCATAAGTGATGAAGGGTCGCATTTCTGCAACCGTAAGTTCACTTCTATGATGCAGCGCTACAATGTGAATCATCGTGTTGCTACTTCCTATCATCCGCAAACGAATGGTCAAGCGGAAGTGTCTAATAGAGAGATCAAGCGCATTTTAGAGAAGGTTGTTTGTCCGTCAAGGAAGGATTGGTCTTTAAAGCTCGATGAAGCTGTTTGGGTTTACTGAACAACATATAACACTCCACTTGGGATGTCCCCGTTTTAACTTGTGTATGGTAAGGGATGTCATTTGCCTGCAGAGCTTGAATATAAGGCCTATTGGGCGTTGAAGAAGTTGAACCTGGATCTAGATGCAGCTGGAAAGAAGCGAATGCTTCAGCTAAATGAACTTGATGAATTTCGACTCCAAGCGTACGAGAACAACAAAATGTACAAGGAAAAAGTGAAAAGGTGGCACGACAGAAAGTTATATCCTAAATCATTTATGCCGGGGCAGCAAGTTCTTTTATTCAACTCTCGTCTCCGACTTTTTCCTGGAAAGTTGAAATCAAGGTGGTCTATACCTTTTATTGTCAAAACTGTGTTTCCACATGGAGCGGTGGAGATTTTTGAGAATGATCTGGACCAAGCATTCAAGGTTAATGGTCAGCGTTTGAATCATTACTATGGGGACACGGCGAACGGGGAAGTGGTTAGTGTCGTTTTATTGTCAACTTGATTAAGGTACGCTACGTCAAGCTAATGACGAAAAATAAGCGCTTCTTAGGAGGCAACCCATGATTTGTTGTTATAGGAACCTTTAGAAGTTAGTAACCTATCCAAAATCACAAAAAAAATCAGAAAAATAGGGCAAGGAAAAAAAATTTCCAGAAGACCCCTGAGCGCCCGCTCAGCTCTGCTGAGCAGCCGCTCAGGGCCCGACTGGAAGAATTTTTTTTAAGTCTTATAAAAATCCAAAAAAATCTGAAAAATCCAAAAATAAAACACAGCCCCATTACCCACGAATTATCTTCCCATTACCCACGTTTTTAACCCTCAAACCCACTCCTAATCAAATTTTACCCTAATCGCTACCCTATATATACATACAACTATTCCATATACTCTCCCATACACTTTCAAACCTTAAACTCTCTCCCATATTCAAAAACACAATTCTTAAATACTTTTTCTCAGTTTCAATGGCACCCAAGAGATCCAGAACTATTGATAGCAGCAACACTGTTCCTACTGCTGATTCTTCGAGGGGTACTGCTGCGAGGCCTCGTTTGTTTGATAGGGCTGCTGAGGAGGAGTATACTAGGCTTCTGGGTAAGCCGATTTTGAAGGAGAGGGGATTCTTACCATCGGGGAGGGATGGTGAGTTGTTGTCAATGATTGCTGAGAAGGGTTGAATTGCTTTTTGTGAGTCACCAGAGGTAGTTCCGATGAGCGTTGTTCGCGAGTTCTATGTGAACGCGAAAGTTGAAAAAATTGGGTTTTCTGTTGTGCGGGGGATGACGGTGGATTATCACCCTGAGGTGATTCGCCGTGTGATTGGGCAGCGATAGAGGAAGCCCACGGAGGAGAATTGGAACGAGAAGACTGCTGAAGATTTTGACTTGGATTTGATTTGTGCTACTCTCTGTAGGCCGAGCATAGTTTGGACCTTCAAGACTGGGACTAACGAGTATCGCCATTTTCTGGTGATTGTGATGAATAGGTATGCCCGTGCATGGAATGCCTTTATTTTCGCTAATATTCTTCCTACTTCACATGCACATGAGGTCACAATTGAAGGAGCACAGTTGTTATGGGGTATTTTGAATGAGGAGTACTATGTGGACCTTGGTGAGTTCATCTACCAAGGAATTCTGAAGTTTCTGAGGGGAGTTAAGCACATGAACATCCCTTATGCATCCACAGTTACAAAGCTTTGCCGGGCAGTGGGAGTTTAGTGGCCGTCTCAGGAGCAGTTGTAGCTGCCAACCGCTCCTATTGACTCCGGGACTCAGAATGCGATGCAGGAGTGGACTGGTGGAGAGCCCGAGGAGCATGGGCTGGGTTATCGTCTTCCAGGAGGGCGTCCAGCACGCAGTGCTACCATGGCGAGATCAGGGCGTGATGAGGCTAGTTCTTCTAGAGCTCAGGAGAGTAGTGGGATAGCTGATGCCCAGTATAGGAGGCTGTCGAGGAGGATGGATGTTATGTACGAGACACAGAGCAGGTTTGCTCAGGAGCTCACCCTTGCGCTTGGGACTGCTTTTAGAGGCCTTGGAGCTGACATCCAGTGGCCAGTTTTTGGTGAGGACTCTGCATATCCGCCTCCTGATACTCCACCCTCTGAGGGTGATGATGATGATGATGATCTCTCCGAGTAGGTATACCCTGTGTTCCTTTCAACTACCTTCACTGGGGACAGTGAAGATTTTAAGTTAGGGGGTGGTAGTTAAGGAATATTTTATGTATGTGTCATATAGTTGCATATTCATGATAGTTTAGTTCATATAATTGCATATTTTTGCCATATAGTTTTATTTATTTATTTATTTATAGCTTTATTTATCATGTCATGTAGCTCATGCATATACCATTATCCCTTTTGCGTTGCTTTGCCAATTGATTTGTGATATTGTTGTGAGTGTAGTGATAGCGTTAAAGTGATGTTGAGTCTTGTAGGTTGACATACATGCTAGAAACACTTGTAATTTCACTAAGTCTTAGAGAATGCTTAAGGACTAGATTGTTGTTATGGTTTGATGCTTTTCAAGGTTAATCTATTGATTATGCTCAGAATTTATAATAGGTTCTTAGTGATACAAGGCATGAAAAGAAAAATTGGAGTAAAAAGTGGAATTCATTGCAAATTGTGGCTAGGCGTCAAATGGCTAGTAGCCGGCTCGTATTTTTATGCGAGTAGTCTAGGGTTGAGCAAGATAGAGTGAAACGCACTTGCTCAGAAATTTTGAAAAAAAATATATAAAAAAAGAGAAAAAAATAGAAAAAAAAGAAAAGAAAAGAAAAAATTAGAGAGTTAATGCATAATTGATCACGCGTGGGTTCTTTGGTATTCGAGTTATTAAGTTCTTAGGGGACTTTGTGCCTAGTGACCTAAGGCTTTTATAGTCTGGGATCCGCTAACCTAACGCTCGGTACATGGATGCCATTGTTTAAGTCTTTTGTGGACCTCCTCATTGCACGGTCAAATAAGCATTTGTTTGTTGTGTTAAATAAAAAGCATGATTCCGTAATAAGCTCGAGTAATCTTGAAGTGTTATAAGTCATTTTATGCCTAGAATTTTATTCTTCGTATAATCATGTGATTACCTTGAGGATAGTCGAGTTATGATAATTGATCTAGTTTCGAAGCATATCTGTTAAGCATCCGCACACACCACGTTTCCGGCTGTATGTTAGTTTACATGATTTAATTGATCTTTATTCGCCTAAATTGCATTTGTTGAGATGTCGTAAGTTGGTTGGTGTGGTCGTAGTAAGGGGGATCGCTGCATTTCATATAGATTGCATTCATGCATGTTTTTGTTTTGTTTTTGAGTCTATGACGCTTAAGGACAAGCATCGATTTAAGTTTGGGGGTGTGATAAGTGGCATTTTATACCACTTAAAACGTCTTATAATGGCTTGAATTGATGTCTTGAAATCAAGTATTTTGTGTATTTGATTCGTTTTTCTAGTGTTTATGCATTTCAGGGTATTAATTGCATTTCTGGAGAGATTTCATCAAGAATAAGCCTTGGCATGTGTTTGGAATTACAAGTGGAAAGATAGGAGTAGAATGCAGCAAAGATTTGGAGCAGAAACAGAGCATTTTCCAGAAGGGGTCTGAGCGCCCGCTCAGGAATGCTGAGCGGCTGCTCAGGGACGGAATTTTAGAATAATTATTTTGGACTCCTGGTTCTGTTTAACGTCCAACTTCTGAGTTAGCTGGGTTTTATGGGACTCCTTTATAAGTAGTTTTCAGAGACGTTTCACAGAGGTTGGATCGTAGTACTAATCAAGGAGCAAGGAGATAAGGAAGAAGACCGTTTTAGCACACCGCAACGAAGAGGAAGCATATTTTCTTGTGATTCTTTATTTCGTTGCAACCTTGGATGCTAGTTTTCTTTACTTTGAACCTAATTACTCTTGTGACGTACTCTGGTTTAATATGAGTAGTTTTAGTTATTATTCTCGTGTGTTATTATCATGTTTTCATATGAATCCATGATGACGATGAGTGCTATCATGGGCTAATCGTGATCATGGGCTCGTAACGGATTTACTATGGAATTCTTTAGTTAGTTGTTTAATACCTTAGTGTGTGATGATTGTATGATATCTAGTATTTGTTGTGCTTATTCGTCTTATGTGTGTCACGAACATATAAGATAGGGTGTTAATCTCTTGTGAAGCGATGGTGGATCTTGAGATTTAGAACTTGCCATGCTAGCATAGGTTCATGTATGTGTATGCATGATTAGTGGGTAACTCTAACCGTTTTATTTGCCCTGTGTAATCAAAAGGAATAACTTGTGCTTAAATCGTTATGTTGTCAATTTCTGTAGACATATAGGGACTCAACATAATTGATGCCTATTCAACTTCTATCTTAATTGTGGATGCTTGGTAGAATGGTATTAGTACAATGAAAGTTGGCTTTTATCAGTTTCGTATTGTTCGATTAATATCATCACTATTGCATGCTAAGGGTAATAACAATGACTATTGAAGGAAGTAGTAATGAAGTTGTGATCTCATGTGTGTTTTAATATTGTTAATTCAAGCGTCAATTAAGTGCTTAATTCTCGTAGTTAATTATAGTTAATAATTAGTTAATCAAATCTAAGTGTTATTGTCTTAACATTGAGAAGTAATCATACATTGGTGAGTGAGGGTTAGTTGAACATATTTAGTCTGAGTCTCTGTGGGAATGAACTAGAAAGTATTCTATATTACTTGCGAACGCGTATACTTGCGTGTATTATTAGCGTGTATTTTCGCTCTAACAGAAGATTAAACCTATAGATATATCAAAGATAATTTTCAGAACTAAGTATTATTCTCGTATTGCCATTGGATTAACCAATCTACTAGTAATATTTGAACTTGATGGACAAAATCTTTAAGGAACATCTGGATAAGCTGTAGTTGTGATACTTAAAGTCAATGGAGGACCATACAAAGCATTTAATGGTAACTAGAAAGTTGGAGATGAAAGAAGTTGTATGAAGTATAATTCTTAGCATAAATAGTCAATGTGGAGAAGATCAAAAGAGATTCAGCAGAAATTAAAGTTACTATGAATGAAAAGAGACTAGAAACACCAACAAAATTAAGAAGTTTTATCATGGGCCGGTTGCTATCAAAAATTTGTGCAAGATTTCTTGAAAGTTACAACATCTTGGACGAAGCTAACTAGGAAAAGCAAGAAGTTTATATGAAGTAGAGAAGGGTGAAGAAAGTTTTACGGAGTTAAATGAAAGAATGGTTACAGCACCTGCTTTATCATTTTGAAAGTATTAAGGAGATTTGGTAGTTTATAGTGATGTTTCTCATAAGGGAGTAGGATGTGTGTTGATGCAGCACAATAAAGTTATTGTATATGCACCTAGACAACCGAAATCTTATGAGCAGAAGTATCCTACTCATAATTGGGACTAACAGTAATAATATTTGTTTTGAAAGATTGAGAAACATGATATGTATGGAGAAAGGTGTAAGATCTATACGGACCATAAGAGTTTGAAGTATGTATTCATGAGGAAAAGCAAATGTAGTGGCAAGCGATAAGCAAAAAGGAGAGAACGAACATTGAGACTGCACCAGAGGAATTAACTATAAAACTCTGGAAGTTGGAATTGGAAGCTAAAGTTCATATTCTAAAAGGAACAAAGATGGATAGTATGACCTTTCAGTTGAAGCTGTGAAGGGAAAGATAAGATGTCAAGAGAAGATAATGGATCACAATGTTAGTAGTTAGTAAAAGGAAATTTATGCGCCCAGGAGAACGATCACGATATCCCCAGGTTTTCTTCCAGCACTTGGATGCTACAAGTAGAAGAATTAAGAAATGAGATCCCACAGGGAATTCACAATATAAAGTATTTAATCTATTGAAGAGATGCCAAGATATATGGAAATTTAAAGAAAAATAGTGATAACCAGGTATAAGAAGCGAATTTCAAAATAGATTGGGAAGTGTTGGACATGTCAAAGAATTAAGGCGAAGTATCGGAGGCCTAATGAACAAGGTAGACCAAGGAGTGGTAGTGAATCGTAAAATGTATCAGTGATGTTGTTGGAGAAAAGGAATAAAATTATGAGATTATGTATTGATTAGCGGGAGTTCAATAAAACAACGAATATGAATAAGTGACCCCTATGAGGATTGAGTACCTATGAGACCTAATCTAAGAAGTGTGTTATGTCTCAAGGATTAACTTAAGATCCGACCTGAGAAAACATCAGAGATTACGATTAAAGTGAGTTAAGAGCATTGCAAGCTCTGGTGATATTATGTGAAATAACAAGTGTATCAGGTGGCTATAAGGAATTAAGGAACGTGGTGTATAAGGAGTACTTGGATAAGCAAACTGTATTTATTGATAACAACCTCAGCTACTCAAAGAATAAGAAAGTCGACATGGAATGCCCAAGGATTTTCCTCCGAAGAGTAAAAGGAAAGCAACTATACGTTGAGTCTTCAAGTATGAAATTTTGACCGAGGTTAACAAAAGATTTTGATTAAGTGACTAACAACTACCTAAACAAAGCCGAATGGTAACCGATGTCTTGTGTAGAAAGAAAGGATTGGATGTAATTAAGACCCCTGAGGAGTTAATAAGGGAATTGGAAAAAAGTAAAATATGAAGTTCAATTACCTAAAGGTGATAATAAGTGAATATATGAGATTACTTTTCAACCTTAATGGATAGAAACGAATAGGAGATGTTTAAATGTTTGGAAGCTAAAATTGAAAATAAGCACCGCCTATCATCCTTAAACGGAGAGTTAAAGTAAGGAAGTGATTCAGGAAGTATAATATATGTTGAGAAGTTGAGTTTTAAGGAAACACTGGAATGATATGATCATTTAATATCGATGTCATCTTTAAAATGCAATTTTACCAAACCTTATTTGGACATAAGTATAGGTCCCCACTTTATTAAGATAAAGTGGGAGAAAGAAAGTTGTCAAATTTTAAGTTAATCCCGCACACCTAGGGCGTAACGGTATTGATTGAAGCAGCTCAGAGTAGACAAAGAAAGAAGCGGAATTGTATTGAGGGAGAGTATGAATATAGAAATAGGACTAGTAATGTTAGTACAAGTTTCTTCTTGAAAGAGACTGGGTAAGTTTGAGTAGAAAGGGATAGGTTAAGTCCTAAAATTTAGTAAACCATCTGAGGTATCGATAAATATAGATAAAGTTGTTCATGAGTTGATGTTACCGTCATAACAGTATGCACATATAATGTGTTTTGCCCGTCCAGGTTAGGGCGATAAGTATCTGATTCGAACCAAGTGATTGATCAGGAGCCAATGGTGTCTGGTCTAAGTTGTTTTGCATATGGTGATCGATCTAAATTCTTGATCGTTAAAGGCAAGTCATTGAAAATGAGTGTATAACTATAGTAAGTACGTTTGAAATCCTCGAGTAGAAGAGTCTACTTGGAAACTAGAGTCAGATATGTTTGACAAATATCCTCACTTATTTAGTTAAACCAGATTCTGAGGACAGAATCTTTTTAAGGGGGGAAGGATATAACGACTCGTGTATTTTTGAATTATTTAAATATGTAATTGTGGAATATTAATCAAATAAAATATGTGTCTTGGTTTTGGCAGCAGTATGTTGATATATACTATTTGTCTGTGATTTATTGGTGTAAAGGATTGGAATGTGTAGTTAAAAATTGAGTTATATTGTTCTGTTTTATTTTTAAAGGTGATTTTATTACAGTTTTAAAACCCATAAATATTTGGATTGTCTCTAAAATTAGTTTTATGATTTTATAATTTTAATATTTATTTTTGGGATTTTACAAAATTTAGATATCAATATTGTATCAATTATTTAACCCTGTATAATTTTCTGATTACATTTAATTGTAAAATCCGTATTTAATTCCAGAATTCTTCAAAAATTATGAAACTCAAATTTATTTAAGTTTGTAATATTTCGAGAATTTTAAAATTATTTTAGAAATTTTTGGGATTTATTTCACCCGCGCGTTGATTCGTTTATTTGTTAAAAGCGGGTATAATTTGCGTTTCAGAAATTATTTTAAAATTATGAAATTTATGTTTTTATAAACTTCGGGATATTTCTAACATTTTAAAAATATTTTCGTAATTTTCTAAAATTGTTTTAAGAGTAGCTTGGTTCGTTAATTTCAAACTTCGGGCTTCAGAATCTGCGAATTATCCCAAAGGTTACGTGTTTATTTTCTAACACGTGTCAGGAATTACAGATACGTGGCATAGCAGCAGAAATTAAGAGATTAAAGCATCCATTTTCTTTTCCTCCGAGTCTAATCTCTCGGCTACCTCGTCTCTCCCGTTTTCATTCTCGAAATCTCTCCATCTCTCCTTTCTGTTTCTTCTCTTCCCTGTTCTTCTTTCTTTTCTCTCTAATTCCCCAATTTCCTTCCTCGGGTTCTGGTTTTCCAGTGAGTTCCGATCGGATTTTTCGGTGATTCCTTCGATTCTTCCCTGCTTTCAGATTATAAGCATGCATATATATATATATGGTTGTGTGTATATATGTGTATGTGTGTGTGTATGGTGTGCGTGTGTTAGTGTGTGTTGTGATTGTGCGGCGGTGGCCGTGTTTGGCCGCGTTGCGCCGTGGTTCCGCTTCTGTCTTCTCCTGTTGTTTTGCAAGGCTGAACTTTCGGCCCTGTTATTTTGGGCCTGACAGTGTTGGGCCTCTTGTGCAGTTGGGTTGGATGTTATACATTTTGATTTAATTTCCTTTTAATTGCAGGAATTATTTGAGTCAATATTCGTGATGTTATCGATGTCATGTGGGAATTTAATTGAATTAATCGGCAAAATTTCGCGTTGGAAACCCGGGGAATTATTCGGGTACCCGCGGAATTTTGCCGCCGTCCGCGATGACTTTCACGAGCGGACGGTGGACGGTGATGAATCATTTCTGAGTCCTACGAATAAAAATATAAACATGCGAATAATAATAATTAATAACTAAATTGTAACAGTGATTGGAATTTGCGAGTTGTGATTGGTTGTCGTGTTTTAAATTGTATTATTGTTATTGAATTGACGTCGATTGATGTTTCGACGGGGAGTCCGATAAACAAAGGAGACGCCGCCCGATTTCCGGGAAACTGAATTACGTAACTACGGGAACGTATCCGATGAATATCGGGACGTCGAGAGACTATATATATATGTGTGTGTGTTTTATACAAAACTTGGTTTTATGATGTGATGAAATTTTCTGCCAAATCGATAACCCTAATTTCGTAAAATAAAGAGTATATGTATTTTCCGAAAACGAACACCGAACCGATTTTCGAGATTGTGAACCCTACTTGTTGCGTGTGTTATTATAATATACATAATTACGAGTCGGATTTGAATATCGTTGGGTAAAATTGGTATCGAGGATATGTCAAGCATACCTAGATGTCTAACATAGGGTATTTCGACCCTATAGGTTATAGTCGGGAACCTGAAAGTGGATGATGGACTAAAGATAACCTAGTGGTCAGTTGGCGAGCTCAGTAGAGTTTCAACAGAAAAAACCTGAATGTCGAAGTCGAATCCAATGGGATCTAGTAGGTGGATGTTAAAGCCTGAGTGACAGAGTCGACTCAGAGTTGATCAGTAATAGTTATAAAGCCCTGTAAGGCAAGTACTTCCGAACTTTTCTTCAAGATATATCTGTTAGTCCCTTAACAATATAGCAAGAATTACAGAAGGGGGTTGAATGGAATTCTTGAACCTTTTTCTCGAAAATAAGAATGTTCAACTCGAATATAGATATAATGTTTTGATTAGCACAATGCGGAATAGAAACTTAATTGAATCAAAACATAAGTAATTAAAAACAAGAGTCTTTAAAAACTTTCTGGTGGATTTAAACAATTCCACCAGAGATATATATTATATATCGAGAGGACTCTGTGTGCAAGAATGCTCACAGCTGCTTACAAATTGAACTACTGAGAATGCAGGGAAATGCTAATAATTCTGCTTATAAAGATTTCTCTGTTTTGTGTATCTCAGCTCTCTTTTTCTATTTGCTACATTCTTGGTTTATATATCACCAAGATTACAAAGTCAAAAAGATTGAACAAATATAAAAACTATCAGTCTTAAGCTTTGCTGCTTTTCATCCTCTATTACCCGGTTAATGGGCTTCCACAGTAGATTTGTATACATCTCGATAGCTGTGCTCAGCTTTCAATGTTTAACTGCTGTTTGAATTCTTTATTAGTTGAGTACATGATCATCCGTCGGGTTGTTGATCATCCGTCGGGTTGTTGATCATCCGTTGGTTGCTTTGTAGGTTATCCGTCGGGTAGCAATCAAGCATTTGACTTCACTTCACTTATACAGAATTACAAGACGTCATTTATATATAATTAATCAACCTATTCTGCATATCTAGTTAAAGTCAACATGACTTATATGCCACTACAGATTCTATATAAAGGAGCATACATAACTGTGCTACAGACTTATTATTACATAAGCTACTCACTCGATGGATAATAAGTTAACATCCGTCGGGACTATAATGAGTTATCCGTCGGGACTATAATTCTTATCTGTCGAGTGCTACATTATTTCACTAAGTAAAATCCACTTAGATGTTTTATTTATGAAATCATCAAGTACACAACATATGCACAACAATCTCCCCCAATTTATGTCTACTAGAATTGTAGCCATAAATTAAGAGGTACTTGATGATAACAAATCATCCTAAACATACAACTTTAAAGATAAGTAGATAATACTGAAAGTGCTTCAAATAATCAAAGTGTACAAGGTTTGGCTCACAGTCATTTTCAAGATGCTCCTCTAGCCTGAGCAGATTTTCTAGTTCCTTGAAGGTCTGGATCTTCTTCCAAGCTTTCTGTTATTTTCCTCAATCTGATTTTGGAGCTGCCTGTGGAATTCCAGTTCATCAGATTCTGAGAGATCTAGCTTTTCTTGCATTTCCAAGAGAGTCTCATTGCTAGAGATACTCAATTGGTCTTCTAATCTGAAGAATCTTCTCACACCCTTGTCATCCATGAACTCCATTAGCCAGTAAGGCCTTAGATGCACTCTTCTCCCTGTGTATGGGATGATTATAGTCTTTGGGAGTGCATCTTTAGCTCTAACACTCCTTAGTTCTTCAATCTTATTCAATACTAGTCTTCTTGCAGTGACATTGAACCCAAAGTTTTTCTTGAAGGATGAATAAACTTTAATCAGCATAGCTTGGCTCTCTTGAAGGATCCTGTGAAGTGGCCACTGAATCTCCCTTCCTCCTTTCTACTTGAACACCAACCTTTCAGGTAGGTTTCTATATGCATCAATTCCCCTTACTTCATCCAGTTCATCCAGATAAAGATTTAGCTCTGAAAATTCTTTGATGTCACATAAGTACAAGTAGTCTCCCCTGTTGACTTTGGGTTGAGCTTTAACTACTGATTTGGATTTGAGAGGTGACAGCTTCACTTTCTTGACTGCCCTTGACTTTGTCCTTTTTGGCTTGCTAAGGATTGGTAAGCTGAAGTCAGGAATTGGTATGTTATCCCACTCTATTGGCTCATCCTTTGGCACAATAGGTTCACCATGTATATTCCTGTAGGGATCCACCACCCTTATGTCTTCAAATACCAGAGAGGGTTTTGATGCTTGAGTTGTAGCTGGTGTGGGTTCCTTAGGAAATTGATCTACCAATTCCTTGTCAACAATATCCAGTTTCCTTTTTGTTCTTCTAGCCAATTCTTTCTTCCTTGGGAATTTCTTCTGTTATTCAATTTTCTTCTTTGATTCAGCAGTTTCAAATGGTTGAGAGGGAATTTGTTGAGATGAATTCACAGCCTGTAGCTTGGCCAAGATAGCAATCTGCTCTTTCTTTTGTTTAGACTTTTTTGCATCTAGAGCAGCTTGCTTCTTTTCCTGCTTCAATCTGGCTTTTTCTTCTCTTTTTGCTTGAGCAAATTGTGGATGTCCAGCTACCACACAAATTTCCTTTCCATTTCTGAATATCTTAGCAATTCTCCTTTTTGAAGCTGAATCAGCTGGATCTTTATAGAAGACAATTGACCTTGACAAAAGCTTCTTCTCATCAGGCTTGGGTGTCTCATACACAGTGTCCAAGGGGTTCTTCAAAGATGATTTTGGATAATTTGCCCTTGGTTTTAGAATTATTTCAGCCTTTGGAGACTTGATGCAGGAAGATTGTCCTTTTTCCAGATAATTCATGCTCATCTCATTCACACTGATTGGCTTGACTTGAGAGTGATGGATGGCTGACTTAACTGGCTCCTTGACAAGTTCAAACTTTCTCTGTATCTCCTCATCAATCTTATTCCAGTTGATCAAACTCAACTTTCCTTTTTCAGCAACTTTCAAATTTGCTACTGCTGCTTGAATTAGATCTATACCATCTGCAGCTATTGGCTTGGAGACAGTAATTGAAGGTACAATTACTTTGCTGATTTGTACTTGAAGTTTCTCCCCCTCAGTTGGTCCTTTCTCCCCCTTACTTGATTCTCTCTCCCCCTTTTTGTTATCATCAGGTTGAGGAGTTAGGCCTTGTGCTTTAGCCAGTTGCATGAGAAGATTTGTCTGAGTCTGTTGATTTTGAAGAAGAATAGCCACTGAATTCTCAATAACTTGAACTCTGCCTTCCAGCTTGGCTAGCTTCTTTTCAGAATCTGATTTTCTCCTCAATCTTAGTAATAGATCTTACATGGTACCATATGGCATGACTGAATCCAGCTTCTCAGAATTGTAGGTCTTCAAGTCAGCTATATCCTTTTTTAGTTCATGCACACTCAGATTCTGTCTTAACTGCTGGATCTTCATGAGATGTAGAGAGTCTAGATGAGCTTGAAGAATAGCCTTGATACCAGCATCTGAAGTTTCCTGAAGGGCCTTTTGAATAGCCATTACTTGCTTAACTAAGGATACACCAAATTGTCCTGGTGTAGATTCTTTTGTCCATGCCCATTCAGGTAAATCTGAAACAGAACTTGGGCCTTCATCTCCCCCTAAGTTCATGCTTCCATCCAAAGAAACAGAGTCATCATCATTAGAATTTACTTCAAATTCTTCAGATGGCTCACCAGCTTGAGAAGGCATCCTATTGACAGTAGCTTTATCTCTTTGAAGAGATTCTGAGGTGTGTACTAAGTTCAAATTCTGTTCTGCCTCCATATTGCCCTGAGCAGCCAACAATTGATAGGCTGACACAGGATGAGTAAAAGTGTCAGCATCCAAGGAAATGTTATCAATTACAGCTTTGTAATGTTGCTGAAATTGTCTTTCCTTTTCAGAATCATCCACAATCATTGACTCACTAGCAATGGCTGGATCCACCCTTATTTCTCCTGTACCTGCTTTTCTCTCATAATCTCTCTTTTATTGCATCAGGGTCTGACCCTGGCTCCCCACCCTCACACCCTCACCTTCACCTACTAAGGTGGGACTCCTTTCACTCACTTTTGCCAATCCTGAATAAATGGATTGCTGAGTTTCACTCTTTTCCTCTCCTTTTGCCTGGGAGCAACCCCGCCTCTCACTCAATACACTCTCCTCTCTCAGTCCTAAGAGTGACTGTACAACTACTAAATCTTCTGTACTTGAAATAATTTAAGTTTGAAGTTGTGCAGAGATACTCGACGGATAAGTGATATCCGTCGAGTGAGTGGTAATGCTATCCGACGGATAACTGTTGTTAAGCTTATCCGTCAGGATACAATCACTACTCGACGGATGAGCAATATCCATCGAGAGAGTAGAATTGAATGAGGTGGGAAGAGAAACTATTGTTGACTCTGTGTTGATTGAAGATATTTGAGGCACAGATGTCACAATAGAATCTGAAAGAATTGGCAAGTGAGCCAACAAATCATCTAAAAGATGATGCTCACTTGCACTAGATTTTGGCTTCCCCAACAGAGTTAAAGAAGGGGAATCAGGAATTGAAGTGTTTATCATATCCACTTCCAGAGAGTTTGTTGGTGAGTATGGTGTTTCAGATGCTTCTATTATTAGAGATTTTGGCTGTGACTCCACATTTATTGGAGCCACATCAAACTGAATTTGAGAAAATGCAGGGACTGTGTCTTTAGCACCAGTTTGCACTGTGTGTGTGCCCTGTGCATCCCCAGTGGTTTTGGATTTCTTCTTTCTTGTGTAAGTTTGGGGTGAGCTTGTGTCCCTAACCCTTTTGGCCTGTGCTCTTGGCTGAGAGCTTTGTTCAATAACTACATCCTTTTGGGAAGATGCAGCTAGAAGTGAGCTTTTTTCCTTTTTAAGCACTGCAGTTTGTTGAGAAACTGCAGTGTGGCTAGGCTGGGATTCACTCAACTCTCCAACCTTATCCTTGGGGTTTCTTTGATGTTCACCCCTTCCCTCACCTAACTTACCCTCCTTCACACTCCCCTCTTTGGCTTTAGTGGATTTTTCTTGAGAGATACCAGAGGGGGTTTTCTTCGATTTGGATTTAGAAATAACAGTTGTTTTGGCAGCTTTGGTAGGCAACTATTTGGTCATTGTCACAGTTGCCATAGCTACTCCTGAACTCAAAGAAATTGAGGGGGTTGGAATAGTTGAAGGGATGGATGAACTTACCTCACTTACCTGAGGTGCCTGCATTACAGGAAAGTAGAACATTTGCACATCCCTGTGATGGTTGGCTCTGTTCAAGTCTGCAATGAGTCTTCTCTGTGGTGCCCTCCAAACCCGGGTCAGAAGTTTGGGGTCCACACACACACCTTATTTATAACCTGCTTATAACAATAATAAAGATAATAATAATATATGCAGTGACCCTACTTACCAACCACCACGGACCACAATAGGTTAAAGTATACCCACAAGCCACACTCACTAATATATTACAAACCGTTCAAATCCCAACTATTTCAAACTCAAACTGAGTATTAAACATTATTATAAACTTTTACAAACTTAAATTATTCCAAAAGAAGCCTACTAGCTCAGCTTTCTCAACCTGAACCCCTAGCTCTCGCGCTGGACTGGGGATCCTCTTTACCAACTGGTTCCTTTTTAACTGAAAAGAATATAAACAACATCGCACGAATGAGCTAACTAGCTCAGCAAGTTACAATGACAAAACTGACAATAATGATCATCAGGTGAATATGTTTATGATATCAAGTGAACAATGGATTATGATTTAGAATTGGATATTATACTTTTAATTTAAAAACCAAGGTTAGGATGCTGATCAGTCACGCACTAACCCCGAGCAAGGCACACAGAATTGCTCTAACTACTGGATCCAAGGCACACATTGGCCTAACTTGACCATTATATGGTCTGACCACGAATCTGGTCCACAATTTTATAAAAACAATCCAATTCTAACATAATAACAGAATATGCAATAATAAATAATAACCGAAATCATTAACAACAATAAATGTTTAACAATGAAAGGGTTTCAATCCTTGTAAGGATCAACCAGGTACTTTCAAAGCTTGAATGCTGGGTAATGAAAGAATTGGATAACAAAGAAAACAACGTTTCAGGGTTTCAAGCATTTGGTCTTTCAAAGCATAAGATATCATGGATTGAGTATATAGTAATCCAGTTCAGTGTCTGGTATTTAATTTGTATGTATTTGTGGAGTAGTATCGTAGATTTGTGGTTCGTGTTTGGGTATACAATAATCAATGGCTTAGAAAGAATATGGTTCATGGCTCAAGAACAATAACTGAAATCAGGATTTAGGTTTCCGTGCTTCAAAGCACTTGCAATGTCAACAAGACTATCAAGAATTACAATATCTCGAGAAAGTTCAGAACACTTGCCTGGTATTAGCTTACTACTCTGCACTCGCTTCCAATCACAACCGTCTTACTTTTCAACTATCTGTTTTCCTTTCCTACATCTTGCCTCTTCTGCTCACATATCATAAGCATCTATCAATCACCAACTCACAAGATTCTATTCAACACATACTTCTATCTACCCTTCGTTTTACCCAAATCCGATTAACGGATTGAAATCTATGCAATAACGAAGTAAACACCAAATATATAGACCGATAGTCAAACAACAGGTCACGTATAACACATAATACATCACGTAATCAATGACATATCATTTATAAAGAAGTCTCGGGTCATAAATGTGCTTTCGGGTATTTAAAATAATTTTTAAAACATTTTTCGGAATTAAAACGGGTCGTTGGATCAATTTCGGAATAATAAACAAGGTTCGGTTGGCCAATTCTGGCTCCGAAACAATTTTAGAATAATTATCGAGCCTTGAAAATAATTTAGAATAATATTTTAAAGCTCGAAACTATTTTTCGAAATTTTTAAATCATTTTTAAATAATTAAATCTAATTAAATAATTAATTAAAAATCAATTAATAATTAATTAAATCAATTAATCAATTAATTTTCGAATTAATTGACTAATTAATCAATTAAAAATTAACTGAAATTAATTAACTAATTAATTCAGATTTATTTGTGAATTAAAAATAATTTTCAGAATTAAAATAATAATTTTTAGAATTTTCAGAAATTAAAAAAGAATTTTTATAATAAAAATAATTAGGAAATATGATTTTTAAACATTTTTAAAATAGAAATCCAATTTTTGCAAAGTCTGGAAACTTCAGGGACCTAACTGTATCGTCCCCAAAAGTCCAGGGACCAAACTGTAAATTTTACGTCCCGTCGCCGGAAAACACAGGGGTGGCCGGAGAACACGATTCCGGCCTCCTCACCTTGCCACAAGCTCCAGATCACATCTACAGGTTACCAGGAACACAACCATGCAATCAAAACAACCTAACAATCCCTGAGTTGGCCGGAATTTGGCCGTGAAATTTTCCAGTTTCCGGCGAACATCGGAAAACTTCAAAACACAACTTCCTTCTCTACAGACCTCGTTGGTTCATGAAACTTATACAGACCTCGTTGGTTCATAAATAATTTTTTAGAAAAATAACCTTGATTTCTGCAGTGAAACAAAGCTCAGAATCTGATAGAACACCTCAAATCCTTTGTTTTGGTTACTCAAGCTTTGAAAACAGAGATCGGTAATGCCTTCGTTTTGCTGTTTGATTCTTAGAACAGTTTATGTAATTAAGGTTTTTCTCTGAAAATTATATAATTAATTATCTGCAAATGATTTTGATACGAAATAAAATACGGTAAAAGGCTATTTATAATTACGGAAAATTAGTATCCCGTTGGATCATTCCGGATATAAAATGGTACGTTTATTTATAAAAACTGATCCAAACGGTATCGGTTTTCGGGACAATTATCCAGATCAGTACAATTTGTACTGCGGTCTTGGTCTCAGCGCCTGGTTACACGTATTACGAAGTGATAATCGGGATAGTTTAATAAAAAGCTCCCGTTTATCAAAAATACGGGTTTTATTAATTTACCGAAACGAATATTGTATCGAAAATGTTGCGCCGGGACCCGCGCAGGACAAACCGTACGCCGGATCGAAAAAGTCGAAACATGGAAAATGCTCGGAATATTACAATTAGGTTAGGAAGGAGTTCTCGGAAGAGTTTCGGGTTCCAAAAACGTAACAACGGTTGACGTCGGTTGGTTCCCGTTTTTATAAAATAGATTTTAACTACTCGGAAAAAGATTTTAGAAATTTCATATGATTCTTATAAATCCATAAATCAACAAAAAAATAATTAGGAAGATATGACAATTATCTATATTTTATTTTGGGCATATAAAAATTAAAATACTCAATTAATATTATTTTTGAATATTCAAATACAGATAACACTTAACAATTAACTCACAGAATAGATACTGAGCACACATAATAATTATTTAATATCAAAAATAATTACACGATATATCCTGGATATTACATCCTTCCCCCCTTAAAAGGATTCTGTCCTCAGAATCTCCTAAGAAAACAAATGAGGGTACTTTTCTCTCATATCACTTTCTAACTCCCAGGTTGACTCTTCAACCTTTGGGTTTCTCCACAATACTCTTACTAACTTTACCACTTTATTTCTCAATACTTTCTCTAGAATCTCTATCAGACTCTCTACATATGATAAATCTGCCTGAAGCTCTATTGGCTCATATTCTATTACATGCCTGGAGTCTGGATTATATTTCTTGAGCATCGATACATGAAAAACATTGTGAATGTGCTCCATGTGCGGGGGTAACGTCAATTCGTAAGCTTCTTTGCCAACGCGCTTTAGGATCTCAAAAGGTCCGACATATCTTGGGCTTAGCTTCCCTTTCTTTCCAAACCTCGTTAGTCCTTTCCATGGTGATACTTTCAGTAATACCTAGCTTCCTTCTTCAAATTCCATGTCTTTCCTTGACCGGTCTGCATATTTCTTCTGACGATCTTGAGCGGCTGTTAATCTTTTCTGGATAAGTTCAACAACTTCCTTTGTCTGCTGTACCAGTTCAGGTCCAAGTATCTTGCGTTCTCCTACTTCGTCCCAATATATTGGAGATCTACATTTGCGTCCATAAAGGGCTTCATAGGGTGGCATTCCAATGCTGGCATGATAACTGTTGTTGTAAGCAAACTCTACCAGAGGTAAATGTTCGTCCCAACTTCCTTTGAAATCAATCGCACAAACACGTAACATATCCTCGATTGTCTGGATCGTTCTTTCACTTTGGCCATCCGTTTGGGGGTGATAAGTTATACTCATATTCAGTCTTGTTCCCAAACATTCTTGAAAACTCTTCCAGAATCTTGAATTAAACTTTGGATCTCGATCAGATACGATAGACACTGGAACTCCATGACGAACTACAATTTCTTTCAAGTACATATGGACTAACTTGTCGAGCGAAAATCTTTCATTTATAGGCAGAAAATGAGCTGACTTGGTAAGTCTATCCACTATAACCCAAATGGCATCATGATTAGCCTTTGTCCTTGGTAATCCGACTATGAAATCCATGGTAATATGTTCCCATTTCCACTCTGGAATTTCCAATGGCTGTAGCAATCCGCTTGGTCTCTGATGCTCTACTTTAACTTTCTGACAGGTATAGCATTTGCTAACCCATTCCGCAATTTCCCTCTTCATATTTGGCCACCAATAATTCTTCTTTAAATCTCTGTACATTTTGGTACTCCCTGGATGGATGGAATATCTTGAACTATGTGCTTCTTGTAAAATTTCATTCTTTAACTCCGTCACCGGTGGAATCCAAATTCTAGATGAAAATCTCAAAATGCCTTGATCATCCTTCTGCGTGCATAATTCTTCACCTACCAAACGATTTATATCTTGATCCATTACATTTTCCTGACATTTCTTTATCTTCTCCAACAACTCCGGCTGGAAAGTCATACTGTACATTTTCGCTTCCTCAGGTTTGCAAACTTTAATTTCCAATTCCAATTTCTGAAATTCCTTATATATATCTTCAGGTATTGATAACTCATTTAACTTTTCTTTCCGACTTAACGCGTCTGCTACAACGTTCGCCTTACCGGGATGATAATTAATCGAGCAATCATAGTCTTTGATCAACTCTAACCATCTCATTTGCCTCATATTAAGTTCCTTTTGTGTAAATATGTACTTTAAGCTTTTGTGATCCGTGAAAATCTCGCACTTTTCTCCATACAAATAATGTCTCCAAATCTTCAAAGCAAAAACTATAGCTGCTAGCTCCAAGTCATGAGTAGGATACTTTTGTTCGTGTGGTTTCAATTGCCTTGACGCATAAGCAATCACCTTGTCGTGCTGCATAAGAACACATCATAATCCTTTATGAGAAGCATCGCTATAAATTACGAATTTCCCTTGATCGTCTGGAAGTGACAAAATAGGTGCCGTAATTAATCTTTGCTTCAACTCCTGAAAACTTTCTTCGCACTTGTCATTCCATATAAACTTTTCATTCTTTCGTGTAAGCTTTGTTAATGGTGTGGCAATCCTTGAGAAATTCTGAACGAATCGTCGATAATATCCTGCCAATCCCAAGAAACTTCTTACCTCAGTGGGTGTTCTCGGTCTCTCCTAATTCTTAATTGCCTCGATCTTTGTCGGGTCCACTTTGATCCCTTCGTTACTGACTATGTGTCCTAAGAACTGAACTTCTTGTAGCCAAAACTCACACTTCGAGAATTTAGCATATAACTTCTTTTTCCTTAAAATCTCCAAAGCCGTTCTCACATGTTTTGCATGATCCTCTTCCATCTTGGAATAGATTAAAATATCGTCTATAAACACAATAACAAACTTATCCAAATACTCTTTGAAAATTCTGTTCATCAGGTCCATAAACGCTGCTGGGGCGTTGGTCAATCCAAAAGACATCACTAGAAATTCATAATGCCCATACCTTGTTCTGAAAGCTGTCTTTGGTATATCTTCTGGCTTGATCTTCAGTTGATGATATCCCGATCTTAAATCGATTTTGGAGAAATACTTGGCTCCCTTCAATTGGTCAAACAAATCATCAATTCTGGGTAACAGATACTTATTTTTAATCGTCAACTTGTTGAGCTCCCTATAGTCGATGCACAGTCTCATGCTTCCATCCTTCTTCTTGACAAATAATACCGGTGCACCCTACGAGGATACGCTGGGTCTAATTACTCCTTTCTCTAACAGCTCTTGCAATTGCTTTGCTAATTCTTTCATCTCAACGGGCGCCATTCTATACGGGGCCTTGGATACTGGTTCGGTTCCAGGTGCTAAATCGATTGCAAATTCAATTTCTCTATCTGGAGAAAGTCCTGGTAACTCGTCAGGAAATACGTCTGGAAATTCATTTACAACTGGAATATCTTCAAGTTTTGTTGGCTCCTGACTTCTGTCGATCACATATGCTACGAAATGCTCACATCCTTGTCGTAGTAACTTCTTGGCTTGAATCATCGTTAAGAACTTCTTTACCTGCTTCTGTCCCTTGAACGTTACTATTCTTTCGTCTGGCGTTTTCACCATTACTTTCTTATTTCGACAATCTATCTGAGCATCATGCTTAGATAACTAATCCATCCCTAATATCACATCAAATTCTCCTAACTTAAATGGTATCAAATCTACACAAAACTTACTACCAGAAATCTCAATCTCACAATTTCCACAAACTTGGTTCACAGTTACACGTTCTTGATTTGCTAATTCCACAGTCATTATTTCATTTAAGCACTCAACTGGACAGTTTAATTTACTAACAAAATCTTGTGAAACAACGATCGAGTTGCTCCCGAGTCTATTAACACTTTGGCACATAAAGAATTCACATTAAGCGTACCTGCCACGACATCCGTATCCTGGATCGCATCCTTCACCGACATGTCAAAAACTCTAGCCCTTGGAGTCTCATTCACTGTTGGGGTAAATCCCATAATTCTCAATGCATTACTAACTGGGGCTGGTGTCTTGCAATCCCTGACCATATGTCCTGGATTCCCACATTTAAAGCATGTAAATCCAATGACTGGAACCTTCACTGCTGGATTCCGGATAGGCTGATCCTTATTTGCTGGCTGATTTCGGCACTCCCTTGAATAGTGCCCTTTCTGGTTGCATTTAAAACATACCACATTCAACTTGTTACAAACTCCTCCATGCTTCTTTCCACATACTTGACAATCTGGAAAAGTTAATCTCAACTGATTCGGCTGATTCACATTAGTTGAACGATTGCCCTGGCCTCCGTCTCCTACATTTTGTCTCCTGAAATTAAAATTTCTCCCTGGTTGAAACTTACCCTTCTTAAAATTTGGAAACTTCCCTATTTGTGACTGACCCTCACTTCCCTCAACTTTCCTTTTCTTTCTGGAACATCTCACTCTCTGTCTCTGCAATCAAAGCTTTCTGTACAACCCCGGCATAAGTATCCAATTCAAAAATAGCTACCTTCCCCCTGATCCATGGTTTCAAACCCTGCTGGAATCTCTTAGCTTTCTTTCTATCAGTATCAACATACGACAGCACATACCTTGACAATTCCTCAAACTTCCCCTCATAATCTATTACCGACATATTCCCTTGCTTTAACTCTAAAAACTTCAGCTCCATTTGATCCTGAACAAACTGAGGAAAATACTTTTCTAAAAACAATTCCTTGAACCTTTCCCAACTAATAACATCTGTGCCTTCCAATGTCTTCACCATTTCCCACCAATAGGTGGCCTCATTCTTCAAATAGTAACTTGCAAACTCAACCTTCTATTATTCCTTTACTTTCACTAAGGAAAATGCCTTCATTATTTCCGTTAACCAAACATTTGCTTCAATTGGCTCTAAGGAACCCTTGAATTCTGGTGGGTTTATTGCCTGAAAAGTTTTGAAGGTTACCTGGGGATTGGTCTGTCTTTGTTGTTGTTGTGCCAGGTGAACTGTTTGTTGGGCCAAGATTTGAAGAATCTGGGCTATTGTTGGGTCCATAGGTCCTGGGTTCATATTCGGGTTTGTATCATCTTGATTGTTGTTGTTATTGGTTTCTTCATTCTGGGTGTTGGTGCGGGTATTTCTTTTGGGAGGCATTTTCTGTAAAGAATCAATCAATTTATTTAGCTTTTGAATCAAATATTTGCATAAAAGAAAAGTTTTGTAAAACAGGAATATCTCTTTTTGAAAACAGTTGTAACTAAGTAAATTGCATGCTTCTTTACAGAATATAAACAGTTATGGAAAACAGGGTACATGGCATCACAGGGTATAACTGGTACAATAAATAAGTTAAGGTAAAACAGGTGCAATAAAATAAATGACAGTGCTGGAAAGGAAAAAGGTACTGATATATATAGATCAAAAGTTTTAGGATAGTACAAGCGTAAAGACGCTTCGAAAGTAAAAGCAAAAAGGGTACAACAACCTACTCACTAGTCAGCATCGCTAGTCTATAAATACAACTCAAAAGTCTTCTGATACACACTACACACTACTGTCCATACTACATAACCATAACAACACTGCTCAGCATCTCCATCTCAAAATCTCTAACTCAGCTCCAAGGAAACTCTGGTCCTGCCAGCCTCTCAAAGTCCTCCATCACCTCAGTAGCCCAGCCCAGCAGTGCATCAGGGCCTCTGCCAGGTAGTGTAGCTCCATGTAACCTAGCCTCAAGAACCCTCCGTGTCACATAAATCTCCTCTCGAAGCTCCCTCACACCACGATCAACATCTGTAATCCTAATGATATGATGTAACTCTCTAATCTGAGCCAACAAGGAATCACGCTCCAATAGAAGAGCCTCATACCGGTAATAAGGAACTGGGGGCAATGTAGACTGCAATGGGGCACTCGCTACTGAATGCCCAGTGGAATCTGAATCAGCTGGTGGGGGTCCTCTAACAGGTGGCCTCATACTTGGAGGTGGAATAGCCTGCAATGGTACGGGCTGCAACACCGGTGGAGGTAGAATAGCCAATGCTGGTGGAATAACAGGACGTGGATCCGATGCTGGTGCTCCAACTGAAGTCTCTGAGTGATCAGCTGATACGGGAATAAAAGAGTCGGCCATCTCTGCTATCTGAAATCATATCGTAATATAAGAATCTCGTACTACGACACAAACTATACTAATACCGGTTATACCATAACACTCAATCTCTCGACGTTCTATCATCCTATGCCTTACTTCTAATCCTAACCCTCTACCCATTCCCGTTAACCTAGGCTTGTGTCAGTGACTTATAACCTGTAGCTCTGATACCAAACCTGTGGCGCCCTCCAAACCCGGGTCAGAAGTTTGGGGTCCACACACACACCTTATTTATAACCTGCTTATAATAATAATAAAGATAATTATAATATATGCAGTGACCCTACTTACCAACCACCACGGACCGCAACAGGTTAAAGTATGCCCATAAGCCACACTCACTAATATATTACAAACCGTTCAAATCCCAACTATTTCAAACTCAAACTGAGTATTAAACATTATTACAAACTTTTACAAACTTAAATTATTCCAAAAGAAGCCTACTAGCTCAGCTTTCTCAACCTGAACCCCTAGCTCTCGCGCTGGACTGGGGATCCTCTTTACCAACTGGTTCCTTTTTAACTGGAAAGAATATAAACAACATCGCACGAATGAGCTAACTAGCTCAGCAAGTCACAATGACAAAACTGACAATAATGATCATCAGGTGAATATGTTTATGATATCAAGTGAACAATGGATTATGATTTAGAATTGGATATTATACTTTTAATTTAAAAACCAAGGTTAGGCTGCTGATCAGTAACGCACTAACCCCGAGCAAGGCACACAGCATTGCTCTAACTACTGGATCCAAGGCACACATTGGCCTAACTTGACCATTATATGGTCTGACCACGAATCTGGTCCACAATTTTATAAAAACAATCAAATTCTAACATAATAACAGAATATGCAATAATAAACAATAACCGAAATCATTAACAACAATAAATATTTAACAATGAAAGGGTTTTAATCCTTGTAAGGATCAACCAGGTACTTTCAAAGCTTGAATGCTGGGTAATGAAAGAATTGGATAACAAAGGAAACAACGTTTCAGGGTATCAAGGATTTGGTCTTTCAAAGCATAAGATATCATGGATTGAGTATATAGTAATCCAGTTCAGTGTCTGGTATTTAGTTTGCATGTATTTGTGGAGTAGTATCGTAGATTTGTGGTTCGTGTTTGGGTATTCAATAATCAATGGCTTAGAAAGAATATGGTTCATGACTCAAGAACAATAACTGAAATCAGGATTTAGGTTTCCGTGCTTCAAAGCACTTGCAATGTCAACAAGACTATCAAGAATTACAATATCTCGAGAAAGTTCAGAACACTTGCCTGGTATTAGCTTACTACTCTGCACTCGCTTCCAATCACAACCGTCTTACTCTTCAACTATCTGTTTTCCTTTCCTACGTCTTGCCTCTTCTGCTCACATATCATAAGCATCTATCAATCATCAACTCACAAGATTCTATTCAACACATACTTCTATCTACCCTTCGTTTTACCCAAATCCGATTAACGGATTGAAATCTATGCAATAACGAAGTAAACACCAAATATATAGACCGATAGTCAAACAACAGGTCACGTATAACACATAATACATCACGTAATCAATGACATATCATTTATAAAGAAGTCTCGGGTCATAAATGTGCTTTTGGGTATTTAAAATAATTTTTAAAACATTTTTCGGAATTAAAACGGGTCGTTGGTTCAATTTCGGAATAATAAACAGGGTTCGGTTGGCCAATTCTGGCTCCGAAACAATTTTAGAATAATTATCGAGCCTTGAAAATAATTTAGAATAATATTTTAAAGCTCGAAACTATTTTTCGAAATTTTTAAATCATTTTTAAATAATTAAATCTAATTAAATAATTAAATAAAAATCAATTAATAATTCATTAAATCAATTAATCAATTAATTTTTGAATTAATTGACTAATTAATCAATTAAAAATTAACTGAAATTAATTAACTAATTAATTCTGATTTATTTGTGAATTAAAAATAGTTTTCAGAATTAAAATAATAATTTTTAGAAATTTCAGAAATTAAAAACGAATTTTTATAATAAAAATAATTAGGAAATATGATTTTTAAACATTTTTAAAACAGGAATCCAATTTTTGCAAAGTCTGGAAACTTCAGGGACCAAACTGTAAATTTTACATCCCGTCGCCGGAAAACACAAGGGTGGCCGGAGAACACGATTCCGGCGTCCTCACCTTGCCACAAGCTCCAGATCACATCTACAGGTTACCAGGAACACAACCATGCAATCAAAACAACCTAACAATCCCTGAGTTCGCCGGAATTTGGCCGTGAAATTTTCCAGTTTCCGGCGAACATCGGAAAACTTCAAAACACAACTCCCTTCTCTACAGACCTCGTTGGTTCATGAAACTTATACGACTAGATTGCAAATTTCACAGAGAACACAACCCACTATAACACAACATCAATCTATCACAGAATAAGAAACCCCCAAATTTCAATTAAGAACATTCATACGGGTTATAAACCCTAATTTTGAAATTCGAAAATTAAACTCAAATTTGAACATGTTATTGAACTCCAAATCAGACGTATGACATATGAAAATCATCAGGAAAACAAGCTCTATAACATGCAATCATCAAATCATACAAACAATCATCCGAACAAAAATTCATATTTTTAATAAAATAAATTCGAAAATAAATAAATTTTTAGAAAAATAACCTTGATTTCTGCAGTGAAACAAGGCTCAGAATCTGATAGAACACCTCAAATCATTCGTTTTGGTTACTCAAGCTTTGAAAACAGAGATCGGTAACGCCTTCGTTTTGCTGTTTGATTCTTAGAACAGTTTTAAGAAATTAGGGCTTTTCTCTGAAAATTATATAATTAACTATCTGCAAATGATTTTGATACGAAATAAAATACGGTAAAAGGCTATTTATAATTATGGAAAATTAGTATCCCGTTGGATCATTCCGGATATAAAATGGTACGTTTATTTATAAAAACTGATCCAAACGGTATCGGTTTTTGGGATAATTATCCAGATCAGTACAATTTGTACTGCGGTCTTGGTCTCAGCGCCTGGTTACACATATTACGAAGTGATAATTGTGATAGTTTAATAAAAAGCTCCCGTTTATCGAAAATACGGGTTTTATTAATTTACCGAAACGAATATTGTATCGAAAATGTTGCGCCGGGACCCGCGCAGGACAAACCGTACGCCGGATCGAAAAAGTCGAAACATGGAAAATGCTCGGAATATTAAAATTAGGTCAGGAAGGAGTTCTCGGAAGAGTTTCGGGTTCCAAAAACGTAACAACGGTTGACGTCGGTTGGTTCCCGTTTTTATAAAATAGATTTTAATTACCCGGAAAAAGATTTTAGAAATTTCATATGATTCTTATAAATCCATAAATCAACATAAAAATAATTAGGAAGATATGACAATTATCTATATTTTATTTTGGGCATATAAAAATTAAAATACTCAATTAATATTATTTTTGAATATTCAAGTACAGATAACACTTAACAATTAACTCACAGAATAGATACTGAGCACACATAATAATTATTTATTATCAAATATAATTACACGATATATCCTGGATATTACATTCTCTCTTGAACCCAACAAGCCAGTTTGTTGTTTGGGTTCTCAAGCACAATTTCTTGACAAAGATGGTTAGCCAATAACATGAAAAATCTAGTATAATACACATTCTTTCCTCTTTTAGCTAACTCACCTAGTTTAAAACCTAACTCAATCAAGACAAGGTCACTGAAATTGTAAAATTTATCTGTGACTAGCATGTAGAGCATGTTAAGCATGGAAATGTTTACAAAATCAAAATTACTGATTTTTCCAGAGAAAACCTTAGTAACTACATCATACATGAAACTCCACTCCTTCCTAAGACCCATTCTTCTAATATCACTTAGTTTAGAAGTAGGAAGTGCATAGTGCATGGAATTAATCATATTGATAAGATCAGTGTCAGTGTGTGGTGAAGTCACATTATTATCAGGAATTTTGAAACATGCTTTTATCACATCACTATTGATACAGAATTCGTTACCTTTGATGGTTAGAGTGATGGTCTTGTAAGTAGAGTTGTAGATTGCAGTGGTCCACATCTCTTCAACAACTTCACAGAAAATTGTGGGTGATTCCAGCATGGCATAATTTAACTTGTAGTTCTTCACAAAGTCCATCATCTTGTGATAGTCTTCTGATTGCTGAATACCCTTATTGACCAAAGCAGTGAAGTTGTTCTTCTCATAAATGAACCCAGTTCGAGACATAATCTTTACTATAGGTGCCATTGTTAGAGAAAGAAAGTGTGAAGAGAGAAAGAGAAGATTTGCTTGAGAGAGAAAGAAATAGAAGCAGTTGATTTTAAGAGAGATAAAAGAAAATAATTGGAATGAAATAATCTTTTATACTATCTCAAAAACAACGGATAAAAATAATAAAGAAGAATAAATTAATCAATAGAAATTGCCTAATATAGCCGTTTAAAAAATAAACTGTAAAAATTCCACCCATTATCCATCGTGTAATGCTTACAAACTGTAAGTATACTCGATGGATAATGTTCAGGGAATTAACGGCTTAGATTTAGACAATTCGACGGATGAGGATAAACTGTTATCCGTCGAGTTTTAAAAGATTCCAGAAAAATAATTGATTTTTATTGGCAAATAGTATATCGACGGATGACTAAACTCGATGGATAAGGGTCATCCGTCGAGATGCAAATTTTGACTTAGCCAAAATTTCATCCAAGACTTAAAAATCAGCTAAATTTCTGGCTACTTTTCAACTTACAAAATAACTCAGATAAATTAAGAGTAATTAAGCATACCTAACTCACTTACCAACCTTGAAAAGGTGGATTCATCCAGTGGCTTGGTAAAGATATCTGCAAGTTGCTTCTCACTTGGAACAAAATATAATTCCACAGTACCATTCATCACATGTTCCCTTATGAAATGGTACTTGATGTCTATGTGCTTTGTCCTTGAGTGTTGTACTGGATTTTCAGTGATGGCAATTGCACTTGTGTTATCACAGAAAATAGGAATCCTCTCAATCTGCAAATCATAGTCTAGCAATTGATTTTTCATCCATAAAATCTGTGCACAGCAACTGCCAGCAGCAATATATTCAGCTTCAACTGTAGAAGTAGAAACAAAATTTTGCTTTTTACTGAACCAGGACACAAGCTTGTTTCCTAGAAATTGACAGGTTCCTGTTGTGCTCTTTCTGTCAATTCTACAACCTGCATAATCGGCATCTGAATAACCAGTTAGATCAAAACCAGAATCTCTAGGGTACCAAATGCCAAGTTTTGGTGTTCCCTTGAGATATCTGAAAATTCTCTTAATAGCTATCAAGTGAGATTCTCTAGGATTAGCCAAAAATCTAGCACAGAAACATGTAGCAAATATTATATCTAGCCTACTAGCTGTTCAGTACAGAAGTGAGCCAACCATGCCTCTATAACTTGAAATATCCACAGACTTTTCAGTAGTGTTTAATTCAAGCTTAGTTGCAGTGGTCATTGGAGTTTTTGCAGATGTGCAATCCATTAGATCAAACTTCTTTAAAAGATCAAAAATATATTTAGTTTGACTAATCAATATTCCATCACTAACTTGCTTAACTTGTAAACCAAGAAGGTAAGTCAGTTCTCCCATCATACTCATTTCATACTTACTTTGCATCAATTTGGCAAACTTTTTGCAAAGTTTCTCATCTGTAGAGCCAAAAATAATATCATCTACAAAAATTTGAATAAGTATGCTAGAGCCATTAACATTTCTGAAAAATAAAGTTTTATCTACAGTACCTCTTGTGAAGTGATTTTCCAAAAGGAACTGTAATAACCCCAATTTTTGGAAATTTTTGAAACCCTTATGAATAGTGTTTTTGCTGAACGAGAAAACTTTTCATGCCACGCTATGTAGGGGTTCTGTTATTGATCTTATGGGATATTATTAGTACTCTATGAAGTATATAAGTGTATGTAAAGATCGTCAGAATCCAATTCCGAACACTTTGATTTTTTTCCGGAAATCCACAATATACGGAGAGAATTGAGTATAAGGTAACAGGATAAAAAGGATTTAAATTAAAGGATTATAAGAGAGGATCATAAAAGGAATATAATATATTGAGAAAGGTTAAGGGAACCTAAGTAATAAGATCCCGGGTATGATCCCTCAAACGATAAACGAGAACGAAAGATAAGCGAACCGTAAAACAAATAAGTGACCAAGAGACAAGCTTGTACAAGAAGCCAGGGATTGTGACATCATCAAACCACAAGGTGTGGACAAGTGGGAGCATAATGACATGTGCAAGGTGACACAAGCATGACATAGGGAAGGAGGAGGTGTGGTTGGTTTATAACCACACAAATAAAAGGTTAATTAAGTCATTAACCAAAAACAACACAAAAATCAACCAACCAAGCAAATCATTTCATTTTCATCAAACAAAACACAAAAATATCATTCTTCCCAAGCTAGCTCTCGGCCCATTTCTTAAAATTTGAAGATCCAAGCTCCACCACTTATTATTTAGCAAGGTAATTATCCTAGCTTCTCCTAGTTAAGTTACATACTTCCTGTAAGTTTAAGCTTCTAATTCCAAGCCAATCTTTTTCTATAAATCAAGGAAGAAGATGGTGAATAGTAACCTTCAAGAAATAACTTTAGTTTTCTTGGATTTTTATGAAAGATTAAGGTTATACAAGCAAGGATCAAGGTTCTTTTAGGCATTCAAAGCTCTTGGGTTGTGTTAGGAAGCTTCAAGGAGGTATAAACAACTTTCACCTTTAACTTATAGTTTGAACTTTGAGTTTTGATGAGTTTATGGATGGATTAATGTCTATATAGAAATATCCATGTATGTATAGCAAGATCCATGTATGTTAGATAGTTGGGTTGGATTTGTGGTGATTTTGGATATGAATCTTGGTTAATGGTTAATGAATCTTAAGTTATGGATTAGTAGATCATGTTTGTGGTTGAATAAGTTGGAAAACCTTGAGATTATGGACTGACTTTGCCTTGATATAAGTTGTGTTTGATGTATTGATGATGGTTGGGTGGTTTGTAGTGAATTGGTAAAGAATTGGAGTGGTATAAATATTGGTAATCGCGTAAACATAGCCGTCGTAATGTCCGATTTTCTTTGGACTGTTTTTGTGCATAGCATTAGGACCCGAGAACCCCCTGCTAGATTGTGACAACTGCCATGTTTAGATAGCTCATGTTACGAGCTTCATTTTGATATGTAGTTCGTTCGATTCCGATTTACGGTTTAGGAGAAACGACCGTTTCAAGTAACGGCGTTTCGCGAACGAAACTTTTTCCCTCGCCTTACTTTGAAATGTAGGTTAAAGACCAAAAAGGGTTAATTAATGCATGAAACATTTATGGTAAGTGTTTTAGGCAGTTGGTAAGTCACTCGCGAAGGAATCGCTTTAAAACTCGTAAAGGTTAAATTATTAAAAATGGTGGAGCCGAGGGTACCCGAGTGACTTAAGCGAATCAGTGAGCGCAAAACAAGCGTTAGAGTCTAAGTTAGTTAAAGTATAGATTCACAAGTGACTTTGGTTTAATTCCAACTTACTTGTTGTTTATAGGTTACCAGACTCGTCCCGAGCCATTCGTAACCCCCAGTCGCTCAGGCAAGTTTTCTACCCGTTATACTGTTGTTGTGATGTAAATATATGTATATGCATTATCTTGTGATATTGCATGATTGTTATTAGCAAATTTTGCAATATATTGGAGTATGCTAATATGGTATATATGCATGTCTGTTTCGTAATCTGGTTATCTATCTGTTGATTTCAATGCTTATAGTTGCATAATACCTATGCTAGAGGATAGCGGTATCTTGCATATACCCTTAGTATAGGGACCCAAAGGTGAAAATATTTTCTAAAACCGGGAGTCGAGGATCCCGAGTAGATTTTATATGGCTATGGATATATATATATATATTTATATATATATATGGTTATAGTTTTCCAAACTATTAATCGAATAAGGTTTATACGATTACTTCATCTTTTATATTATTTATTGAATAATATTTGAATATTCATTCGAGGACTTATGACTCCTTCTATATTATTTATTGAATAATATTTGAATATTCATTCGAGGACTTATGACTCCTTTTATATTATTTATTGAATAATATTTGAATATTCATTCGAGGGCTTATGACTCAGTTTATATTATTTATTGAATATTATTGAATATTCATTTGAGGATCTATGACTCCGATTATTTGCTGGGATATATTCTTTATTTTATTAAAGAATAATGTTCAATAATCAAACTTATTTTCGATTATTCAAATAAAGATAATACTTTCATATAAGTATATCTTTGGTTATTTAATGTTATTTCAAGTATAAGTTTTAATACTTCTACTTCAATTATTTTTATAAAGATTATTCTTTATGGGAATATTATATTAAATAATAATATTCAGTCATTTTCTAAATATTCTGGGGACTGATTTACTTCATTAAATCAGCCTTACTCCAAACACTCTTTAAAGTGTTTTCGAGTCTTCAAAATGATTTTTAAAAGTCAGAGCGGATCCCAAAACTTTTTTTATATTTAAGATCTTCCTTTTAAGGGGATTTAAATACTCGCTCAAAACCTGGGGAATCCGGCTCTGTGGTGTATTTTATATTCGCAACGAGGTTGCAGATTTGGTAAATGAATTGATTACTTGCCCAACGTTCGGGAAGTAAGCCCCTCTCATTGAGTCGGCATAAGCGACAGGCCGGGGTACGGTCTATTATTGTGTAAGTGGCTGGGTGGCAGTCCATCAACGCGTGAGGGGCCGGGGTACGGTCTAGCGCGAGGTCCTAATGCGGCCAGGGTGATGACCGGTGAGGAATTCATCCATCTACAGTAGAAAAGGTTACTTATTGGTATCTTTGCCTGATCAGCGAGATATCGGGTTTATGCCAAAATTCTTTTCCTTTCCAAAATTCATTGGATGTTTCAAACTCTGTTCATACTTTGCATAACAGAGATTCCAGGAAATGTTTAAAGGGATATATATATGTGGATATATATATATCGGGACTAAATAAAGTATCTCATAACTTTTTCATTCAATAATATTTCAAAGATTGAATCTATTCAAGTCTTATCTTGTGGTCTCATCAGTGGGATGAACTTTTGAAATTGATTATAACTTGAACGGTGGTAGTTCAAGTAGTATTTGGGAATGATATAAGTGTAGTGAAGTATTTGGTAACTTCATCTTTTAAACTTATATCTAATTAATAATTGTCTTATGAATGACAAAGATTTTCAGAAAAACGTTGAGACAAGGTTAGATATATGAGATCACCTTGCAACGATATTTTTTATACAGTTATACAATGGGACTTTGTGTATATTATGCATGGAAGAGGACTTCCATTATTTTGAAAAGTATATATGTATATATACTGAATATTTTGCGACTTCATCGCATTAAGATATCAAACTTGGTTCATTTCTTTTGACCAAGATTTTCATGAGTATTATGAGTAGACTCATATACTATTAATCATTATACATATTATTTTGGTGGGCTTGCTGCTCACCCTTGCTTTCTTCTTTCATCACACAACAACAGATAGAAAAGATGAACAGAACCAAGCTCCCGATTCGCAAGCGATTAGGAGACGTTCCGCAGTTTTCTAGAAGCATTGATGCCGCCGTAGCTGAGGTAGGAACTACCAATAGGCTAGGCTTTCAACTTTTGATGGACCAGATTTATTTATATTTATGAATTGTAATAATGGCAAAGAAATGTAAATTTATTCAGAAAACCTTTTAAGGTGTATTGGCAGATAATTATGGAATAAAATGACTTGTGGTTATTTTTGGATGTTCATCTCTGAAACTATAACGTGTGGTGTGTGTGTTTATTGTGGGGTCACAGTACAGAGTAGTTGAGTAATTATTAAGATTGGGTGTTATTAAGGGAAATGGAACTCGTGACGACCCGGATCCCCGACCCCGGATCTGGGGGTGTTACAGAAATGGTATCAGAGCTAAGCGTTATAAACCTCAGAGATGATGGGATGTTAAGATAATAAGTTAACTAAGATAATAAGAACTCTTGCCAAGTTCATAGTCGGGCTACCTAACGTAGCACTGACAGTTAAAACCCTTATGGGAACCCTTATAAATATCGTGATAGGAGCGTAGTTCGTTATCGTATATGGTAGCGGGACTCCGAACCCTGAGGTTGAGGAGCAACATCGCGATGATATTTTATTACTAATTGGAGATCGGATTGCGGATCCGATAGAGTGTCCTAATGCAGGACCGGATGATGTTGATAGTGAGGATGTAGCGGTTGATGATGTTGTCCTAGAAGGGATAGTTATTGAGGAGGATCCCATGGAGGATCCTGACAAGAATGAATAAAGGACCACTGAGGAATTGATGACCATGGTTAGGGAAACTACCAGAGGTAGGATTGGCCGGTCACTACCGGAGGTTCGTTCAAGTTGTAAAGATAGTAGCCCCTTTAACGCGGCTTACTCGTAAGACTGAGAAGTTCGAATGGACAGAGAAATACGAGAAAAGATTTTAACAACTGAAGCAAAGGTTGGTGGCGGCCCATATGTTGGCGTTGCCGGATGAAAAATGAGATTTTGTGATTTATAAGTGACGCTTCGCATAAGGAATTAGGGTGCTTCTTATATAGCACAGCAAGATAATCGCGTCTGCGTCAAGACAATTAAGGAAGTATAAAATTCGATATCCCCACCCATGAGCTTGGGCTCGTGGCAATAGTTTTTCCCTAAAGATTGGAGGCACTACTTGTATGGAGAGAAGTGCAAGATTTACACAAACCATAGGAGCTCTAGTACATTTTTGCGTAGAAAGAGCTCAACATACGCCAGAGGAGGCGGTTAGAGCTAATCAAGGATTACGATTATGAGATTCTTTATCATTCGGGGGAAAGCCAATGTGGTGGCTGATGCCCTTAGTAAAAAGGAGAGACTCAAGATGATAATGTCTTTTGGGGAGTTTATAAGAGATTTTGAGAAAATGGAAATAGAAGTGAAGGTAACCAGAGCCGGTACCGAAAAGCTGTTTGAGATTGCAATACAGCCCGAATTATTGGAAAAGAAAATATTGTGCCAGTAAAAGTGATGAATGAAGGCAGAGAGCCAACAAATAGATATGAGATTAATACCGAGAAAGATGATAAAGGAATAATGAGGCATTCCTATAGAAATTGGGTTCCAAATGTTCAAGAGCCTAAAGATGAAATCTTAGATGAAAGCTAGTTTGAGGAATAAGATTTAGAGCAAACCCTGAACGTGATAATCAGGGAGGTCGCAATTAAGATATAAAGAACCCGAAAAATAATAAAGTGGAAAATGAAGATTTTAAATTAAAAGATGACTCCAAGTATGGGGAGTAGGAAGAAACATTTAGACTGAGGAAACAAAAGTCGAGCGAGATAAGGAGACCCAAGACGGTACTCCTATACGGAAATTCATGGACCTGTCTTAAAAGAACTTAGACTATTATCCCCAACCACCACCTTGAGGAAACAATGCGGTAGGAAATTCTTCATGACCTTTAAGTCGTTAAGCTCTCAGAGTTCCAAGGAACAGGTTGACCCAGTCGAGGCAATAGCCTGGCTAAAGGAAATAGAGGAATCAGTTGAGATTCTAAATGATTGACGAATCACAAAAGACTATTTTTATCACTTACCCTCCTAAGAGAGAGGCCACCTGCTGGTGAAAGACCAAGAAAGGCACGGAGCCAGAGGATAGAATAAACTGATTTAAGTTCAGTCAATTGTTTTCGGGAAAGTAATTCCCAAGGTTATGGAGATAGTGTAAAAGCTTTGGAGCTAGAACAAAAGTGGATGAGTATGATGAATTATGAATCTAAGTTATAAAAGTTATCAAGATTCGTTCTGAGGACACGAATCCAGAATGACGGGATGTTTGAAATCAATGCTTATGTTGTGTTGGTTCATGAAATAATGGTAAGAGAAAGGAAAATAAAAGGAAATTGAAGTGGAAAATAATATAACAGCAATAGAGTTTGAGGAACGATAAGGGAGTTGGGTATGAGGAAACCCTAAGAACTCGTAGTAATAGAAATAGAAAAGTATGTGATCGTCAGGATAAGGGTGATTCACCATGAGTTAAATTGATGGTTGAAGGCATAAGAGATACATATATTTTATCCCCCGTAAGTTGGGAAGATTCGAGGAAACCTTGAGATAATTCGAAGGATAAATAAGGAGACGCGGATAGACTGAGGAGACAAGAAAGTAAGAAATTAAGAAAATTGGATGAAGGAAGTGACCTTCAAGAAGGTGAAGTGTAAGACCGGTGGCATGATACCCAGAAAGGGAGACGCCAGATATGAAAGATATCCCAACATCGAGGTGACTGTTGAGATAAAAAACAAAAGTAAATAAGGAATTATTAAGAAGAAGTTCACGTTGAACACGACCAATATCCTCCAGAACATCCTTGTTATCGTTACCAAATTAGGCAAGAAAAGCGGATGACCATTGTTATCTTTTGGAGGCCATATGGATTGACCTCAATTTGAATAAGGATGCTATTATGAAATTAGGTATCGACTATCGAGGTGGGAATGATGAATAAGATAATCTGTCAAGGATATATGACTTGATTTATCCATGGATGGATGCAGGTACCTTTTAAAGGTGGAATTAAGGCTAGAACATCGGTAACTTAAAATGAATCCTAGGGGGAATGCATAAAGGTTTGCATTTCACCCTTAATAGGGACAGTATGAGTTTTGACAGTATGATTGGGAAAGGGTTAAGGTAGCAACAACCTTTAAGAATCAGTGGAGAAATTTTTCAGAAGTATATAGACAATGGTTCTAGTATTAGTAAATGGTATTTTGATATGCCCTGTATCTAGGGAATACAGGAGGAACGATTGAAGGATAACCTTAGAGGTTTTACAAGGAGAAAGGTAATATTCAAAATTCTCAAGAATAGAAATGTTGATAAAGGAAATATGACGTAATTATAATGATGCCAAGTGGGGCACGTGTTAAACCACGAGAAAGTATGGATCGAACCAGTAAAGGTCGAAATTGTTCCAGGCAATTAGGACTTAAGATAAAAGATGTTCTAAGTATAATTGAGAGTCAGCCGTGACAGTGATTAACCTCTAAAGACTGAGGCAATAACTTATGGAAAAATGGTGGTTTTTTTTTTTACTCATCAGATTTTAAGGAAAACATCTTCACATAAGCTGTGATTGAAATGAGGTAGAAAATTTATTTGGAGGTGGTTAAAAGACATTGATTATAAGGAACTATTACTATCAGGAAAGGCCAAAGAGGTGGCCGACACTTTAACGGTAAAAGGATAATGGTAGGCGCTTGTGCCAAAGGATACAGTGATGATGGTTAAAAGCTGAAGGTTGTATTATGGTTTGGAAGATTGACATTCCTTCTGATGACTGTGTAATACCCAACAGTAATAGTAGTTGGTAAAATTTAATTCGTGTAATCGCCATGAACGGGCTATCTATCTCAGAAGATACTATCTTGAGAATAAGCCAGGACCATATTCCAAAAAGGACCAAACAAACCTTTGAGTTAAGTCTTCTATTGAAGGCATATGATTAAGAATGGTATTAACCTGCTATCGTTGCTTTGAGCGAAACTCTTCTGCAATTTTATCTGCTTCATGTCATGTATGTATGTCAGAATCAGGAGTGTTCTTCATGAATCGTGAATGGTGATTATGTTACCTCCTTAGAAGAATTAGATACGACATATATGGACTCCGTATGGTTAGATATTAAGATTTCATGGAAAGTGAATGATGACAGTAGGTCAGTGGTGGACCATAGTAAGGCAGCAATGATTCTGCGAGTAGTGAGCTGATTACCACCGTGAGAGTTGTATTGGAATGGGTGTTGAGATTGAGTACCACTAATCGGGTCGTGGTAGTGTATAAGTTATCATTGATAGACTAATTAAGTAGAGTATCTACCTGGTGAATAATTATTCTTTCTTATCAATAGAGAGTCGTATTATTATACGAGAAAGGTTGCGGTGCAAGCATAGAATTATAGTAACGATGATGTATAGAATGAGATCCCAGATTCGATTTTCGATGTCGAGGGAGTTTCAAAGGTGATTATGTATAAGCTCGAGGAAGAGTGTGGGTCCATGGAATGATGGACGGAATAGAAATATTTAGGCATGGGAAATACGATGCTATAATACTTGATGCTGATATAAATACGTTTATGTTTTGTTCTCCTATGACAAACCTCTATAATTCAGAGGTAGGTTCCAAGCCAGATATTTTGTGGCAGTATATATTTTTTTTTATATATACAATTCTCTTCAGTTCGTTCTTTTCTCTTCTTTTCATTTCATGTAATCTGAGAAGAACAACCCTTCCAGAAGGGGAGGTACTGCCGAATGACTATCTATCTGTGTGATAGAAGCCTAGTAGGATACCATCTATTGTTTAATTGCTTGTCAAGTACTAAAGGCTGGCCACCTTCTTTACTAACTATGCAATATAACAAGTGTTCATGATCATAGTGATCTCTCAACAAATTCCTTTACTTCTCTATGATTGATCAAGCTTCCAAAGATAGAAGCAGCTGAAAAAGGAGTAATAAAGTGGTGGTAGTATGCGGAATGGGAACACATTCGTGATACTAAGGTTGACGTGATTATTAAAAGGTTATAGAACGCTAACAAGCAAAAGTATAACCAGTATAATATTAGGAACGGAAGGTAGTAGCGATTACGAACTGGAAAAGAATGGGTATTGAGAAGCAGAAGCTCTAATGTTAAAAGCAATAATGAGAGTCTGTGCAATAGACTTGAAAGAATTTGGAATGATCACTTAATTCGGATTGAGTTATCTTACGACAATAGATCATATATCATTATCGAGATGTCGCCTTATGAGATCATTGAGGGAAGACAATGTCGATCTCCCTTATGTTAGGATGAAGTAGTAGAGCGCAAGATGCTCGGACCCGTAGTCCAAAGGACCAAGGATATGATAGATCTAATCAGAGGATGGCTGGTAGTAGCCCAAGATGGACATGATAAGTATGTTGATTTGACACGAAAGGATAAAGAGTATGAAATAGGGGACCTAGTAATGTTATAGGTATCCCTTGGAAAGGATTGATGAGGTTCGGAAAGAAAGGAAAGCTAAGTCTACAATTTGTTGGACCCTTGGATATATTAAGACGTTTGGGAAGTTAACATATGAGCTAGCCCTAACCCCGAACATGTAGCAGGTCGTAACGTGTTTCACGTATCAATGTTAAGGAAGTGTAATTCAGATGCCAGATAAATAGAGGCATATGAGCGCATAGATATGCAACCCGACGTAACCTATATGGAGCAACTAGGAAGGGTTATAGAGTGAAAAGGAACAAGTGCTTAGGAGAAGGATTATCAAACTAGGCAGAGTTTGGTGGTAGAACCACAATGTGGGAAAATTGACTCGAGAGTTAGAAAGTGTAATGCCAAGAAAGTATCCCCATTTGTTTTCTATCTGATTCCGGGACGGAATCCTTTTAAGGAGGGGAGACTGTAATAACCCCAATTTTTGGAAATTTTTGAAACCCTTATGAATAGTGTTTTTGCTGAACGAGAAAACTTTTCATGCCACGCTATGTAGGGGTTCTGTTATTGATCTTATGGGATATTATTAGTACTCTATGAAGTATATAAGTGTATGTAAAGATCGTCAGAATCCAATTCCGAACACTTTGATTTTTCCCGGAAATCCACAATATACGGAGAGAATTGAGTATAAGGTAACAGGATAAAAAGGATTTAAATTAAAGGATTATAAGAGAGGATCATAAAAGGAATATAATATATTGAGAAAGGTTAAGGGAACCTAAGTAATAAGATCCCGGGTATGATCCCTCAAACGATAAACGAGAACGAAAGATAAGCGAACCGTAAAACAAATAAGTGACCAAGAGACAAGCTTGTACAAGAAGCCAGGGATTGTGACATCATCAAACCACAAGGTGTGGACAAGTGGGAGCATAATGACATGTGCAAGGTGACACAAGCATGACATAGGGAAGGAGGAGGTGTGGTTGGTTTATAACCACACAAATAAAAGGTTAATTAAGTCATTAACCAAAAACAACACAAAAATCAACCAACCAAGCAAATCATTTCATTTTCATCAAACAAAACACAAAAATATCATTCTTCCCAAGCTAGCTCTCGGCCCATTTCTTAAAATTTGAAGATCCAAGCTCCACCACTTATTATTTAGCAAGGTAATTATCCTAGCTTCTCCTAGTTAAGTTACATACTTCCTATAAGTTTAAGCTTCTAATTCCAAGCCAATCTTTTTCTATAAATCAAGGAAGAAGATGGTGAATAGTAACCTTCAAGAAATAACTTTAGTTTTCTTGGATTTTTATGAAAGATTAAGGTTATACAAGCAAGGATCAAGGTTCTTTTAGGCATTCAAAGCTCTTGGGTTGTGTTAGGAAGCTTCAAGGAGGTATAAACAACTTTCACCTTTAACTTATAGTTTGAACTTTGAGTTTTGATGAGTTTATGGATGGATTAATGTCTATATAGAAATATCCATGTATGTATAGCAAGATCCATGTATGTTAGATAGTTGGGTTGGATTTGTGGTGATTTTGGATATGAATCTTGGTTAGTGGTTAATGAATCTTAAGTTATGGATTAGTAGATCATGTTTGTGGTTGAATAAGTTGGAAAACCTTGAGATTATGGACTGACTTTGCCTTGATATAAGTTGTGTTTGATGTATTGATGATGGTTGGGTGGTTTGTAGTGAATTGGTAAAGAATTGGAGTGGTATAAATATTGGTAATCGCGTAAACATAGCCGTCGTAATGTCCGATTTTCTTTGGACTGTTTTTGTGCATAGCATTAGGACCCGAGAACCCCCTGCTAGATTGTGACCACTGCCATGTTTAGATAGCTCATGTTACGAGCTTCGTTTTGATATGTAGTTCGTTCGATTCCGATTTACGGTTTAGGAGAAACGACCGTTTCAAGTAACGGCGTTTCGCGAACGAAACTTTTTCCCTCGCCTTACTTTGAAATGTAGGTTAAAGACCAAAAAGGGTTAATTAATGCATGAAACATTTATGGTAAGTGTTTTAGGCAGTTGGTAAGTCACTCGCGAAGGAATCGCTTTAAAACTCGTAAAGGTTAAATTATTAAAAATGGTGGAGCCGAGGGTACCCGAGTGACTTAAGCGAATCAGTGAGCGCAAAACAAGCGTTAGAGTCTAAGTTAGTTAAAGTATAGATTCACAAGTGACTTTGGTTTAATTCCAACTTACTTGTTGTTTATAGGTTACCAGACTCGTCCCGAGCCATTCGTAACCCCCAGTCGCTCAGGCAAGTTTTCTACCCGTTATACTGTTGTTGTGATGTAAATATATGTATATGCATTATCTTGTGATATTGCATGATTGTTATTAGCAAATTTTGCAATATATTGGAGTATGCTAATATGGTATATATGCATGTCTGTTTCGTAATCTGGTTATCTATCTGTTGATTTCAATGCTTATAGTTGCATAATACCTATGCTAGAGGATAGCGGTATCTTGCATATACCCTTAGTATAGGGACCCAAATGTGAAAATATTTTCTAAAACCGGGAGTCGAGGATCCCGAGTAGATTTTATATGGATATGGATATATATATATATATATATATATATATATATATTTATATATATATGGTTATAGTTTTCCAAACTATTAATCGAATAAGGTTTATACGATTACTTCATCTTTTATATTATTTATTGAATAATATTTGAATATTCATTCGAGGACTTATGACTCCTTCTATATTATTTATTGAATAATATTTGAATATTCATTCGAGGACTTATGACTCCTTTTATATTATTTATTGAATAATATTTGAATATTCATTCGAGGGCTTATGACTCAGTTTATATTATTTATTGAATATTATTGAATATTCATTTGAGGATCTATGACTCCGATTATTTGCTGGGATATATTCTTTATTTTATTAAAGAATAATGTTCAATAATCAAACTTATTTTCGATTATTCAAATAAAGATAATACTTTCATATAAGTATATCTTTGGTTATTTAATGTTATTTCAAGTATAAGTTTTAATACTTCTACTTCAATTATTTTTATAAAGATTATTCTTTATGGGAATATTATATTAAATAATAATATTCAGTCATTTTCTAAATATTCTGGGGACTGATTTACTTCATTAAATCAGCCTTACTCCAAACACTCTTTAAAGTGTTTTCGAGTCTTCAAAATGATTTTTAAAAGTCAGAGCGGATCCCAAAACTTTTTTTATATTTAAGATCTTCCTTTTAAGGGGATTTAAATACTCGCTCAAACCCTGGGGAATCCGGCTCTGTGGTGTATTTTATATTCGCAACGAGGTTGCAGATTTGGTAAATGAATTGATTACTTGCCCAACGTTCGGGAAGTAAGCCCCTCTCATTGAGTCGGCATAAGCGACAGGCCGGGGTACGGTCTATTATTGTGTAAGTGGCTGGGTGGCAGTCCATCAACGCGTGAGGGGCCGGGGTACGGTCTAGCGCGAGGTCCTAATGCGGCCAGGGTGATGACCGGTGAGGAATTCATCCATCTACAGTAGAAAAGGTTACTTATTGGTATCTTTGCCTGATCAGCGAGATATCGGGTTTATGCCAAAATTCTTTTCCTTTCCAAAATTCATTGGATGTTTCAAACTCTGTTCATACTTTGCATAACAGAGATTCCAGGAAATGTTTAAAGGGATATATATATGTGGATATATATATATCGGGACTAAATAAAGTATCTCATAACTTTTTCATTCAATAATATTTCAAAGATTGAATCTATTCAAGTCTTATCTTGTGGTCTCATCAGTGGGATGAACTTTTGAAATTGATTATAACTTGAACGGTGGTAGTTCAAGTAGTATTTGGGAATGATATAAGTGTAGTGAAGTATTTGGTAACTTCATCTTTTAAACTTATATCTAATTAATAATTGTCTTATGAATGATAAAGATTTTCAGAAAAACGTTGAGACAAGGTTAGATATATGAGATCACCTTGCAACGATATTTTTTATACAGTTATACAATGGGACTTTGTGTATATTATGCATGGAAGAGGACTTCCATTATTTTGAAAAGTATATATGTATATATACTGAATATTTTGCGACTTCATCGCATTAAGATATCAAACTTGGTTCATTTCTTTTGACCAAGATTTTCATGAGTATTATGAGTAGACTCATATACTATTAATCATTATACATATTATTTTGGTGGGCTTGCTGCTCACCCTTGCTTTCTTCTTTCATCACACAACAACAGATAGAAAAGATGAACAGAACCAAGCTCCCGATTCGCAAGCGATTAGGAGACGTTCCGCAGTTTTCTAGAAGCATTGATGTCGCCGTAGCTGAGGTAGGAACTACCAATAGGCTAGGCTTTCAACTTTTGATGGACCAGATTTATTTATATTTATGAATTGTAATAATGGCAAAGAAATGTAAATTTATTCAGAAAACCTTTTAAGGTGTATTGGCAGATAATTATGGAATAAAATGACTTGTGGTTATTTTTGGATGTTCATCTCTGAGACTATAACGTGTGGTGTGTGTGTTTATTGTGGGGTCACAGTACAGAGTAGTTGAGTAATTATTAAGATTGGGTGTTATTAAGGGAAATGGAACTCGTGACGACCCGGATCCCCGACCCCGGATCTGGGGGTGTTACAGGAACTTTGATAAAGTGTCATACCAGGCTCTAGGTGCTTGCTTCAGTCCATAAAGTGCTTTCAGAAGATAATAAACATATTCTGGAAACTTTGGATCTTCAAAACTAGGAGGTTGACTGACATATACTTCTTCTTCCAAATCTCCATTGAGAAAGGCACTTTTGACATCCATTTGATAGACCTTGAAATTGGCATGGGCTGCATAGGCTAGGAAGATTCTGATGGCTTCAAGTCTTGCAACAGGAGCAAATGTTTCATTAAAATCTATTCCCTCTTGCTGACAATAGCCCTTTGTAACAAATCTAGCTTTGTTCCTGATGACTATGCCATTTTCATCCATCTTGTTTCTGAATACCCACTTGGTGTCTATTGGATTCTTTCCTTTAGGCTTGGGTACCAGCTTCCATACTTTATTCCTTTCAAATTGGTTTAGCTCCTCCTGCATAGCTAAAATCCAATTAGGGTCTAACAAAGCTTCTTCTACCTTCTTTGGTTCTTCCTTTGACAGAAAGCTGCTGGATAGATATTTTTCCTGAGTTGCTCTTCTTGTTTGAACTCTAGAAGACACATCACCAATAATAAGCTCAAAGGGGTGATCTTTTGTCCATTTCCTTTGCTGGGGTAGATTAGCTCTAGATGAAGAGGCCTCATGATTATCTTGATGTGTGATTGAGTTTTGATTGCTAGAAGCTCCCCCTCAGTTTGTGGATCTTTGATTTGAGAAAGGAGAATTTTCTGTAGGTGACCTGTCTTGACTTCCTGCTCCTTTTGATAACCCGACAGATGGTGAATTTTGAGTACCGACGGATGAGGCAGGTTCTCTTCCGACGGATAACACAGATTTCCTTCCGACGGATGAAGCATTATGTAACTCGACGGATGTTGAGTTTTGTGCTTCATTGGTGGTAGATTTGTCTGCATTATCCTTAGACACTGTTTCTTGATCACTCTCATCATCACTTTCATCACTAACCATCTCAATATTGTCGAATTTGAGGCTCTCATGGTAATCTCCATCTTCTAGTCCTTCAATCTTTTTATCATCAAACACAACATGTATAGATTCCACAATAATGTTGGTTCTTAGATTGTAGACTCTATATGCTTTACCAACAGCATATCCAACAAAAATTACTTCATCTGCTTTAGCATCAAACTTCTCATTTTGATTAGTTTGATTTCTCAGGATATAGCATTTGCAGCCAAAGACATGAAGAAAGTTTAGAGTTGGCTTCTTGTTCTTGAACAATTGATAGGGAGTCATGCATCTTGCTTGATTAATCAGAGAAATGTTCTGAGTGTAGCATGCAATATTAACAGCTTCAATAAGTGATATGTTCTTCCTTTCCACTACTCCATTCTGTTGTGGAGTCCTTGCTGCTGAAAACTCATGCAGAATCCTATTTTCCTCACAAAACGCTCTCATGACAGAATTCTTGAACTCAGTTCCATTGTCACTCCTGATTCTTCTAACTTTGAAATCAGGATGATTGTTGACTTGCCTTATGTGATTGATGATGATTTCACTAGCCTCATCTTTAGACTTTAAGAAATATGTCTAAGAGAACTTTGAGAAATCATCTACAATTACTAGGCAAAATCTTTTCCTTGAGATTGACAATACATTGACTGGTCCAAACAGATCCATGTGAAGCAGTTGCAAAGGCTCTTCAATTGCTGAATCAAGTTTCTTCCTGAATGATGCTTTGATCTGCTTCCCTTTTTGGCAGGCATCACACAGTCCATCCTTTATAAACTCCACTAGAGGAATGCCTCTTACTAGTTCTTTCTTTACCAGCTCATTCATGGTCTTGAAGTTTAAATGGGATAGCTTCTTGTGCCATAGCCAACTTTCATCTTGACTTGCTTTACTGAGAAGACAAGTTACAGATTCAGCTTTAGTTGAGTTGAAGTCAGCTAGGTATACATTTTCTCTTTTCACACCAGTGAGAACCACTTTGTTGCTTTGATTATTAGTCACAACACAGGCTTCTTTGTTGAAGGTTACTGAATTGCCTTTGTCACAAAGCTGGCTGATACTCAACAGATTGTGTTTAAGACCATCCACTAAGGCAACCTCCTCTATGATGACATTGTCCTTTGAAATCAAGCCATATCCCACAGTATAACCCTTGCTGTCATCTCCAAAAGTAATACTTGGGCCAGCTCTCTCCTTAAACTCTGTGAGCAGGGTAGAACCACCAGTCATGTGTCTTGAACAACCACTATCCAAGTACCAAAGATTCCTTTTGTTTCCCTGCACACATCAAAATCAAATCAAGTTGATTTTGGTACCCAAGTTTCCTTAGGTCCTGCCTTGTTAGCTTTCTTCTTTTGTTTCTTAGGTCTTATCTCATTTGACATAGGAATTTCAGATTCTTCCTTAGTCATTTGGGTTGGACCTTTGAAACCATTTAATGCAATAGAATTATCAGGCATATTATGGCTACCATGAAATGGCATGCTTGGCGTAAACATGTTATTCCAGTAGGGCATGCTAAATGGCATTTGAGGCATACTGTATGCAGCATAATATGGATTAGGTGCAAATGGCATATTAGCAAACTGTGCATTCATGTTCTGTGTAGGCATGGCATTAACAGGCATGGGAGGCATTGCATTCATGTGAGGAAATTGAGACTGAACAGACATGGGAGTAGGCATGGCAGATTTGCAATTAACAGACAAATGATTTACACTACCATACTTGACACAGATTTTTCTAGGAGCATATTTATCAGGTGTGTAGTTATTGTGTTTGTTAATCCCTACTTTACCATTCCTATTTTTTTCCTTTTAGTCTCTGTTTTTACCTCAATTTTCTCAAGTCTGTCACTTAACTGTTTGACAGTCATGTGACCAATATTAGCCTTTTTCCCTTTCTTAGCTTGACTTGACTCTCCTGAAACAAAGTTCTTGGAAACAGACCCATACTTCTCATTTAGCTTGATTAGTTTGGCTTTTCTAATGGGCTTGCTCACAGCCGACGGATGAGGATTTTCATCTTTCGACGGATAACACTTTTTGTTATCCGACGGATAGTCCTCATCATCCGTCGAGTCTACATCTGTCAGCAAACCATCTACCGAAATAGGTTCTAGTTTCTCTTTATTCTTTTTTCAGGTTTCATCACAAAAAGACTCAATTCCTTGAACTTTGGTGATTTGAGCATAAACATCCCTGGATGTATTCCATGCTTTAATCACCTCTTGTTCACGCTCCAGCTGCTTCTTTAAAATCTCTTCCTTTTTCAAGGACTCAGTTAATTCCTCCTTGGCAATCTTACACTCAATTTTTTGTTTCTCAAACTCAACAAACTGAGACTCAAGCACATTATTCCTCTCACTTAAAAATAATTTGTTTTCTTTGATTTTAGCATTTTCTTTAGTAAGAGACTTAAGTGTAACATGCAAATGATATAATTCTGTAGACATGTCATTTATGGCATCATTACACTCAGCTTTAGATAAATGTGCAAGGTTTGTAGTAATTACCCGATTGCTTGAGGAACTTGTCTATGTTTCATTAGACTTGGCCATTAGGGCTAGATTGACATAACTGACATCCTCATCTTCATCCAAACCATCTGCTGCCCAGTCATTCTCTTGTGTAATAAAAGCCTTTTCCTTTGGTTTGAGTAGATCAAAGTATTTTTGCTTATAATCCACAGACTCAAACCTTTTCTTACTGGAATCTGACTTTCTACACTCATTTGCAAAATGCCCTGCCAAACACATTTGAAACATTTGAATTTTGACTTATCCACCATGTTTCTATTTGGCTTGGCTGCTCCAAAGTTCTTTTTGAACTTGAGCTTGGCAAATCTCCTGGAAAAAAATGCTAGGTGCTCATCAATGTCCTCCATGTCATCTTGGCTCAATGAATCTTCACTTTCTGCTGCAAGCCCCTTGCCCTTACTCTCACAGACCTTTGAAGTTGATTCTACAGCTTCCATCTTCACTTCCTTCTCCTTTTCCAGATCAGCAACTAGTGCAATGGATCCTCCTTTCTTCTTTCCTCTCTCCATCCTTTCATCTTGCTCTATCTCAAGCTCATAGGTCTTCAGGATGCCATATAGTCTCTCCAAAGTAAACTCTTTATAATCTTGTGAGTTTCTCAATGAGACTGTCATTAGTTTCCATTCCTTTGGAAGAGATCTAAGGAATTTTAGATTAGAGTCTTTAGTCTGATAGACTCTTCCATGCAACTTAAGAGCATTTAGTAGTTTTTGGAATCTACTAAAAATGTCAGTGAGTGACTCACTTTCCTCATTGTGAAAATGCTCATATTGCTGAATCAAGAGCTGCATTTTATTTTCTCTAACTTGCTCAGTGCCATCACAGATTATCTGTATAGTATCCCAGACTTTCTTGGCAGTTTTGCAGTTTATAATGTTGTCAAACATGTCTGCATCAACTCCATTGAACAGAATGTTCATGGCCTTTTTATCCTTCCTGACTTGTTCAATGTCAGGATCAGACCATTCATGCCTTGGTTTGGGGACAGATGGCTCGTTTTCTGTTGCAGCTCTCATTGGAACATGAGGACCTCTTTCTATGCAGTCCACATAGGCCTCATCTTGAGAAAGCATATAAAGATGCATCTTTACCTTCCAATGATGGTAATTATCTTTATCTAGAAAAGGAATCTTGACTCCAACGTCTTTCTTGTTCATCTTGATGAATTGTTTTGATCTTTAAACTCTTTGTAGATTAAGAGCTTGCTCTAATACCAATTGTTAGTCCCTTAATAATATAGCAAGAATTACAGAAGGGGGGTTAAATGGAATTCTTGAACCTTTTTCTCTAAAATAAGAATGTTCAACTCGAATATAGATATAATGTTTTGATTAGCACAATGCGGAATAGAAACTTAATTGAATCAAAACATAAGTAATTAAAACCAAGAGTCTTTAAAAACATTCTGGTGGATTTAAACAATTCCACCAGAGATATATATTATATATCGAGAGGACTCTGTGTGTAAGAATGCTCATAGCTGCTTACAAATTGAACTACTGAGAATGCAGGGAAATGCTAATAATTCTGCTTACAAAGATTTCTCTATTTTGTGTATCTCAGCTCGATTTTTCTATTTGCTACATTCTTGGTTTATATAACACCAAGATTACAAAGTCAAAAAGACTGAACAAATATAAAAACTATCAGTCTTAAGCTTTGCTGCTTTTCGTCCTCTATTACCCGGTTAATGGGCTTCCACAGTAGATTTGTAAACATCTTGACGGCTGTGCTCAGCTTTCACTGTTCAACTATTGTTTGAATTCTTTATTAGTTGAGTACATGATCATCCATCGGGTTGTTGATCATCCGTCGGGTTGTAGATCATCCGTCGGTTGCTTTGTAGGTTATCCGTTGGGTAACAATCAAAGCATATGACTTCACTTCACTTATACAGAATTACAAGACATCATTTATGTACAATTAATCAACCTATTCTGCATATCTAGTTAAAATCAACATGACTTATATGCCACTACAGATTCTATACAAAGGTGCATACATAACTGTGCTACAGACTTATTATTACATAAGCTACTCACTCGATGGATAATAAGTTAACATCCGTCGGGACTATAATGAGTTATCCGTTGGGACTATAATTCTTATCCGTCGAGTGCTACATTATTTCACTAAGTAAAATCCACTTAGATGTTTTGTTTATGAAATCATCAAGTATACAACATATGCACAACAATATCGTAATTATTTTCGAACTTTTTCATAACATGTCGCTCTTATTCAAAATAACTCTTGTTTATATTGCAAGTGCTTTTAACTATTTACCCTTGAACCCTGATTTTTCTTGATCTTGAGCCGTAAGCCTTATTCTTTGTAAACCATCCTTTGTTGATCCTCAGATACCAAATCACACAAATATGATACCACTCCCCAAATGTATAACCACCAAACACTGGAGCAAAAATTGTTTGAAAACACATAAACTTTTATACTCCAACCATTCTTTATAACATCAAAGAACTATACCTTGAAAAATCAGTATTCGTCCAATACCTGATCATTTTACAGACTGAAAACCTTTTCTTATACATACCTTGATATACCCTTGAGATATCCATGAGTTTCCTTACATTTTTATTCAAGTGTTTGACCATCATTGATTATGATTTTGTTTATCGAATTATATTATTTATCATATTGAACTGCTTTAGAATTGGATAGTTTTTTTTATATATGTGGACCAGATTCGTGGTCAGACCATATCTATGGTCAATTTAGGCCAATGTGTGCCTTGGATCTAGTAGTTAGAGCAGTTTTGTATGCTTTGCTCGGGGTTAGTGCGTGACTGATCAGCAGCCTAACCTTGGTTTTAAAACTTAAAATGAATATCCAATTCTAATGATTGTCTAGCAATAAACTTGATTCCTCTGAATCATCTTGTTTAATCATTGATTAACCCTAATTATTGTCATTGTGACTTGCTGAGCTAGTTAGCTCACTCTTGCGAATCTTTTATGTATTCTACAGTTAAGAAGGATACGGTTGATAGCGAGGTTTCCCAGTTCAATGTACGAGCTAGGATTCCAGATTAGGTTGGATTGAGCTAGCTGGAGTTTGTTGCGGTAGTGAGATAGTAAGATTGTAAGAATAATTTTATTATCAAATGTAAGTTAAATTAGTTGGGATTTGGTACGTTGTAATAAAAGTTAAGGTTGTGGCTTGCTTTCATACTTTAATCTAATGCGATCCGTGGTTATGTAAAGCAGGGTTATTGCAAATACTATTTTTTATTCAGGTTTATATATTGTGTATGTGTTGTGGACCCCAAACTTCTGACCCGGGTTTGGAGGGCGCCACATTGCTCGTGCGATTGCTAGAAGCCAGATAGCCAACACTATTCCATTTCATTCTTCACAATGTCTGGTCCTGATCAACTCGAATGATCCGCATCTATAATTAAAGATACAATTTTAATCGTCTAAACGATAATTACTCGATGAACTGCGCGTCAAAATCCTATCGTCTACCCATACGATAACCCACACATAATTATAACATTCAAATACAGGACTTTTGACCCACGTATACACGTAAATAAAATTAATTGATTAAATGAATTAATCAATTAATTAAATTCATAAACAATCAACTAAAATAAATTATAAATAATTAAATCAAATTTTGAATTTTTGAAAATAATAAAAGAAAATAATTTTTGGAATTAAAACAATTCGGTTAATTATTTTAAAATAATTAACCAATTATTTTATTTGAATTATAAATGAATTTTGGAATTTAAAACAGGATTTTTGAATTATTTTATAATAAAATCTGAAAAACATATTCTGAATTAAGGGAAAGGGTTTTGAAGAATCAAAACCTGGTGATAAGTGGCATTTTATACCACTTAGAACGTCTTAAAATGGCTTAAATTGGTGTCTTGAAATCAAGTATTTTGTGTATTTGATGCGTTTTTCTAGTGTTTATGCATTTCAGGGTATTAGTTGCATTTCGGAGGAGGAATCATCAAGAATAAGCCTTGGCATGTGTTCACCATTGCGAGAGGAAAAGAACGGGCAGATTACGGCGAAGAAACGGAGCAAACCTGGAATTTTTCCAGTAGGGTCCTGCGCGCCCGCGCAGCAATGCTGAGCGGCCGCGCAGCAGCCTTGCGCGCCTGCGCAGAAATGCTGAGCGGCCGCACAGGGTCGGGGAAAAAGATATATTATTTTAGACTTCTACTTCTGTTTGGCTTCCAACTTCTATGTAATCTGAGTTTTATGGGACTATTATATAAGTAGATTTGAGACGTTTTTCACAGAGAATTAAAAAAAAGGAGATTATGTTTTAGATTGTGTTTTGCAAGAAGCGAAGGAGATAAGGAAGAAGACCGATTTAGCACACAGCAACGAAGAGGAAGCATATATTCTTGTGATTCTTGTTTCGTTGTAACGTTGGATGCTAGTTTTCTTGCTTTGACTTATTTACTCTTGTGACGTACTCTGTTTTAATATAATCAGTTTAGTTGTTATTTTCTTGTGTTTGTTTATCATGATTTCATATGAACCCATGATGGCGATAAGTTCTATTATGGGCTAATCGTGATCATGGGGTTGCAACGGATTTATTATGGAATTCTTTAGTTAATTGTTTAATACTTTAGTATGTGATGATTGCATGATATCTAGTATTGGTTGTGCGTATTCGTCTTATGTGCGTCGCGAACATATAAGATAGGGTGTTAATCTCTTGTGAAGCGACGGTGGATCTTGAGATTTAGAACTTGCCATGCTAGCATAGGTTCATGTACGTTGTGCATGATTAGTGGGTAACTCTAACAGTTTTATTTGCCTTATGTAATCAAAAAGGAATAACTTGTGCTTAAATCGTTGTGTTGTCAATTTCTGTAGACATATAGGAACTCAACATAATTGATGACTATTCAACTTCTATCTTAATTGTGGATGTTTGGTAGAATGGTATTAGTACAATGAAAGTTGGCTTTTATCAGTTTCGTGTTATTCGATTAATATCATCACTGTCACATGCTAAAGGTAATAACAATGGCTATAGAAGGAAGTAATAATGAAGTTGTGATCTCATGAGTGTTTTATTATTGATAAATTGAAGTGTTAGTTAAGTGGTTAATTAAGTAGTTAATTATAGTTAATATTTAATCAACAATTTTAAGTGTTATTATCTTAACATTGAGAAGTAGTCATACATTGGTGAGTGAGTTAAATTAGACAATAAATTAGTCTGAGTCTCTGAGGGAACGAACTAGAAAGTATTCTATATTACTTGCGAACGCGTATACTTGCGTGAATATTAGTGCGTGATTTCGCCCTAACAAGTTTTTGGCGCCGCTGCCGGGGACTCGGCGTATTTGTTTAGTTTATGTAATTACTATCATTGGTCATTAGGACTCAGTGATTAGGACGTAGTAGTTAATTACTCTTTTCGATTGTGTTTCAGGTACTTTAGCAAACGTTTATGCAAACTCGTTCTCGTGCTCACAAGAGGACCTTAGATACAGCTGAGGAGAAAGACGAAGTTCTTGATACACCGGAGAAGTTAGATTTTGAGGATTCGGATTCAGGAACTGAGCAGAAAGAACCAGTAAACATGGGAGATCGTATTGTTCAAGCTGATCCAGCTCTTATGGATTTTTCTCGGCCTAAAATTGATGACATTCAGTCAAGCATCCTTCATCCGGCTATTCAAGCTAACACCTTTGAGATCAAGCCGGGCACTATTCAGATGGTGCAGAATTCTGTTTCTTTTGGAGGAGCGGCAACTGAAGACCCCAACATGCACATAAGGAATTTTGTCGAGATCTGCAGCACTTTTAAGTATAATGGCGTGACTGATGAGGCTATCAAGTTGAGGCTTTTCCCATTCTCACTGAGGGATAAAGCTAAAGACTGGTTACATTCTGAACCAGCTGGGTCAATCACTACGTGGCAAGATCTTGCGCAAAAGTTTCTGGTGAAGTTTTATCCAATGGCAAAGACTGCTGCTATGAGGAGTGCTCTTACTCAATTTGCGCAGCAACCTACAGAATCTATGTGCGAGGCTTGGGAACGCTACAAGGAAATGTTGAGAAAATGTCCATATCATGGAATGCCGGATTGGATGGTAATCACTGGTTTTTATAATGGTTTGGGGGCCCAATCTCGGCCCATGCTCGATGCAGCAACTAGAGGCGCCTTATGGGCTAAAAGGTATACTGAGGCGTATAATCTTATCGAGACGATGGCTGCAAATGAGCATCAAAACCCAACTCAGAGGATGACGTCAGGCAAGGTAGCAGGTATTCTGGAAGTTGATGCAGCCACCGCTATTGCAGCCCAGCTCCAAGCGCTAGCAATGAAGGTTGATTCTTTGGCTACGTATGGAGTTAATCAAATAGCTATGGTTTGTAAGCTTTGTGCAGGTTCTCATGCTACGGATCAGTGTTCTCTTGTCAATGAATCTGTTCAGTATGTGAATAATTATCAGCGACAACAGCAGCCTGTGCCAGCGACCTATCATCCTAACAACAGAAATCATCCAAATTTCAGCTGAGGGAATAATCAGAATGCTATTCAGCCACCATATCAACAAGGAGTAAGTAAACAGTTTAACCCACCTGGATTCCAGCAACCACAGCAGTATGCTACAAGGCAATCATATCCTCAACAGGGAAGTGCAGCTGCACCTACTAGTGCTGATTTTGAGGAACTTAAGCTGTTGTGCAAGAGTCAGGCGGTTTCTATCAAGACCTTGGAAAATCAAATCGGTCAATTAGCCAATGCATTGCTCAATCGTCAACCTGGCACTCTTCCCAGTGACACGGAAGTACCAGGCAGGAAGGAAGCCAAAGAGCAAGTCAAGGCTATTACCTTAAGGTCTGGAAAAGTAGCTGATGCTGAAAAGGTAAAAAAAGTCGAAGCTGAAGTTAGAGATGAAAAATCTAAGCAAAAGGAGAAAGTGGCGGAACCAAGGAAGACTACTGTTGAACACACTCTGCCTGAGGCTAATACAGGGGAGAAACAGCTCTATCCTCCACCACCTTTTCCTAAGAGATTGCAGCAACAAAAGCTGGATAGACAGTTCGGGAAGTTTCTGGAGGTGTTCAAGAAACTTCACATCAATATACCTTTCGCTGAGGCTCTGGAACAAATGCCTAGTTATGCGAAGTTTATGAAGACTATTCTTTCAAGGAAGGTGAAACTGGATGACCTTGAAACTGTTGCTCTCACGGAAGAATGCAGCGCTGTTCTACAGCAAAAGTTACCACCAAAACTGAAAGATCCAGGAAGCTTCACCATTCCTTGCACCATTGGCAATCTAACTTTTGACAAGTGCCTTTGTGATTTGGGAGCAAGCATTAATCTGATGCCCTTGTCGATCTTTAAAAAGCTGGATCTGCCTGATCCAAAACCCACATACATGTCGCTACAATTGGTGGACCGTTCCATTACTTACCCAAGGGGCATAGTTGAGGATGTGCTCGTCAAGGTGGATAAGCTCTTCTTTCTTGCAGATTTTGTTATTCTGGATTTTGAGGAAGATAAGAAGATTCCCATAATCTTGGGGAGGCCTTTCTTGGCTACTGGCCGTACCTTGATAGATGTGCAAAAAGGGAAACTTACTATGCGGGTCCAAGATCAGGATGTGACCTTCAACGTATTCAAGGCAATGAAATTCCCTACAGAAGATGAGGAGTGTTTAAAAGTGGATGTGATTGATTCCGCAGTTACTTCGGAACTTGATCACATGCTAATGTCTGATGCATTGGAAAAGGCCTTAGTGGGGGATTTTGACAGCGATGATGAAGATAGTAACGAGCAATTACAATATCTGAACGCTTCTCCATGGAAGCGAAAGCTCGACATACCATTTGAATCTCTTGGTACTTCTGACCTTAAGAATGCTGAAGGGAAGCTCAAACCATCAATAGAGGAAGCACCTACCTTGGAGCTCAAACCATTACCTGAATACTTGAGGTATGCTTTTTAGGTGATTCATCTACGTTACCTGTTATTATTTCAGCTGACCTTTCAGGTAGTGATGAAGACAAGCTCTTAAGGATTTTGAGAGAATTCAAATCAGCTATAGGATGGACCATAGCAGACATCAAGGGGATAAGTCCTTCATATTGTATGCATAAAATTCTGCTAGAGGAAGGAAGTAAGCCAACTGTGGAACAGCAACGAAGACTGAATCCCATCATGAAGGAGGTGGTGAAGAAAGAAATTCTGAAATGGCTAGATGCAGGCATCATTTATCCTATTTTTGACAGCTCGTGGGTGAGTCCTGTACAATGTGTTCCTAAGAAAGGAGGTATCACTGTGGTCGCAAATGAAAAGAATGAGCTCATCCCTACTCGAACAGTTACAGGATGGAGAGTATGCATGGATTATAGGAAATTGAACAAAGCCACAAGAAAGGATCACTTCCCTCTCCCATTCATTGATCAAATGCTTGACAGATTGGCGGGACATGAGTATTTTTGTCTTCTGGATGGTTATTCCGGGTATAATCAGATTTGTATTGCACCAGAGGATCAGGAAAAGACTACCTTCACTTGTCCATTTGGCACATTTGCTTTTCGTAGAGTTTCGTTTGGGTTATGTGGCGCCCCGACCACCTTTCAGAGATGTATGATGGCTATATTCTCTGACATGATTGGAAATAACGTCGAAGTGTTCATGGATGACTTCTCCGTCTTTGGACACTCATATGATGAATGCTTGAATAATCTGCGCGCCGTACTCAGAAGATGCGTGGAAACTAATTTGGTGCTTAATTGGGAGAAATGTCATTTTATGGTGCGTGAAGGCATTATCCTTGGGCATAAGGTCTCTAGCAAAGGTCTGGAGGTGGACAAGGCCAAGGTGGGAGTCATTGAAAATCTTCCCCCACCTAATTCGGTGAAAGGAATCCGTAGTTTTCTCGGTCATGCGGGTTTTTATCGGCGATTCATCAAGGACTTTTCAAAGATATCTAAGCCGTTGTGCAATTTACTTGAGAAAGATGTGCCTTTTAAATTTGATGATGAATGTTTGGCAGCATTCGAAACTCTCAAGGAGAGTTTGATCACGGCACCAGTTATTACAGCACCAGATTGGACAGAACCGTTTGAGATGATGTGTGATGCGAGTGATTATGCGGTAGGTGCAGTTCTGGGACAGCGCAAGAAAAATCTCTTCCATGTGGTCTACTATGCGAGTAAAACTTTAAATGGGGCCCAATTGAACTACACCACTACTGAGAAGGAGCTTTTGGCTATAGTCTTTGGCTTTGAGAAATTTCGATCTTATCTGCTTGGTACGAAAGTGACAGTATTCACTGATCATGCAGCTATTCGCTATCTGGTTTCTAAGAATGATTCGAAGCCGAGACTCATTCGTTGGGTGCTTTTACTTCAAGAATTTGAGTTAGAGATCAAAGATAGAAAAGGTACTGAGAATCAAGTACCTGACCATCTCTCTAGGTTGGAGAATCCCGATTCTACTTCACAAGATAGAACGTTAATCAATGAATCTTTTCTGGATGAGCAGTTGTTTGCAATTCAGGAGGAAGAACCATGTTTTGCAGATATTGTAAACTATCTTGTCAGCAATATAATGCCTCCTAATTTGACATCCGCGCAAAAGAAGAAGTTTCTGCATGAGGTGAAGTGGTATATGTGGGATGAACCATATTTGTTTAGACAGGGAGCTGACCAGATCATCAGGAGATGTATCCCGTTCTGTGAGACGGAGGGGATATTACGAGACTGCCATTCCACGGTTTATGGTGGACACTATGGAGGTGAGAAGACGGCAGCTCGTATTCTGCAAGCAGGTTTTTTCTGGCCTACCTTGTTCAAGGATGCTCATCAGTTTGTTTTAAGGTGTGATCGTTGCCAAAGAGTGGGAAATTTGTCAAGGAAGGATGAGATGCCATTAAATGTGATGCTTGAAGTCGAGGTCTTTGATGTATGGGGAATCGATTTCATGGGGCCTTTTATCTCGTCTTGCAATAATCAGTACATCTTGCTGGCAGTCGATTATGTCTCAAAATGGGTCGAAGTTAAAGCTTTACCGACAAATGATGCAAAGGCAGTGCTAAATTTTCTTCATAAGCAAATTTTCACAAGGTTTGGAACACCTCGGGTAATCATAAGTGATGAAAGATCGCATTTTTGCAACCGTAAGTTCACTTCTATGATGCAGCGTTATAATGTGAATCATCGAGTAGCTACTGCCTATCATCCGCAAACAAATGGTCAAGCGGAAGTGTCTAACAGAGAGATAAAGCGCATTCTAGAGAAGGTTGTTTGTCCGTCAAGGAAGGATTGGTCTTTAAAGCTCGATGAAGCTGTTTGGGCTTACAGAACAGCATACAAAACTCCACTTGGGATGTCACCGTTTCAGTTGGTGTACGGTAAGGGATGTCATCTACCGGCGGAGCTTGAGCATAAGGCCTACTGGGCATTGAAGAAATTGAACCTAGATTTAGATGCAGCTGGTAAGAAAAGAATGCTCAGCTTAATGAACTTGATGAATTTCGACTTCAAGCGTACGAGAATAACAAAATATATAAGGAAAAGGTGAAGAGGTGGCACGATAGGAAGCTACATCCTAAGTTATTTGTGCCAGGGCAACAAGTTCTGTTATTCAACTCTCGGCTCCAACTTTTTCCTGGGAAGTTGAAATCAAGGTGGTCTGGACCTTTTATTGTCAAAACTGTGTTTCCACATGGAGCGGTGGAAATTTTTGAGAATGATTCGGACCAAGCATTCAAGGTTAACGGTCAGCGGTTGAAGCACTACTATGGGGACATGGCAAACCGAGAGGTGGTTAGTGCCATGTTTTTTGACTACGTGAGAAAGGTACGGAACATCAAGCTAATGACGAAAAAGAAGCGCTGCATGGGAGGCAACCCATGAATTGTTGTTACAGGAACCCTTAGAAGTTAATAACCTATCCAAAAACACAAAAAAATCAGAAAACAGGGGCTGAAAAAAAAAAATTCCAGAGACCCTCTGCGCGCCCGCGCAGCTATGCTGAGCGGCCGCGCAGCTTGCTGCGCGCCCGCGCAGAAATGCTGAGCGGCCGCGCAGGGGTCAAGTTCCAGAAATTTTTTTTTACAGTTCAGAAAAAAAAAAAAAAAAAAAGAACAAACAAAAACACAAAAACCCATTACAGCCCATAAACCCACAAATTCTTTTCCCATTACCCCATGATTTTATCCCTCAACCCCACTCCTAATCTAATTTAACCTACTCCACACCCTATATATACATACACCTATCCTACATATCTCCCACAACTTCCTACACTTAAACCCTCTCATAAACATCAAAAAATCAGTTCTTACACACTTTTATTCACAAATCAATGGCACCCAAGAGAGCATGCACTATTGACAGCAGCAGCACAGTTCCTACTGCTGATTCATCAAGGGGTACTGCTGCAAGGCCTCGGTTAACTGACAGAGCCGCGGAGGAGGAGTACACTAGGATGTTGGGGAAGCCGATTCTGAAGGAGAGGGGGTTTTTACCATCAGGGAGGGATGGTGAGTTGTTGCCCATGATTGCAGAGAAGGGGTGGATAGCTTTTTGTGAGTCACCCGAAGCAGTACCGATGAGTGTTGTTCACGAGTTCTACGCGAACGCGAAGGCTGAAAAGAATGGGTTTTCTGTAGTTCGTGGGCTGACGGTTGATTATCATCCTGCGGCGATTCGCCGTGTGATTGGATAGCGAGAGAGGAAACCCGAGGAGGAGAACTGGAATGAAAAGACTGCTGAGGACTTTGACTTGGATTTGATTTGTGCGACTCTCTGTCGACCGGGCACAGTTTAGAACCGCAGTCCAGCCAATAATGAGTATCGTCACTTTCCGGCGATCGCCATGAACAGGTATGCCCGTGCATGGAATGCATTTATATGTGCTAATATTTTGCCTTCTTCACATGCACACGAGGTCACAGTTGAGAGAGCACAGTTGTTGTGGGGAATTCTGAATGAGGAATACTATGTGGACCTTGGTGAGTTTATCTACCAAGGAATTCTGAAGTTTTTGAGGGGAGCAAAGCATATGAACATCCCTTATGCATCCACGGTTACGAAGCTATGCCGAGCAGTAGGAGTGAACTGGCCGGCTCATGAGCAGTTGCAGTTGCAGTTGCCAGCAGCTCCGATAGATTCTGGCACTCTGAATGGGATGCAGGAGTGGACCGGTGGTGAGCCTGAGGAGCATGGGCTGGGTTATCGTCTTCCAGGAGGGCGTCCAGCACGAGGTGCTACTATGGCCAGGCCAGGGCGTGGTGAGGCTAGTTCTTCGAGAGCTCAGGAGGGTGCTGGGATGGGTGATGCCCAGTATAGGAGGCTTTCACGGCGGATGGATGCCATGTATGAGACGCAGAGCAGGTTTGCTGAGGAGCTCACCCTTGCATTAGGGACTGCTTTTCGAGGCCTTGGAGCTGATATCCAGTGGCCAGTTTTTGGTGAGGACTCTGCATACCCGCCGCCTGATACTCCACCCACTGAGGGTGATGATGATGATGACTCCGAGTAGGTATACCCTGTGTTCCTTTCTACTACCTTCACTGGGGACAGTGAAGATTTTAAGTTTGGGGGTGGTAGTTAAGGAATATTTTGTGTGTGTCATATAGCTGCATATTCATGATAGTTAGTTCATATAGTTGCATAATTTTTGCCATATAGTTTTTTTTATATATATAGCTTTATTTGTTTGTCATATCATATAGCTCATGCATATACCATGATCCCTTTTGCAATGATTTATCGACTGAATTGTGATATTGATGCGAGTGTAGTGATAGCATTAAAGTGATATTAAGTTGTGTAGGTTGATATGCATGCTAGAAGCACTTGTATTGTCACTAAGTCTTAGAGAATGCTTAAGGACTAGATTGTTGTTATGATCTGATTATTTTCGAGGATAATCTATTTATTATGCTTAGAATTTGATAATAGGTTCTTAGTGGTAAAGGCATGAAAAAGAAAAAAAAATGGAGTAAAAATGGAATTTGTTGCTAGTTGTGGCTAAGCGTCAAATGGCTAGTAGCCGGCTCGCATGTTATGCGAGTAGTCTAGGGTTGAGCAAGATGGAGCGAAACACACTTGCTCAGAGTTATTAAAAAAAAAAAAAATTGCATAATTGATCAAGAGTGGGCTCTTTGGTATTCGAGTTATTAAGTTCTTAGGGGACTTTGTGCCTAGTGACCTAAGGCTTTTAGAGTCTGGGATCCGCTAACCTAACGCTCGTTACATGGATACCATTGTATAAGTCTTTTGTGGACCTCACTCATTGCACGGTCAAATAAGCATTTGAGTTGTAAATAAAAAGCACGATTCCGTAGTAAGCTCCAAAGTTCTTGTAGTGTTGTATATCACTTTGTGCCTAGAATTTTTATTCTTTGTATAATCGTAGGATTGCCTTGAGGATAGTCTAGTCATAGTAATTGGTCTAGTTCCGAAGCATATCTGTTAAGCATTTGCACACACCACGTTTCTGGAGGTATGTCCGTTTGCATGAGTTTATTGATCTTTAGTGTCTAACTGCATTCGTTGAGACGTGGCAATTTGGTTGGTTAATTGTAGTAAGGGGGATCGTTGCATTTTCATATAGATTGCATTCATGCATATTTTTATTTGTTTTTGAGTCTGTGACGCTTGAGGACAAGCATCGATTTAAGTTTGGGGGTGTGATAAGTGGCATTTTATACCACTTAGAACGTCTTAAAATGGCTTAAATTGGTGTCTTGAAATCAAGTATTTTGTGTATTTGATGTGTTTTTCTAGTGTTTATGCATTTCAGGGTATTAGTTATATTTCGGAGGAGGAATCATCAAGAATAAGCCTTGGCATGTGTTCACCATTGCGAGAGGAAAAGAACGGGCAGATTACGGCGAAGAAACAGAGCAAACCTGGAATTTTTCCAGTAGGGTCCTGCGCGCCCGCGCAGCAATGCTGAGCGGCCGCACAGCAGCCTTGCGCGCCCGCGCAGAAATGCTGAGCGGCCGCGCAGGGTCGGGGAAAAAGATATATTATTTTAGACTTCTACTTCTGTTTGGCTTCCAACTTCTATGTAATCTGAGTTTTATGGGACTATTATATAAGTAGATTTGAGACGTTTTTCACAGAGAATTAAAAAAAAGGAGATTATGTTTTAGATTGTGTTTTGCAAGAAGCGAAGGAGATAAGGAAGAAGACCGATTTAGCACACAGCAACGAAGAGGAAGCATATATTCTTGTGATTCTTGTTTCGTTGTAACGTTGGATGCTAGTTTTCTTGCTTTGACTTATTTACTCTTGTGACGTACTCTGTTTTAATATAATCAGTTTAGTTGTTATTTTCTTATGTTTGTTTATCATGATTTCATATGAACCCATGATGGCGATAAGTTCTATTATGGGCTAATCGTGATCATGGGGTTGCAACGGATTTATTATGGAATTCTTTAGTTAATTGTTTAATACTTTAGTATGTGATGATTGCATGATATCTAGTATTGGTTGTGCGTATTCGTCTTATGTGCGTCGCGAACATATAAGATAGGGTGTTAATCTCTTGTGAAGCGACGGTGGATCTTGAGATTTAGAACTTGCCATGCTAGCATAGGTTCATGTACGTTGTGCATGATTAGTGGGTAACTCTAACAGTTTTATTTGCCTTATGTAATCAAAAAGGAATAACTTGTGCTTAAATCGTTGTGTTGTCAATTTCTGTAGACATATAGGAACTCAACATAATTGATGACTATTCAACTTCTATCTTAATTGTGGATGTTTGGTAGAATGGTATTAGTTCAATGAAAGTTGGCTTTTATCAGTTTCGTGTTATTCGATTAATATCATCACTGTCACATGCTAAAGGTAATAACAATGGCTATAGAAGGAAGTAATAATGAAGTTGTGATCTCATGAGTGTTTTATTATTGATAAATTGAAGTGTTAGTTAAGTGGTTAATTAAGTAGTTAATTATAGTTAATATTTAATCAACAATTTTAAGTGTTATTATCTTAACATTGAGAAGTAGTCATACATTGATGAGTGAGTTAAATTAGACAATAAATTAGTCTGAGTCTCTGAGGGAACGAACTAGAAAGTATTCTATATTACTTGCGAACGCGTATACTTGCGTGAATATTAGTGCATGATTTCGCCCTAACACCTGGTCATAATAAAAATCTAACGGGTAAAATTTCGGGTCAGAACACGCAGATGGGTCGGGTAGAACACGGCGGGTCAGGTTCGAAGGGTCATCGGAAAACCGGATTCCAGCCGCCGTCAGACAGGTCCTCCGGAAGCTCTGCTGGGGTCAAAAACAGGTATGTTCGTCTTTATTTTTGGTCCATAGTTGATCTAAACCATTACCACAACTCAGAAACAACACCAACAACAACAACAAACAAAAGTCGAGTCCTCGTTTCCGGCGATACTTTGACAAAAACCGGCCAATAATCCGCAAACCTCGACTTCGGGGAAAAACACAACGAAACTCAGCCATATGTATCTCAAAACGAAGCTGAAACTTATTCAAATCTAACCATAGCAATCATAATATCAAATCATCAAGGACAACCTCAAAAAATCGAAAAACAAAAATTGATAAAAACTAAAACCCAAGAACGCTATTTCTGTAAACAAACAATACGATTAAACACTTAAATCAACTCTAAATCATATCAGAACGCTATTTCTAACATCAAAACCAAACAACAATTCGTAAATTAAAAACCCCCAATTCGGGTTATAAATCCTAAAATTTTGAATTAAAAAATTATCAATAGTCGAAATGATTTGATGGTTGATTAAGAAAGAAGAGATCGAGGGCTTCAAAACGGCTACTGGAACATCAAAATCTGACACCAGAATCATCTTCAAATATTGATTTGATTCTCAGAAGCTCAAGAACACCAAGAACAGATTTTTCAGAGAATTTGTTTTCTATTTTCTGAAAAATAAAATATTAATCTGATTTTTAATAATAATTAATAATAAATAAAAATTAATTATACTTACACAAAAATACCCCTAGAATTATTTGGGGTATAATTATATTGTTTAATAAAAATAATTAGCCCAAAGTTAATAATTAACGGGGAATAATTTTTAATCAAATAAATATAAAATTTATGCGAAAATTCCCCAAAAATTATGAATAACCCAAAAATGCAAAAATATTGAATATTTGCAAGTCCCGAAATTTTATAAAAATAAAAATATGATTTTTGTGGGCCTTGGAGTCCCGGTGAGGCCCCGGTCCGTTGATTTTTGAAAAACAGAAATGATTCCTAAATTGATAGAAAACCCCGAAAACACATAAAATACATTCAAACACACATAAAATGAGATAAAACGAGTAATTCGATAAAGACGCAAATAAAAACGCGTCCAGATTACGGATCGATTCATATAAATACATTTTAAACACGTAGCGAGTATCTGAAAGATACTCTGGTCCTTACGAGACCACACAACTCTATCGTATGTTAATTCACGGCCATACATATTTTTAAATAATATTAAACACGTAATAATTTATTTAACACGTAGAAAAATAGCTGTAAAATTTTATTTTAACTGTTTTTAAGCCTCACCCTTTACCCGGGTGAACACGGGTAAAATACCAAATAATATTTCTAACACAGATAAAATATTGAGGCGAGTAAAATATGTACTCGACCCCCAATACTGGAAAATATACTCATTTTTACCGGTATTGATAAAACAATCGGGCTTCAGATAACTTTTAAAAATAATACATTTAAGTAAATATTTTCAGAAATTAACAAGGATCGATATAACACTTAACAATAAGCACATTACCATTTAATAACACCAACTCGTCAAACAGGAATAAAATATCCACCATTATATTCCTTATAAATCATAAAAGCACATATATATATATATTCAAATAATAATTATAATAATTCTACAAATACGGGTTGTTACAGTGCTCACCACTCAGGAACCGTATTTAGATGGTGAAAGGCCAAATGCTGAGTTGGACTTTGATGACACTATCACAAATACAAGGGTTTTATCAGTTTTTACTGAAGACCTTGTGTCAACATCTGCACCTTCATGTGCACCACAACCTTCACAGGCTTTAAGGTTTGAGGGTAGTACTCCTACGGGGGAGCTACTCAAATATCTCTAATTCAATTGGAGGTTCCTCTAGAAGGGACAACTACCCTCAAAACCCTGGATCAAATCGATTTGACAATTGATACTAGGAGTCCAACTGCCAATGATCCATCAAATGAGGAGGCAAATACACAAGCACAATCAAGTGCCGGTTCTTTGCAAGAAGAACAAGGGTTTCAGGCCATGGTACATGACAGTAACCTAGTCAACTCCCCTTTAATTCAAATGGAGGATCACCCAGAAGGTAATCAACACACTGTCACAACCACAGTTCACACTGTGAGTCTAACTGTAACTTCTATCACAGGTGTTCCATCCACCTCAATCATCACCACACCAATTCCTAACCTACCATCCACCTCTACTTAAGAATCCTCTCACCTCCTTGCCAACTTCCTTAAAGATACCCAAGCTCAATCCACATATGTAGATGACATGCTTCTGGATCAAATTGAAGGGTTTGCCAATATAGCACAATAGTTGCTCACATCAGACATGTATAACCAAGACTATTGTAACACCCCCAAATCCGGGGTCGGGGATCCGGGTTGTCACGAGTTCCATTTCCCTTAATAATACTTAATCTTAATAATCAACCAACTACTGCGTACTGTGACCCCACAATATACACACACACACCACAAGTTATAGTCTAAGAGATGAATACCAAAAATAACACAAGTCATTTTATTCCACAATTATAAACCATTTTACCTTAAAAAGGGTTTCTGAATAATTTACATATTCCTTGCCATTATTACAATTCATAAATATACATAAGTCTGGTACATCAAAAGTTGAAAGCCTAGCCTATTGGTAGATCCTACCTCAGCTACAACGGCATCAACGCCTACAGGAACTGCGGAACGTTTCCTATCCGCTCGCGAATTGGGAGCTAGATCCTGTTCATCTTGTCTATCTGTTGTTGTGTGATGAAAGAAGAAAGCAAGGGTGAGCAACAAGCCCACCGAAATAATATGTATAATAATTAACAATACATGAGCATTCTCATAGTACTCATGAAAGTCTTGGTCAAGAAGAAATGAACCAAGTTTGATCTCTTAACGCGACCAAGTCACAAAATATTCAGTATATATGTACATATACTTTTCAAAATCTTGGAAGTCCTCTTCCATGCATAATAAACACAGAGTTCCAGTTTATAACTGTATAAAATATCATTGCAAGGTGATCTCATATATCTAACCTTGTCTCAACGTTTTTCTGAAAATCTTTGACATGCATAAGATAATCATTTACTAGATATAAGTTTAAAAGATGAAGTTAAAAGATACTCCAATATACTTATATCTTTTCCGAATACTACTTGAACTACCACCGTTCAAGTTATAATTAGTTTCAAAAGTTCATCACATAGATGAGACTACAAGACAAGATTTGAATAGATTCAATCTTTATAATATCATTCAAAAGAAATAAAGTTACGAGATACTTCATTAAGTCACGATATATATATAGATACCAATAAGTAACCTTTTCTACTGTAGATGGATGAATTCCTCGCCGGTCATCACCCTGGCTGCATTAGGACCTCGTGCTAGACCGTTACCCGGCCACTCACGCGTGGATGGACTGTCACCCAGCCTCTTACACCTTCATAGACCGTACCCCGGCTTGTCACTTATGCCGACTCAATTAGATGGACTTACTTCCCGAACATTGGGCAAGTAATCAAATTCTTTTCTCAAAATAGCAACCTCGTTGCGAATATAAAATACACCACAGAGCCGAATCCCTAAGATTTTTGAGTGAATATTCAAGTCTCCTTCGAAAGGAAGATCTTAAATCTGGAAACGAGTTTTTGGGATCCGCTCTAACTTTTAAAATCATTTTGAAGACTCGAAAACATTTTTAAGAATGTTTGGAGTAATGCTGATTTAATGAAATAAATCAGTCCCGATATATTAGAAAATATCTGAATATTATTATTTAAATAATATTCCCATAAGGATAATCCTTATCAAAATAATTGAAGTAAAAGTTTTAAAACTCATACTTGAAATGAATATTAATAACCAAAGATATACTTATATGAAAGTATGATCTTTATTTGAATAATCGAAAATAAGTTTGATTATCGAAACATTATTCTTTAATAAAATAAAGAATATTATTTAATAAACAAGCGGAGTCATAAGTCCTCAAATGAATATTCAAAATAATATTCATTAAATAAAATAAATGGAGTCTTAAGTCCTCGAATGAATATTCAAAATAATATTCATTAAATAAACTAAACGGAGTCATAAGTCCTCGAATGAATATTCAAAATAATATTCATTAAATAAAATAAAGTTATCAAATAAACCTTATTCGATTAATAGTTTTGAAAACTATATCAATATATATATAAATATATATATATATATTATACTCGGGAATATCGACTCCCGGTTTAGAAATATGTTCACCTTTGGGTCCCCTATACTAAGGGTATACGCAACTACTGCTTATCTCTAGCATAGATATTATGCAACTTATAAGAAATTGAATCAACCATTAGACATCAAGATTACGAAACAGACATGCATATATACCATATCAGCATGCTCGAATATATCGCAAGATTTGCTAATAACGTTCATGCACTTATCACAAGATAATGCATATACATATATACATCACAACAACAGTATAACGGGTAGAAAACTTGCCTGAGTGTTCCCAGATAGACTTAAGCTTAGAGTGGGTCTGATAACCTATGAACAACAACATAAGTCGGAATTAAACTCCGGTCGCTTAAGAAACTAGACTTTAACCAATAGAACCTTAACGTTCGCTTATGGTCACTTCTACGCTTAACGAATCACATAAGTCGTTCGAGTACCCTTGGCTCCACCATTTTTAATAAATTAACCATTAAGAATTTTAAGGCGATTCTTTCGCGAGTACCCTACCAACTGCCTAATCCACTTTAAATAATTGTTTCATACTCCAATTAGTCATTTCAGGACCTTAACCAAGGTTTCAAAGTAAGGCGAGGGGTAATGGTTCGGTCGCGAAACGCCGTTACTTAAAACGGTCGTTTCTCCTAAACCGTACATCGGATTCAAGCGAACCACATATCAAAACGAATCTCGTAACATGAACTCTCTAATCATGGCAATGGTCAAAACCTAACAGTAAGTTCACGGGTCCTGATGTTAAGAACAGAACAGTTAAGGAAAATCGGGCATTATGACGTTTATGTTTACGCGATTTCCAATTTAATTAACACTCTAAATTATCATCAATTCACTCACAACCACCAATACAACAATATTCAACCATCATACTACAAACTCAGTCCCCAACTCCAAATTTTACCAATTTATCCAACCAATCAAAGACCCAATATTCAAAACCAATACAAATCCACCAAAACTACTTATAATCAAAGATCAAGCCTTAATACTAACAATGCTTCAATAAAACTTAATGTAATCATAAAATCAAAGCTAGAGTTTGAAGTTGATACCTTCCTTGGTAGGTGTTAAGTTGTTAGGAAGCCTTAGGGAGCCTTAATCTAACCTCCTACAAGCTTGATCTTTCCAAAGAAATCAAGAACACAAAGTTAGGTTTTGAAGTTTCTAAAAGTCAGATTGAAAGAACTGTCAAAACAAGGATCTTACCCTGCTTATTTGGACGAGACTTTTGAACAAGAGTTGTAGGCCATCTCAATACCTTTCTAAAGAGCTATAGAACATACTATTTGAGGGAGTATTGAAGGAGATATGGTAGTTTGAAGTTGTTGCTCTGGTTTTGGCCGAGAGCTTTTGTTCTTGGAAAGCAAAAGTCAACTTCTAATTTGTGTTTTGTGATTTGTTTTGCCTTAAATTGGTTGTTTTGTTTTTGTTTTGATTAATTAACCTTTTAACCATGGTAAATTTTGTGTGATTTATAATCAACCAACACTTCCTTCCCTTTTTGGTTATGCTTATGTCATCTCCTTATGTCATCTTGTTACACTTGTCTTTCTCTTGTTGGTGTGATGACATCATCATCCATTAACCTCTTTGATTAACCCCTAATTACTTGGCTAATGACCGCTGATCTGTTATACGGTTCGCTTAACTTTCGTTCTCGTTTAATGTTTGAGGGATCATACCCGGGATCTTATTACTTGGGTTCCCCTAAACCTTTCTCAATATTTTATATTCATTTTATGATCCTCTCTTATAATCCTTGAATTAAATCCTTTTAATCATGTTACCTTATATTCAGTTCTTTCGGTATCTGGTGGATTTTCGAAAAAAATCAAAGTGTTCGAATTTGGATTCTGACGAACTTTACATACACTTATTTACTTTATGGAATACTAATACTATCTTAGAATTTCCATAACAGTACTCCTATATAGCGTGGTCTGATAATTTTCCTTAATCAGTATCATCAACAAAAGTTACTATTCATCCGTGTTTCAAAAATTCCAAAAATTGGGGTTATTACAGTCTCCCCTCCTTAAAAGGATTCCGTCCCGGAATCAGATAAAAATGAATAGGGATACTTTCTTAGCATTGCACTTTCTAACTCTCAAGTCAATTTTCCCACATTATGGTTCTACCATCAAACTCTGACTAGTTTGATAACCCTTCTCCTAAGCACTTGTTCATTTTTAATCTATAACCTTTCCCGGTTGCTCCATATAGGTTACGTTTGGTTGCATGCCTATGCGCTCATATGTTAACTTCCCAATATGACTTAATATGTCCAAGGGTCCAATAATTCGTGGGCCTAGCTTTCCTTTCTTTTCGTACCACATCCCTCATTTCCAAGGGAATACCTATAACAGCACTAGGTCCCCTACTTCCTACTCTTTTTCATTTCGTGTCAAATCAATATACTTCTTATGTCCATCTTGGGCTATTACCAGCCGTCCTCTGATTAGATCTATTATATCCTTGGTCCTTTGAACTACTACGGGTCCGAGCATCTTGCGCTCTACAACTTCATCCTAACATAAGGGAGATCGACATTGTCTTCCCTCAAGGATCTCATAAGGCGATATCTCAATACTGACATATGATCTATTATCGTAAGAAAACTCAATCCGTGTTAAGTGATCGTTCCAATTTCTCTCAAGTCTATTGCACAGACTCTCATCATAGCTTCTAGCATTATAGCTTTTGCTTCTCAATACCCTTTCTTTTCCAGTTCGTAGTCATTACTATCTTCCGTACATAATACTATACTGGTTACAATTTTGCTCGTTAGCATTTTATAACCTTTTAATAATTGCGTCAACCTTAGTATCATGAACGCGTTAGATTCGGAATACCACCGCACTGATACTACTCCTTCCTAGCTGCTTCTATCTTTGAAAGCTTGATCCATCGTATAGAAGTAAAAGAATTTATTGAGAGATCACTATGATCATGAACACTTGTTATATTGCATAGTTAGTACAGAAGGTGGCCAGCCTTTAGTACTTGACAAGCAATTAAATAACATGTGGTATCCTACTAGACTTCTATCACATAGATAGATAGTCATTCGGCAATACCTCCCCTTCTGGAAGGGTTGTTCTTCTCAGCTTACATGAAATGAAAAGGAGATAAAAGAACGAATTGAAGAGAATTGTATATATATAAAAACATATACTACCACAAAATATCTGGCTTGGAATCTACCTCTGAACTATAGAGCTTTATCATAGGAGAATCAAAACATATATGTATATAAATCAACATCAGGTATAATAGCATCGCGTTTCACATGCCTAATTTTTTTTTTTGCTATTCTGTCCATTATTCTATGGGCCCATGCTCTTGCTCAAGCTTATACACAATCACCTTTGAAACTCCCTCGACATCGAAATCGAATCTGGGATTTCATTCTAGACATCATCGTTATTAGAATTTTATGCTTGCACCGCAACCTTCCTCGTATAGTAATACGACTCTCTATTGATAAGAAGGAATAAGTATTCAATAGGTAGATAATCGACTTAATTAGCCTATCAATGATAACTTATACACCACCACGACTCGATTAGTGGTACTTAATCTCAACATTCATTACCATACAACTCTCGCGGTTGTAATCGGCTCATTATTCAAAGAATCGTTGCTGCATTACTATAGTCCACCACGGACCTACGGTAGTCATTCGTTTTCCTTGGAATCTTAATAGCTAACCATACGGAGTCCATACCTGTCATATCGAATTCTTCTAAGGAGTTAACATAATCACCATTCATAATTCATGAAGAACACCCCAGCTCCTGACGTACTTTCATGACATGAAGCAGATAAAATTGCAGAAGAGTTTCAATCAAAGCAATGATAGCAGGTTAATACCATTATTAACCATATGTCTTTATTGGGTGACATGCATCTCAAAGGTTCATTTAGTCATTTCGTAACATGGTCCTGACTTATCTCAAGATAGTACCTTCTAAGATAGATAGCCCGCTCATGGTGATTATACGAATTAAACCTTTACCAAACTCCTATTACGGTTGGGTATTGCAAAGTCATCAGAAGGAATTCAATCTTCCAAACCATAATACAACCTTCACGGCTTCAACCATCATCACTGTATTCCTCTGTCATGAGCGCCTATAATTATCCTCTTACATTTAAAGTGTCGGCCACCTCTTTGGCCTTTCCTGATAGTAAAATTTCCTTACAATCAATGTCATTTTAACCACCTCCAACTAAATTTTATACCTCATTTCAATCACTGCTTATGTGAAAATGCTTTTCTTAAGTCCTGGTGAGAAAAGAAAAAAATCACTATTTTTCCATAAGTCATTGCCTTAGTCTTTAGATGTGAACATTATCACGACTGACTCTCGATCATACTTAGGACGTCTCTTATCTTGGGTCCTTCTCATTTTCACCAATCTCGACCTTCATTGGGTCGATCTATACTTCTTATGGTTTAACACGTGCCCACCTGGCATTATTATAATTACGCCATTTTTCCTTTATCAAATTTCTATTCTTGAGAACTTCGAATAATACCTTTCTCCTTATAAACCTCTAAGGTTATCCTTGAATCGTTCCTCCTGTATTCCCTAGATACAGGGCATATCAAAATACCATTTACTAATACTAGAACCATTGTCTATTTACTTCTGAAAAATTTCTCTACTGATCTTTAAAGGTTGTTGTTACTTTAGTCCTGCATTCCATACTACCCAAACTCATAATGTCCCTATTAAGGGTGAAATGCCAACCTTTATGCATTCCCCTAGGGTTCATTTCAAGTTATCGAAGTTATATCCTTAATTCCACCTTTAAAAAGGTACTTGCATCCTTCCATGGATAAATCAAGTCATATATCCTTGATAGATTATCTTATTCAATCATTCCCACCTCGATAGTCTATACCAATTTCACGATAGCATCCTTATTCAAAATAAGTTTAATCCATATGGCCTCCAAAAGATAACAACGGTTATCCACTTTTCTTGCCTGATTTGGTAATGATAACAGGGATGTTCTCGAAGATATTGGTCGTGTTCAACGTGAACTTCTTCTTAATAAATCCTTATTTACTTTTGTTGTTTATCTCAACAGTCATCTCAATGTTGGGATATCTTTCATACCTGGCGTCTCCCTTTCTGGGTATCATGCCCCCGGTCTTACACTTCACTTTCTTGAAGGTCAATTCCTTCATCCAATTTTCCTAATTTCTTACTTCCTTGTCTCCTCAGTCTATCCGCGTCTCATTATTTATCCTTCAAACTATCTCAAGGTTTCCTCGAATCCTCCCAACTTATAGGGGATAAAATATATGTATCTCTTATGCCTTCAACCATCAATTTTAACTCATGGTGAATCACCCTCATCCTGACGATTACATACTTTTCTATTTCTATTGCTACGAGTCTTTAGGGTTTCCTCATACCCAACTCCCTTATCATTCCTCAAACTCTATTGTCTTTATTTTCCTTTCCACTTCAGTTTCTTTTAATTTTCTTTTCTATTACAATCATTTCATGAACCCACTACTCATTGACTTCAAACATCACGTCGTTCTGGGATTATTGTCATCAGAACGAATCTTGACAACTTTTACAACTTAGCTTCATAATTCATCATACTCGTCCGCCTTTGTTCTGGCTCTAAAGCTTTTACAATATCTCCATAATCTTGGGAATTACTTTCTCGAAAACAATTGACTGAACTTTAATCAGTTTATCATAACCTCTGGCTCTGTGCCTTTCTTGGTCTTTCACCAGCGGGTGGCCTCTCTCTTAGGAAGGTAAGTGACAAAAACAGTCTTTTGTGATTCGTCCATCATTTAGAATCTCAAATGATTCCTATATTTCCTTTAGCCAGGCTTTTGCCTCGACTGGGTCAACCTGTTCCTTGGAACTCTGAGAACTTAGCGACTTAAAGGTCCCAAAAGAATTTCCCACCGCACTGTCTCCTCAGGGTGGTGGTTGGGGATAATAGTCTAAGTTCTGTCTAGAAAGGTCCATAAATTGTCGTATAGGAGTACCGTCACGAGTCTCCTTTCCTTACTCGACTTCTGTTTCCTTAGTCTGAACGTTCCCTCCTCCTCCCCATAATTGGGGTCATCCTACATGTTTTAAATCCTCATTTTCCACTTCATTATGTTATGGGTTCCTTCTATCTTCATGGCGACCTCCCTGACTATCACGTTCAGGGTTTGCTATAAATCTTATTCCTCAAACTAGCTTTCATCTAAGATCTCATCTTTAAGCTCTTGAACATTTGGAACCCAAATTCTATAGGAATACCTCTTTATTCCCTTATCATCTTTCTCAGTATTAATCTCTTATCTATTTGTTGGCTCTCTGCCTTCATTCATCACTTTTTATGGCACAATATGTTCTTTTCCAATAATTCGGGTTGTATTGCAATCTCAAACAGCTTTTCGGTACCGGCTCCGGTTACCTTCACTTCTATTTCCATTTTCTCAAAATCTCTTATAAACTCTCCCAAAGACATTATCATCTTGAGTCTCTCCTTTTTACTAAGGGCATCAGCCACCACATTGGCTTTCCCTGAATGATAAAGAATCTCTCAATCATAATTCTTGATTAGCTCTAACCACCTCCTCTGGCGCATGTTGAGCTCTTTCTGCGTGAAAATGCACTAGAGCACTTATGGCTTGTGTAAATCTCGCACTTCTCTCCATACAAGTAGTGCCTCCAATCTTTAGGGCAAAACTATTGCCACGAGCCCAAGCTCATGGGTGGGGATATCGAATTTTATATTCCCTTAATTGTCTTGATGCGTACGCGATTACCTTGTTGTGCTGTATAAGAGCACCCTAATTCCTTATGCGAAGTGTCAATACAATTCACAAAATCTCCTTTTTCCATCCGGCAATGCCAACATAGGGGTCGTCACCAATCTTTGCTTCAGTTCTTGAAAGTTATTCTCGCATTTCTCTGTCCATTCAAAGTTCTCAGTCTTACGAGTAAGCCGCGTTAAAGGGGCTACTATCTTTACAAACTTGAACGAACCTTCGGTAGTGACCGGCCAATCCCACCTCTGGTAGTTTCCCTAACCATGGCCATCAATTCCTCAGTGGTCCTTTATTCATTCTTGTCAGGATCCTCCACGGGATTCTTTATAGCAACAATCCCTTCTAGGACAACATCCTCAACCGCTACATCCTCAATATGAACATCATCCGGTCCCGCATTAGGACGCTCTATCGGATCCATAATCTGATCTCCAATAAGTAATAAAACATCATCGCGCTGTTGCTCCTCAACCTCAGGGTTCGGAGTCCCGCTACCATATACGATAACGAACTATGCTTCTATCACAATATTTAAAAGGGTTCCCATAAGGGTTTTAACTGTCAGTACTACATTAGGTAGTCCGACTATGAACTTGGCAAGAGTCCTTATTTCTTAGTGAACTTATTATTTTAACGTCACATCATCTCTGAGGTTTATAACGCTTAGCTCTGATACCATTCTGTAACACCCCCAAATCCGGGGTCGGGGATCCGGGTTGTCACGAGTTTCATTTCCCTTAATAATACTTAATCTTAATAATCAACCAACTAATGCGTACTGTGACCCCACAATATACACACGCACACCACAAGTTATAGTCTCAGAGATGAATACCAAAAATAACACAAGTCATTTTATTCCACAATTATAAACCATTTTACCTTAAAAATGGTTTCTGAATAATTTACATATTCCTTTCCATTATTACAATTCATAAATATACATAAGTCTGGTACATCAAAAGTTGAAAGCCTAGCCTATTGGTAGATCCTACCTCAGCTACAACGGCATCAACGCCTACAGGAAACTGCGGAACATTTCCTATCCGCTCGCGAATTGGGAGCTTGATCCCGTTCATCTTGTCTATCTGTTGTTGTGTGATGAAAGAAGAAAGCAAGGGTGAGCAACAAGCCCACCGAAATAATATGTATAATAATTAACAATATATGAGCATTCTCATAGTACTCATGAAAGTCTTGGTCAAGAAGAAATGAACCAAGTTTAATCTCTTAACGCGACCAAGTCGCAAAATATTCAGTATATATGTACATATACTTTTCAAAATCTTGGAAGTCCTCTTCCATGCATAATAAACACAGAGTTCCAGTTTATAACTGTATAAAATATCGTTGCAAGGTGATCTCATATATCTAACCTTATCTCAACGTTTTTCTGAAAATCTTTGACATGCATAAGATAATCATTTACTAGATATAAGTTTAAAAGATGAAGTTAAAAGATACTCCAATATACTTATATCTTTTCCGAATACCACTTGAACTACCACCGTTCAAGTTATAATTAGTTTCGAAAGTTCATCACATAGATGAGACTACAAGACAAGATTTGAATAGATTCAATCTTTATAATATCATTCAAAAGAAATGAAGTTACGAGATACTTCATTAAGTCACGATATATATATCCATATATATCTCTCATACATTTCCTGAAAACCTCTGTCATGTAAAGTATGAACAGGGTTGCAATATCCAATGAATTTGGAAATAAAAGAATTTTGGCATAAACCTGATATCTTGCTGATCAGGAAAAGATACCAATAAGTAACCTTTTCTACTGTAGATGGATGAATTCCTCGCCGATCATCACCCTGGCCGCATTAGGACCTCGCGCTAGACCGTTACCCGGCCACTCACGCGTGGATGGACTGTCACCTAGCCTCTTACACCTTTATAGACCGTACCACGGCCTGTCGCTTATGCCGACTCAATTAGATGGACTTACTTTGTAACGCCTGGGAAATATTATGTATTTATTTTTATCAATAAATAATTATTATATGATTTTATGTGAATTTTGGTGAATTATTTGATAATTGATATTAATATTTGGATGTTTATTTCTGATAAAAATGAAGATATTTTAATTTTTAATTATCCAGAATTAAATATAGATAATTTTGGTATTAGAATCGTATCATCTTTTCAGTTACTTAGCGGCTAAGTAACCTATTTTCGGATCCAAAAGGTAAATGTAATTATCGATTTATTAAACAAATCGAATGTGTGATGATTCGGTCATCTATGTGATGTGTATTATTTATTGTTTGTGATTTGTTCGATGCAAAGGTTAATGTTATAATTAATTATCGAGCTGTATGAATTTAATTCATTTTAAAATGATTTTATTGAATATTTACTCCTAAAAATGCTAAAATTGTCTCTAAAATTATTTTTATTATTTTATAATTTTATTTATTATTTTTAGGGGTTTATAAAATTTGGAAATCAATATTTTATTTATTATTTAATTTTAAATGATTTTCTGACTCCATTTAATTGTAAAATCAATATTTAATTCCAAGATATTTCAAAAATCATGAAAATTTTATTTTTATTAACTTTTAAATATTTCGAGAATTTTAAAATTCTTTGGAAATTTTATGGCTTTTATTTAACCACATGTGTATTTGTTAAATGATTAAATGCGGGTCTGATTTGCGTTTCAAAAATGATCTAGAAATTCTAAAAACTTTATTTTGATAACCTCTAAATATTTCGAGATTTTAAAAAGTATTTCTGAGAATCTTTAAGTGATTTTACCTGTTAAACGCTCATTAAATTTTGAAATTTCGGTGTCTGAAATCGTAACTATCGTAATAAAATACTAAAATAAAACGAGAGAAAAAGGGGCACAGGGTTAAATCGGGTCCAACCCGTTTTCTTTTATCTCTTCGGCCCAGGCCTCTCTCTCTAATTCTCTCCTCAAAATCTCTCTTGTCTCTCCCGATCCTCTCTCTCTCGCTCAATCTCTCCCTCTCGCTCAATCTCTCCCTCTCGACCTCTCCCTCGAACTCTCTCTCTATAGTCTCTCAGATTATATCTCTACATCTCTCACAATTTTTCCTTTGCTTCCCTTCTCTTCACCCCTCTGTTTCGCCGGGTTTGGTAAGTCCGCCGGTCTCCCCTCTTCTTTCCGATCGTTACTTGTGTCCGATTGATTTCCCTCGATTCCGTGATGACTGATTTTGCGGATATATATGTATATACGTGTATGTATTGTGTCGGCTTGGTTCTATTGCCTGGCGTTGCAGCCTCTCGGAAATTTCCGAGAGGTGTGGCGGCGCGTGCGATTGCTGTTTGGCGCGTGTGTTGCCCGTGGTTCTGTTCGGCTTTTTATTCGGATATATACATGTGTTATTTTGTGTGCTGAATTATGTGTGTGTCACTGTATATCTGAGTGCTGTGTGTTGTGTGTGTGCGAAGCAGCATATGTGTGTTGTGGGAGGTGGCCGTGAGGCGCGTGCGCTGGTTCCTGTGTTTTATTCGGATTGTTTTATTCTATTTTTTGATTGAACTTTTACTATTTTCTGCAGAAAAATAATTGATTATCTTAATGAAACAAATATATTTTTCGTACGGGGAAAATTAGATTTAATCGGTGGAATTCGTGTCGGAAGTCCGTTATAAACGGAAACCCGCGAATTTTACCGCCGTCAGCGATGAGCCTCGCCGAGCCGACAGTGGGCAATGATGATTTTTATCTGAGTCCTACATTTATTTACTAAATAAATTAGTTCGTGATAATAATTATGAAACGAAAACGAATAAAAATACTAGTTTGTAAAATAAATTTCAAAATGAATAAAAATAGTTGATAATCGAATTATATTGGTGATTGGGATTGCGAATGATGGATTAGATTGATTGTTGTATTGTGATTTGACGTCGAAATGATTCGACGGGCAGGCCGATAAGTAGAGGAAACGCTGCTCGATTTTCGGGAAAATTAATTCTGAAAATACGGAAACGTAACCTGTAATTGTCGGAGACGTCGAACAAGGATATAATTAAACTTTATGAAACTGACTTGCGTGATGTGACAAGATATTTTGTGAATAATCGATTACCCTGTTTTTTTCAAAACGACAAACATACGTATTTTTTGAAATTAAATACCGAACCGATTTTCGAAGATGTGAACCGTAATTGCTATGTGTATTTCGATAATACATATAAATATGAATTCGGTTATGAAATTATATGGGTTGAATAGAATAGTGATTTGATGTAAGCTTAAGCGATTATCTGAATTAGGGTATTTCAACCCTGTAGGTTTTAGACGGAAGACCCGAGACATGACATCGGACTAGGAACGATCTAGTGATTAGACGTCGAGATCAACGAAGTTCGAACCAAAGGATCTGAATGTTGGGATCGTATCGAGAATAGGATAGTAGGTGGATGATAAAGCCGAACGATCTAAGTTGAACCAAAGTCAACCAGTAATAACGGTTAAAACTTAATGAGGCAAGTATTCTGGATTTTTCTTTTAAAATACTGCAAGTACTCTTGAATTTCTTTTAAATACTGCAAATATTATTCGCTACTATTCTAAGTTCAGAATAGTTAAATGTTTTACATTTCGCTGAAATTACTCATATTATGCTTGTTCATTTATTCTTGTTCCTGTAATTCGATTGCTCTTATGAGCAAATACCCATTCTTTCGGGTTATTTGCGAACCCTGAATTGGGAAGTTTTGACTTCAAAATGGTTTGACATCAAAACACTCTACGGGCTGGATAGTGATACTTTGGGGATTAAGTTTTACTTAATCCTAAGGACCGAAACATAATCGGTGCCTTAAGATGGGCCGTAGTGCCTGGGGACCCGACTGGATCTATACATGTAGGTATAGATCTGCACTGTATCCTGACTGATCAGCAAGATATAAGTGTGAACTAGTGTCTAGTCCAATTTATTGTTGTTCGCCATTAATGGCATTCCCTCTTGAAATAAAATGTGATTATGGTTTAAAGTTATTCTTTCTTAGCACTCAGTTTCGGGAAATTACAATGTTTCTAAATATATTCGAGGTTCAGATTGTTGCTGCAGCATTAGTTGCTCAGTGATAGTTAGGATCTTGAATGAATTGAGATCTTCTTAATTATTCAACCCGTCCTTATCAGGCTGGTTTAGCAGGCTAAGTCTATGGAAACTTAGTCGATAATGATGGATACTAAATAGTTAGGAATTTCTCTAACGTCGTTTTATGAATAGTTATTGCATTCATTGCTCAATTATGAAATGATACCAGAAGCTATTTTGAAAACACGCGATCTCTAAAGCTCTTACAAAAATGTCATTATGTCCTATGTGATTTATAGCAATGTAAACCAAATTGATTTTAAGATAACGAGGTATATCCTTTAAATGATTTCGTGTTTCGCCCTTCAAAATATTTCAGAGATTTTGTCTTGAAGTTTTCTTTGAAATTAATGTTTGAAACTCAAATTATATACTTGCTGGGCATTTTTGGCTCACTCTTGCTTTGTCAATTCTTATTTCTGCCAGAAACAGATAGGGATAAAAATGAATAGCTTAGATAGACAGCAGAAGTTCGAGAAATCTCCGCTGCGAGATGTTGAAGAAGTTAGAAGAATATGATTCGAGCATTAGTTCAGAGGTATTTACAATTGTATTTTAATTGTTGTAAGTTGTAGAAGATTAGATTCTTGTTTCATTCCATAACCTGTAAATGATCCGGATTCAAGGGGTTATTTATTTATTTCTTTATTCTATGTAAGGATTGTTTAGTGACACCAAATCTTGACCCCGGATTTGGGGTGTTGCAGTTGGTATCAGAGCTGCAGGTTATTGGTCACTGAAATAAGAATAGGTTAGAGTAAGATAGGAATGATAGGTCGTACAGGATAGGAAAGACCCTAGGCATACTCAGGTTAAGTTGAGTTGAGTGCGAATTAGGGTTAGCGGATTCGATCTGGAGTTGCTAAGATAGGATCGTTGAGAAAGTGTAAGGCGAATATCATAACATTTTAGGTATATTGAGTTCTCAGATTATACAATAATGAGGAATCTACGGATCGTTGGAGACGGGGTATGTTACCCTACTTTTCACGTGGTTTTGAAGAATATGCGATCGATTCTTGTGAGAATTGTGTAAGAGAAGTTACGATTTAACTTAGAATTAGGTATTAGGACGAGTTCCACGTCGAGGGAAACCAGTTGATGGAAGCTGATGAAGAACCAACGTTGCATATTTCGAAGGCACCGCCGTGGTGAGAAGGATCCTATCACTTATTGGAAGCTGCGCGAGGAATGATATCTACCTTCCTAGATATAGGTAAGACTAGCAAGAAGGTACGACCCTATCTACATACAGAACATCGAATCACATGCGTGGTTGTAAGCATAACATCAAGGACGATGACAAGAATGTCAAAGATATTACTACATGTCAGCGTTGTGATAGAATTGCGAATAAGATGATTTACGACGGTGAATGAAGTTTCGGCGACTAATCTGTGCGAGCTGAATCCGAGGAAATATAGAAGAGGTATCAAAGTGAAGAGACCCTTATATGGACATTATTTAATTAGACATTTCATTGTTAAACCATAAAAATTGCAAGTAATGTATATAGTAATGACGACCAAATATTTGATTTCCAAAACTTTAAAATGAGATTTCGGAAAAGATTTTCTTAATCAACTTTCAGAAGATTTTTGCATGAAATGAGTTTTACAAATTGGTTGTCAAACTACTACTTATGTTCTTGTTATTATAAAGAGAAAATGATCTAAAAAGAAGAATGGAATTAGACACAGTGTTGTTATTCAAAGGGCCAAGTAGACCCATCAGCAGGAAGAAGGTTTAAGGTTGCTGTGAAAAATGAAAGTAAACGTTGTTTAATAAAATCAATAATTGAATCAACGTATTAAAATATTATTTCCCCACTTTATAAGATTAATAAAATTTAACGAGATTCGTGATTCGAATGGACGGAGGATGATTGAAGGAAATGGTAGAATCTTCTAGATGATTGGAGAAGAATCGTATTTCTATCAATGAAATAGAGGCATTACGTGATCAATGGGTATTTTACACGACATAGATGAAATCTGAAGCCATGATTTTAACTTCGGAATGACGCGATTAAGATTAAATTATTGAAGCATTTGGTGCGAAGGCATTTCCAGGAAGCATTTCAAAGCAGTGATGTGATTTGAATCGTGAACCTGTATCCGCACGATCCTGAAGGCATACGTAAGTGAAGCGTGGAAGGTGATCGGCATTGACATTCTTTCTTCTAGTATGATAACATATGTTCTTCTCGAATTTGAATATGTATGAGCTTCTTCTGTTGATAAATCATATGAGGCGGAAATGAAAGAACATTCTTGTATCCCTTCTGAATTGTTGCTTTTCTCAAATTCTTGATTCCTAATTGAGACAACAGTGTTATGATATGACGCTTTGTCGAAATGACGAAGAGTCGGGTGGGACGCCACCTAATCATGTGTTGTATGCCATATAGTATGAAAGACTGGCCATCTTGAGTACGAATATGGTTGTCTCATCCTTCACTCATTTTTCTTCCTTCAATCAGTTGTCGCATTGTTATTCCTTATTCCGTTTTTCAATCAAAATCATGTTTACAAACTCTCCTCTTGCATCGAGTCTGTTCTTTGACGATTCCAAAAGAAATAGAATAGTCATGTGCGACAGGTAGAATTACGTGTCAAAGGAGAATATGATTGCAAGTTGATAAATAATGCACTTCAAACTAGAGGATTTCGACGCGAAATGAATGGTTAGTGAATCGTACATTTATTACAAAATAAGGAAGCAAAGTTGTGTGCGTCAGACGCTGCAAACAAGTATCGGGACGATAATCAAAGATCAAGGAAATTCCGAACAATGACTCAGACATGTAATTACGGCGTGAAACATCCCTTCGTCGCTGGAAGATACTGTTCGTGAAGACTCAAGATGGAAGAAATCTTAAATGTAATCAAACTTCGAACGTGTTCTTCAAGAAATTGTAAAATTTTCTAATTTGCGTAAATAAGTGATGATGAATCCAATGCTCATACCCAGGTCAGTAACGGAAGTTCGATGCGAAGCCATAAATAGAGATTAAGCAATGGTGACTCGATTGTGAAATTTTTCAAGAAATAATAATCTAACGGTTGAGTTTTTACGAGATTGTGACGGTAATAATGAAGACCATGCGCAGTTATTAAAAGATAAACCGATTAATAATGGTCAGAAATAAATTAACAGAATCATAAAATCAAACCTTAAATTCATTAAGGACAATTCGTAATATTCTAAAAAGAATTGAGAAAGGTATGGTTATATTAATCATTGTGGGTTTCAAATCCAATCCCAATTAAAAAGAGATATGCTATACTAGTTAGATGCTGATGAAAGGTGAATTGTGGGAATTTATGATTTGGTTGATGGAAGTGGACGTATATGATTGTGGATGACTTGGTTGATTGATGGTGTAGGCTTGAGTCCGACTGGTAGTCAATGGTGTAAGGGGAAGTACTGCCCAAATTTTCAGAAATTACCCTATTGTTAACAACAAAGAAGTATATTGTCATTCTCGTCATCATTCCAGATAATTACAATCTCGGTTCTTGAGAAAGTTATTATGACCAAACTGACTTTATGTAATTGGTCTTTGATTCCAGTTAGCTAGTCAGCACTTGGTTTAAGTGATCATTTAAAGGAGTTGATTGATCCACTTTGCCAACTAATGGTTAGTTAAATGGAAATCGATTCCAATTAGATTGAGTCAAGCTCTAACATGATTTCCAGCTCCGAGATCAAAGTAATAAGAAATTTGGAAAGTAATGGCATTAACGTAAATTAAAAGGCCTAGCTCAATTAGTGTGATGTTACTGTAATTAGGTGCAAGGTTGATCCAGAAGAATACGCTCTTTTCGATGAATAAGAGGAACATGAAATTACCGGTACATGCTAGTAATAAGAATTCTTTTAAGAACTGAAGGTTCAAGATAAAGAAGAGGGATTATATCATCTGCAATAGCGTTCCAGGATGGACTTGGGTGTATACCCATATTGAATGACGAATTAATGGAAGATTTGAAGGTACGCTTCTTTTGAACGGCGATTGAATGAAAGTTGCTGCAAAATAACGGAAAGTTCGCAAATTCAAGCACCCAATAAAAGACGAAGATTGATGAAGTCCGCATGTGAACTCAGGAAAAAGAGATGATGGTCAATGAAGAGAAGTCAAACGCACGATCTGTGATACGTCAAGCAAAGCTAAGGAAATAGCTATCGAGGAAATTCGATAACTCTGTTAGTAAAAATTTAAATAGTACAAATAAAAGCCTTCATTCCAGTGTGAACTTCAGAAATGACCTATCCAATAATAAACAGAGTAATATTACTAAAAAAAAATAAAAATTGTTATGTATGAAAAAGATAATGAATAATGAGAATAAAGAACTAATCAACACAAGAAGTGGAATCAAAAGGAGGATAAAGAAATTTTATAAAATAATCCAGAAAATATGCAAGTTGGGAACATCGGTTGTGCCAGAACTATTAGAAGAATGAGGTGAAACGTCGATAATTGAAGATAAGAATTTCATTCAAGGAATGCATGTAAACAGGAATGATTAAACAAAGGTATTAATGGCAAACTGCTAGAGAAGAACGTTGCAATGAATTTCATGTCAGAATTCTTTAAAAAAAAAAAAATAAAGTCCCGGAAGTTCAAACGCATGATTTACCAAGATTACCTTAAAGAATGAAGTGATAATTTCTCGTCGGTCACTGCACAGAGTCAAGCTAGTGTCAAAAGCCAGGTATCGTACAACTCAATCGGAATGAAATAATAAGTGAAGGAAAAACTTCAGAAATGTGGAATGAAAGCATAATGAAATAAAGAGTATTTTGCGTCGTGCACAAAAGTGGTTATGGAAAAAGAAAATAGATATATGAGGTTACGCGTTGATTATCAGAAATTGTAAGTTTGAAGGTTAAGTGAACACAATATACCAGGAGTATTGAGATAAAGTGATCGTATTTATTGATAACATCCTCGCTAATTCAAGGACTAAGGAAGACCAAGTTGAACGCCTGAAGATATGCTTGCGAAGAGCTGGAAAATAGAAGCTGCATTCTTAGCTTCAAAGATATAAATTCTGGATATAATTGATTATGAGCTCCAGGGTGTGGTTAACTACCCAGCAGGAAAAGTCCATTTAGGAACAGATGTTCAAATAGAAAGAAAAGAGTGAATATCATTAAGATTGTTGGGAAATGGTTAAAAGAATTGGAAAAGTTAGGAATTGAAGAATAGATTTTGATCCGTCTTCTGGGTTATGCTGATACTTACTTTATTGTTGAATATCAAAGGTGGTATTAATGCAGATGATTGATGTTGACTTCAGTATGGGACGTTGTGAACATCAAAGTTCGTATTAATATCTAATTTGACAGGACAACCAAATGGGTATTAGCACCCACGAGACCGGGTTTTAAATAAAGTTATGATTCATTCTGTTCCAAATTAATATTTCCTTTCAGATAGTAACAGATTCTCGCTCAATGAATATACTTGATGGTGACTGAAAAAAATAATAATAGAGGTATACTACCAAGTGGTGAGTAAATGCAATTGCCGAGATTATTCTTTTTAGCTTTTGAATAGATGTAGAACATTTCAAAGCATCAGACGTCATGAACTCATGATATCGGGTGCAGACGAATAGAAAACGCAAAAGACCGATTAAGGATAAGTAGAGAAGAACAACAAGTGAAAATAGAAATTTCATGAATAGGAAACTGTTAGAATCGGAAAGAAAAGAAGGTTAGTGTAAATTAAGTTGGTCTTTTGAAATAGTGAGATTGATAGAACGATTGTGAATGAGTTGGTCTTGTTGTCACAGGTGTACGAGTCCATAAGGCATTCATGTGTGTAGGACTATGAAGAATAATTTAGCTCTCAAGGTGAGAAATAAAATATTGAGTTAGGGGTTGCATGAGCAACTGATAAATTTGATGACGGCAGGAGACCATTAAAACGTGATTAAAGTAGTGAGTCCTGAGAAATTTTAAGTAGATACTCGAAATGTATCAGTGTCTGTTCTTTAGCATGATTCTGAGGACAGAATCCTTTTAAGGGGGGAAGGATGTAACGCCTGGGAAATATTATGTATTTATTTTTATCAATAAATAATTATTATATGATTTTATTTGAATTTTGGTGAATTATTTGATAATTGATATTAATATTTGGATGTTTATTTCTGATAAAAATGAAGATATTTTAATTTTTAATTATCCAGATTTAAATATAGATAATTTTGGTATTAGAATCGTATCGTCTTTTCAGTTACTTAGCGGCTAAGTAACCTATTTTCGGATCCAAAAGGTAAATGTAATTATCGATTTATTAAACAAATCGAATGTGTGATGATTCGGTCATCTATGTGATGTGTATTATTTATTGTTTTGTGATTTGTTCGATGCAAAGGTTAATGTTATAATTAATTATCGAGCTGTATGAATTTAATTCATTTTAAAATGATTTTATTGAATATTTACTCCTAAAAATGCTAAAATTGTCTCTAAAATTATTTTTATTATTTTATAATTTTATTTATTATTTTTAGGGGTTTATAAAATTTGGAAATCAATATTTTATTTATTATTTAATTTTAAATGATTTTCTGACTCCATTTAATTGTAAAATCAATATTTAATTCCAAGATATTTCAAAAATCATGAAAATTTTATTTTTATTAACTTTTAAATATTTCGAGAATTTTAAAATTCTTTGGAAATTTTCTGGCTTTTATTTAACCACATGTGTATTTGTTAAATGATTAAATGCGGGTCTGATTTGCGTTTCAAAAATGATCTAGAAATTCTAAAAACTTTATTTTGATAACCTCTAAATATTTCGAGATTTTAAAAAGTATTTCTGAGAATCTTTAAGTGATTTTACCTGTTAAACGCTCATTAAATTTTGAAATTTCGGTGTCTGAAATCGGAACTATCATAATAAAATACTAAAATAAAACGAGAGAAAAAGGGGCACAGGGTTAAATCGGTTCCAACCCATTTTCTTTTATCTCTTCGGCCCAGGCCTCTCTCTCTAATTCTCTCCTCAAAATCTCTCTTGTCTCTCCCGATCCTCTCTCTCTCTCGCTCAATCTCTCCCTCTCGACCTCTCCCTCGAACTCTCTCTCTATAGTCTCTCAGATTACATCTCTACATCTCTCACAATTTTTCCTTTGCTTCCCTTCTCTTCACCCCTCTGTTTCGCCGGGTTTGGTAAGTCCGCCGGTCTCCCCTCTTCTTTCCGATCGTTACTTGTGTCCGATTGATTTCCCTCGATTCCGTGATGACTGATTTTGCTGATATATATGTATATACACTTATGTAATGTGTCGGCTTGGTTCTATTGCCTGGCGTTGCCGCCTCTCGGAAATTTCCGAGAGGTGTGGCGGCGCGTGCGATTGCTGTTTGGCGCGTGTGTTGCCCGTGGTTCTGTTCGGCTTTTTATTTGGATATATACATGTGTTATTTTGTGTGTTGAATTGTGTGTGTGTCACTGTATATGTGAGTGTTGTGTGCTGTGTGTGTGCGAAGCAACATGTGTGTGTTGTGGGAGGTGGCCGTGAGGCGCGTGCGCTGGTTCCTGTGTTTTATTCGGATTGTTTTATTTTATTTTCTGATTGAACTTTTACTATTTTCTGCAGAAAAATAATTGACTATCTTAATGAAACAAATATATTTTTCGTACGGGGAAAATTAGATTTAATCGGTGGAATTCGTGTTGGAAGTCCGTTATAAACGAAAACCCACGAATTTTACCGCCGTCAGCGATGAGCCTCGGCGAGCCGACGGTGGGCAATGATGATTTTTATCTGAGTCCTACATTTATTTACTAAATAAATTAGTTCATGATAATAATTATGAAATGAAAACGAATAAAAATACTAGTTTGTAAAATAAATTTCAAAATGAATAAAAATAGTTGATAATCGAATTATATTGGTGATTGGGATTGCGAATGATGGATTAGATTGATTGTTGTATTGTGATTTGACATCGAAATGATTCGACGGGCAGGCCGATAAGTAGAGGAAACGCTGCCCGATTTTTGGGAAAATTAATTGTGAAAATACGGAAACGTAACCTGTAATTGTCGGAGACGTCGAACAAGGATATAATTAAACTTTATGAAACTGACTTGCGTGATGTGACAAGATATTTTGTGAATAATCGATTACCCTATTTTTTTCAAAATGACAAACATACGTATTTTCCGAAATTAAATACCGAACCGATTTTCGAAGATGTGAATCGTAATTGCTATGTGTATTTCGATAATACATATAAATATGAATTGGGTTATGAAATTGTATGGGTTGAATAGAATAGTGATTTGATGTAAGCTTAAGCGATTATCTGAATTAGGGTATTTCAACCCTGTAGGTTTTAGACGGAAGACCCGAGACGTGACATCGGACTAGGAACGATCTAGTGATTAGACGTCGAGATCAACGAAGTTCCAACCAAAGGGTCTGAATGTTGGGATCGTATCGAGAATAGGATAATAGGTGGATGATAAAGCCGAACGATCTAAGTCCAACCAAAGTCAACCAGTAATAACGGTTAAAGCTTAATGAGGCAAGTATTCTGGATTTTTCTTTTAAAATACTACAAGCACTCTTGAATTTCTTTTAAATACTACAAATATTATTCGCTACTATTCTAAGTTCAGAATAGTTAAATATTTTACATTTCGCTGCAATTACTCATATTATGCTTGTTCATTTATTCTTGTTCCTGTAATTCGATTGCTCTCATGAGCAAATACCCATTCTTTCGGGTTATTTGCGAACCCTGAATTGGGAAGTTTTGACTTCAAAATGGTTTAACATCAAAACACTCTACGGGCTGGATAGTGATACTTTGGGGATTAAGTTTTACTTAATCCTAAGGACCGAAACATAATCGGTGCCTTGAGATGGGCCGTAGTGCCTGGGGACCCGACTGGATCTATACATGTAGGTATAGATCTGTACTGTATCCTGACTGATCAGCAGGATATAAGTGTGAACTAGTGTCTAGTCCAATTTATTGTTGTTCGCCATTAATGGCATTCCCTCTTGAAATAAAATGTGATTATGGTTTAAAGTTATTCTTTCTTAGCACTCAGTTTCGGGAAATTACAATGTTTCTAAATATATTCGAGGTTCAGATTGTTGCTGCAGCATTAGTTGCTCAGTGATAGTTAGGATCTTGAATGAATTGAGATCTTCTTAATTATTCAACCCGTCCTTATCAGGCTGGTTGAGCAGGCTAAGTGTAGCGCCCTCCAAACCCGGGTCAGAGGTTTGGGGTCCACAACACATACTCAATATATAAACCTGTATATAAAATATTATTTGCAATGACCCTGCTTTACAAAACCATGGATCGCAACAGGTTAAAGTATGAAAACAAGCCACAACTTTAACTTTTATTACAACGCACCAAATCCCAACAAATTTAATTTACAACTGATATGAAATTATTCTTACAACCTTACTACCTCATTACTGTAATAAGCTCCTGCTAGCTCGATCTATCATAATCTGGAATCCTAGCTCGAACATTGAACTGGGAAACCTCGCTATCAACCGTATCCTTTTTAACTGTAGAATACATAAAAAGATTCGCAAGAATGAGCTACTAGCTCAGCAAGTCATATTATCAATATCTGAGGTTAAACAATAATAAGCGAGGTGATTCAAAGGAATTAAGTTTCTTGTTAAACAACCAATAGAATTGGATATTCATTTTAAGTTTCTAAAACCAAGGTTAGGCTGCTGATCAGTCACGCACTAACCCCGAGCAAAGCACACAACACTGCTCTAACTATTGGATCCAATGCCCACATTGGCCTAACTTGACCATCGATATGGTCTGACCACGAATCTGGTCCATAAAAAGAAAACTATCCAATTCTAAAGCAATTCAATATGATAAATAATAGAATTCAATAAAACCAGATCATAATCAATAACAATAAAACATTTGTATAAGAGCATGATAAAAATTCATGGTTACCGAAAGCGTATGTCAAAGTACATAAAAGAAGTGGCCTCCAGCCGGTAGGATAATCGGGTATTAGATGAATAGTGTTTTTACAAAGTTTTAGTGCTTTGATATCACAAGGTATGGTTAAGTATAAAAGTTTCCGTATATATAAACAATTTTGTTCCAGTGTTTGGTATATGATGGATATATATTTGTGGAGTAGTATCGTATTTGTGTGGTTTAATATCTGGTAAATCCACAAGAAATGGTTCACAAAGAATAAGGCTTACGGCTCAAAGATCAAATGATGTGGCTCAGGTTCAAGGTTGAAGGATTCAAAGTGCTTACAGTATAAAATAGAGCTATTTTGAATATTCACAATATGTCACAAGAGAATTTAGAAATATTTGCAATATATCTCGAGAAAGGTTTAGAAGTACTTGCCTTATCATATTCAATTTCAACTTCACTTGTACTTGTCTAATGACCCCTTTCAACAATCACTCGTCGGCTTCTTCTATACCTCGCTTATATCCTCTGATCACTTGCTGTATTTTCTACATGTAAATTCTATTTTCTGATCACCTGCTTCTCTTTCTTACGCCTTGCTTACTCTGCTATGCATCATAAGTATCTATTAATATTTAACTCATACGATTCTATTCGACATACATTTCTATCTACCCTTCGTTTTACCCAAATCCGATTAACGGATTAAAAGTTACGCTATAAACAAGTAATCACCGAACATATAGACCGACAGTAAACTAACAAATCACATATAACATATAACACGTCAAATAATCAATGACATCATTTATAAAGAAGTCTCGGGTCATAAACAAGCTTTCGGGTATTTAAAATGATTTTTAAAACATTTTTCAGAATTAAAACGGGTCGTTAGATCAATTTCAGAGTAATAAACAAGGTTCGGTTGGGCAATTCTGGCTTCGAAACAATTTTATAATAATTATCGAGCTTTGAAAATAATTTAAAATAATATTTTAAAGCTCGAAACTATTTTTCAGAATTTTTAAATCATTTTTTAAATAATTAATTAAAATTAATTAATAATTAATTAAATCAATTAATCAATTAATTTTCGAATTAATTGACCAATTAATCAATTAAAAATTAATTGAAATTAATTAACTAACTAATTCAGATTTATTTTTGATTTAAAAATAATTTTTTTAGAATTAAAAATATCAATTTTTAAATCCTTTTTAAAATAATTAAAACAATTTTTGAAAAATAAACTAATTAAAAATATGATTTCTGAAAATAACTAAAACAGAAATCCACTTATTATAATTTTCGGAAATTCCAGGGACTGAAATACGAAATTGTCTAAACCAGGGGGATCAAAATGTAATTTGACCACCCCTCTCCCCCAGCCTCTGCACCCGGCCGGCCGGAACTCCATGGCTGCCGCCATGGAGCTTTTCCGGCGGCTCCAAACGTGCCCAGAAACGTAATTAATTTACGGGTGATATTCTACAGACATGCAGGAGTCGTTTTATGGCATCGATATCTTCAAAACATTACGGTTTGGCCGGAAGAACGGACGGAAAAATCCGCCGCCGCCCGACCTTCTTTTCCGGTGAGAGCTCTCCGGTTACCGTTTGTGCATCACATATATGCTAATCGATTTGTTTTGTTACGATCTATCTATTGGTACAAAATACTCAGTCTATTAACCCCTGGGTTAAAAACTCCCAAATCTTAATCAAGAACAATCAAGAACATTTAAACCCTAATTTCAATAGTCCGAGAATCAAACCCAAAATTAAACATGTTATTGAACTCCAAATTTGAAGTATAATATACCAAAATGATCAGGAAAACAAGCTCTACAACATACAATCATCAAATCAATCAAACAATCATCCGTACAAAAATTCATAATTTAAATACCAAGAAATTCGAATATAATTAATTAAATAGGAAATCACCTGATGTTTCTGGGTTGAAATTGATGGAAGATTTGGATTCTAGATTTTAGTAGCTTCGTTTTAAGTATATGTACGCCAAACTCGGATATCAATAACGCCTTCGAATTTGTGTTTGATTACGAAGAACAAAATATAATTATAGTATTTTCTCTGTAAAAACTCTGTAAATACTGTTTGCAAATGAATTCTGGTACAAAATAAAATACGGTAAAGGCTATTTATAATTACGGGAAATTATTATCCTGTTGGATCATTCCGGATATAAAATGGTACGTTTATTTATAAAAACTGATCCAAACGATACCGGTTTTCGAGATAATTATGCAAACCAGTACAATTTGTACTGCGGTCTTGGTCTCAGCGCCTGGTTACACGTACTACGAGCTGATAATTGGGATAGTTTAATAAAAAGCTCCCGTTTATCGAAAATACGGGTTTTATTGATTTATCGAAACGAATATTGTATCGAAAATGTTGCGCCGGGACCCGCGCAGAACAACCGTACGCCGGATCGAAAAAGTCGAAACATGGAATATGCTCGGAATATTACAATTAGGTTAGGAAGGAGTTCTCGGAAGAGTTTCGGGTTCCAAAAACGTAACAACGGATGACGTCGGTTGGTTCCCGTTTTTATAAAATAGATTTTAAATACCCGGAAAAAGATTTTATAAAACTCATATGATTCCTATAAATTCACAAATCAATATAAAAATAATTAGGAAGATATGACAATTATCAATATTTTATTTGGATCATATAAAAATTGAAATACTTAATTAATAACATTTTTAAACATTCAAACATATTTAACACTTAACAAATAATTCACAGAATAGATACTGAACACATATAATAATTATTTAATAGCAAAAATAATTACAAGATATATCCCGGATATTACATCCTTCCCCCCTTAAAAGGATTCTGTCCTCAGAATCTCCTAAGAAAATAAATGAGGGTACCTTTCTTTCATATCTTTTTTCTAACTCCCAGGTTGACTCTTCAACATTTGGGTTTTCCACAATACTCTTACTAACTTTATTACTTTATTCCTCTATACTTTCTCTCTTTCCTCTAGAATCTCTATAGGACTCTTTACATATGACAAATCTGCCTGGAGCTTTATTGGCTCCTACTTTATTACATGTTTAGAGTCTGGATTATACCTCTTAAGCATCAAGTACGTGAAAAACATTGTGAATTTGCTCCATGTGCGGAGGTAATGACAACTCGTAAACTACTTTACCAACGTGCTTTAAAATGTCAAAAGGTCCGTCATATCTTGGGCTCGGTTTTCCTTTCTTTCCAAACCTCGTTAATCCCTTCCACGGTGATACTTTTAGTAATATCAAATTTCCTTCTTTGAATTCCATATCTTTTCTTGATTAATCTGCATATTTCCTTTGACTATCTTGTGCTGCTATCAATCTTTTCTAGATAACTTTAATAGCTTCCTTTGCCTGCTGCACCAATTTAGGTCCAAGTAATTTGCGTTCTCTAACTTTATCCCAATACACTGGAGATCCGTATTTGTGTCCCTAAAGGGCTTCATGGAGTGGCATCCCAATACTGGCATGATAACTGTTGATATAAGCAAATTCTACCAGAGGTAAATGCTCGTCCCAACTTCTTCTAACATCAATAGTACACACGTGCAACATGTCCTCGATTATCTGGATCGTTCTTTCACTATGGTCGTCCGTCTGCGGTTGGTACGGCCGGTTGGTAAGCCGTACTCATATTCTGTCTCGTTCCCAAACATCCTTGAAAACTCTCTCATAATCTTGAATTAAATCTTGGATCTTGACCGGATACAATGGACACAGGAACTCCATGACGAACTACGATTTCCTTTGAGTACTGATTTGTTTGGTGAAAATCTCCTATTTATAGACAGAAAATGAGCTGACTCGGCAAATCTATCCATTATAATCCAAATGATATCATGATTAACTTTTGTGATTGGTAACTCCAACTATGAAATTCATGGTGATATGCTCCCACTTCCACTCTGGAACCTCTAATGACTTTAGCAATCCACTTGATCTCTGATGCTCTACTTTAACTCTGTTGACATATATAATATCTGCTAATTCATTCCGCAATTTCCCGCTTCATATCTAACCACCTATAATTTCCTTTAAATCTCTATACATTTTGGTACTCCCTGAATGAATTGAATACCTCGAATTATGAACTGCCTGTAAAATTTCATCCTTCAATTCCGTCACTGGTGGAATCCAAATTCTAGAAGAAAGCCTCAGAATACTTTGATCGTCCTTTTTGCGTGCACAATTTTTTTTTTCACGTACTGAATGTTTTATATCCTGATCCATTATCTCTTCCTGACACTTCTTTTATCTTTTCTAACAATTTTGATTGAAAAGTTATACTTATACATTCTTACTCCTTTTTAGATCATGAACTCTGACCTCCAATTCCAATTGCTAGAATTCCATAGATAATTCCGCTGGTATAGTCGCTATGTTTATTCTCCCTCTTTCTTACCCATCTCTTGCCACTACATTTGCTTTTCCTCGGGAGTTCATACTTCAAACTCTTATGGTCCGTATATATCTTCATTTTTCTCTATACTTATAATATTTCCAAATCTTTCAAAACAAATATTATGGTTGCTTTTAATTCCCAGTTATGAGCAGGGTATTTCTGCTCATAAGGTTTCGGTTGTCTGGATGCATATGCAATAACGGTATTACTTTGCATCAACACACATCCTCTTCCCTTACGAGAAGTATCACTATAAACTATCAAATCTCCCTGATTCTTTTAAAGTGATAAAATAGGTGTTGTTATCATTCTTTCATTTAACTCCACAAAATTTTCTTCATCCTTCTCCATTTCATATATCTTCCTTGCGTTTCCTGGTTAACCTCATCCAAAATATTGCAACTTTCAAGAATCTTGCACAATCTCTGATAATAACTGGTCCACGATAAAACTTCTTACTTTTATTAGTACCTCTGGTCTTTCTTCATTCATACTATCTTTAAACTCTTCTGCTGAATCCTTTTTTTTTCTCGTCCTTACTGACTGTTTATACTAAGAATTATACTTCCTGCCATTAAAATTTTCACCTGGTAAACTTTTTATATCGCTTCTTCCTTCTTTGACTCCTCAGCTATCATTGTATAGGTTGCATGGTTCTTCTTAAGTAACACAAGTACGTCTTATCCAGATTCCTCCTTCAAGATTCTACTTGTCAAATTTAAATATCACTGGTATATCAGTTCATCCAACTAACATTTCTAGAATTTTGTAACAACAGTACTGAGTTCTGAAAATTATCTTTGATATGTCCATAAGTTAAATTTTCACCTGGTAATATACCCAGTCTTAAATCAATCTTATAGAAATACCTTGCTTTGTTCATTTAATTAAACAAATCATTGGTTCGAGGTAACAGATATCTGCTCTTGAGAGTAAATTTGTTGAGCTTTCGCTAACACATAATCTCACCCTTCCATCCTTTATATTAACACATCGTGCTGGTGCATTTTAGGGGGTATGCTAGGTCCAGTTGCTTTTTCTTCTAATCATCTCATGCGTTTGCTCTGGTAACTTTTTCATTTTATCTGGTATCATTCTGTACGGGGCTTTGAACACTGGCTTCATTTCAAGTGCTAAATCAATCATAAACACATTTTCTTTATCTAAAGGAAATATTGGTAACTCATCTGGAAATATATCTTGTGACTGTAAAATCTTCAAGTTTGGTTTGCTCCTGACTCTTATTTATAATCGCCATAGCACTTATATTCTAGTCGCTGTAATCCTAAATCGTTCTTAACAAGTTCTTTACTTTCCTTTGTCCTTAAAACTTCTTCATGTTCTCATTTGGCGTCTTCAGAACTATCTTCCATCACGACGGTCTACCTGGGCATCACACTTGAATAGTTAATCCACTTCTTAGAATAATGTCAAATCCTCTTATCTCAAATGATAGCAATTCATGCAACTTATTGCCAGAAATATCGATTCCGCCATTGGTACTTATTCAATGACTGCACGTTCTTAACTTGCTAGTCCTTTAGTCATCAAATTATTGATTCGACTGGATAATTCATCTTATCAATAAAACCTTGAGAGATATATGATCAAATTGCTCCCACATCTTTCAATACTTTAACACATAGGATATCTGCAATAATCTTCCACGATATCACATCCATATTCTAAATAACATATCGCAAATTCTCGTTCTCAGAGACGTATCTCTTATTGAAGTAGATTCCTTTGACTGTTAATGCATCCCTGGCTAGGGCCAATGATTTACAATTCTCACCATATGCCCTTGTTTCCTTTCCATGCATGAGAGATAAATGAGACTTTGCCCGCTGGGTGTATAATACGTTGACTTTTGTTTGAAATGCTCTTGTAAAGAGCAACGGCACAACGAAACAACTAGAAGGATTCACAATTTTAATAAACTTAGAGTTGAAAAGAAAGAAGAAGTAATGATTTGAATATGAATGAGACAACCACATAGTACTTAAGATGGCCAGTCTTTCATACCGTATGGCATACAGCACATGATTAGGTGACGTCCCACCCGACTCTTCGTCATTCCGACAAAGTGTCTCATCATAACACTGTTTGTCTCAATCAGAAAACAAAACTCAAGGGGAACAATTAAGTTTGAAAGGAATGCAAAATCCTCTGTTTTGATATCATCAGAAAGAATTTATTAAGAAAAGGAGTTCATACGCTTTTAGGAATTTAAAAAGGAATATACGCTGTAATGTTGAGGACAAGAATGATACCATTGATCACCATCCACATTTCACTTATATTCA